>NW_027183894.1:676250-1014375 GCF_041296385.1 Aphelocoma coerulescens
GGTGTAGTCTCTCTCCTCCTCCTTGCAGCTGGCTCATGGGCCCACATTCAGGGCCCCCACCTCGGGAGAAAATTCTCCCAATGTGGTCTGATGTTGAAAGAGTCAAGAAGAGAAGAAGGGAAAAAAACCCCCAAAGTCCCAGGAAAACAAAGTTCAACTCTCCATCTCCCCCCAGAGAAAAGGAGCTGAAAACTGGCTAAAAAGAAACAAAGTTGCTTCCTCCGCTCTTGCTGCAAGCAGGATGCAGAGGAGTGTGTATGTGTGTCCTTGAACAAACGCTCTGAGAAGTTTGTCCGGTTTTTTTTTCCTCTCCCCCCTCTCAGGCTCAGTTGAAAGGCACAGAAATGCACAAAGTTCACTTCTGGGCATAGAGTAGCAATAGGGGATACACATGATAAAGTCACCCCAAGACACAGGGACAGAGAATTCAGTGGAAAGACTCCAAAAATTCTGCTCCCAGAGAATTCTGCTCACACTGACCCTTGTAGGAAGGGGACATCGTTCCCGGCAGCCTGTACTGAGCATGTGGCTCCTGAGTGGGGTTTGTTGTTTGGGAAACCTGCTCCGGCTTTTCCATTCTTTCCTTCCAAACAGGAAAACTTCTCCTGGGGCTGTGTGCAGGCAGAGCCCTGAGGAGAGCAGGTGGCACATGGTGCGCTGGGCTGGGACAGCCAGCTGCAGAGCTCAAGGGAAGAAGCCCAAAGTGTCACAATGGCTCCTTGCCTTCACATGCAACACCTGGGTCACAATGGTCTCCTTGATTCCATGAGGCCCCACTGTGTCACAATGGCTCCTTGGTTCCATCGGGTTCCGCAGTGTCACCATGGTCTCCTTTGATCCGCACTGTCATCATGGACAATTGGTTCCATGAGGCCCCGCAGTGTCACAATGGTCCCTTGCTTCCATAGGTTTGATGTTGTAACAATGGACTCCTTGCTTCTATGAGCTAGCCTGCTTTTTGCAGAGGTGTCTTTGGTTCCAACAAGGCCCCGCTGTGTCTCAGTGCACCCTGGCTTCCATGTGGATCTGGAGCATCACAAAGGCTCCTTGGTTCCACCAGGTCCTGCTGTGTCACAATGGGTCCTGTGGTCCCTGAGGCCCTCCAAAGTCATCATGGAGGCTTGCTTCCATGAGGTTCCATTATGTGCCAGTGCTCATCTTGGTTCCAGGAGTTTCCTTAGTGTCACAATGCTCTCCATGCTTCCATGATTCCCCACAATGTCACAATGCTCTCCATGCTTCCATTAGGCCCTGCTTTGCCACAATGGTCCCCTTGTTTCCATGAGGCCCCGCTGTGTCACAATGGACCTATGGTTCCATGATGTTGCGTGGTGTCACCGTGCTCTTCTTGAATCCGCAGTGTAACCATGGACCATTGGTTCCATGCGGCCTGGCCGTGTCACAATGGGCTCCGTGATTCCATGATTCCCCACGGTGTCACAATGGAGCCTTGTTTCTAGGAGGTTCTGTACTGTCACAATTGCCTCCTTGATGCCATCAGCCCCTGCAGTGTCACAATGGCTCCTTGGTTCCATGAGGAACACAATAGCTTGGCATAAGCATTGAGCAACAGCTGCTGAACACACCTGGCAACATCTGCTTGCATCAAAAGAGGGCTTCAAGCTGACAATGGCACCAGCAGCTTCCATCTGCAACAGAGACCCAGGAAAGGACAGGCTGTGCCGGTTTGGACAAATGTGGAGGAAAATATCCTCTGATAGAAGGCAGGTTACACCCAGCCCTCCCCCACCAGCTTCGGGAAAAAAGAATTTTCCTGGGAAGAAAGTGAAAGAGATAAAAACTACTTTTTTAACAAACACCCAGGAAAAGGATAACAATGCTAAATATTAAAAGCTCTCGCTGTGCAGAGAAAGCTGGGATAATTTGAGAGTCCTTCCGTGTTTCGGTGGGGTCTCCTGAAACATCCATAGACAGCGAGGCCCGTGCAAAGAAATAGGGAGCGATTCTTGAGAGAAGTTTCAGAGCTCTTTCTTCTCCAGCCACATGGGCGGGGCACTGCCAAAGAACTGAGCAGTCACGGCACAACCAGGGCCCTCCTGGCACAGGGCAACACAAAATAAGCAGTGCTGAACAGGATTAGGGCACATGTGAGCAGGGAGCAGGGAGACCCCGTGCCCAGGCCATGCCTCTACCCCAGGGTCCCCTCTCCCATGACCTCATGGCAGGGGGGAGGAACCCCAACACTTCCGGAGGTGTAGTCTCTCTCCTCCTCCTTGCAGCTGGCTCATGGGCCCACATTCAGGGCCCCCACCTCGGGAGAAAATTCTCCCAATGTGGTCTGATGTTGAAAGAGTCAAGAAGAGAAGAAGGGAAAAAAACCCCCAAAGTCCCAGGAAAACAAAGTTCAACTCTCCATCTCCCCCCAGAGAAAAGGAGCTGAAAACTGGCTAAAAAGAAACAAAGTTGCTTCCTCCGCTCTTGCTGCAAGCAGGATGCAGAGGAGTGTGTATGTGTGTCCTTGAACAAACGCTCTGAGAAGTTTGTCCGGTTTTTTTTTCCTCTCCCCCCTCTCAGGCTCAGTTGAAAGGCACAGAAATGCACAAAGTTCACTTCTGGGCATAGAGTAGCAATAGGGGATACACATGATAAAGTCACCCCAAGACACAGGGACAGAGAATTCAGTGGAAAGACTCCGAGAATTCTGCTCCCAGAGATCATTCATTCCTGCTCACCCTGACCCTTGTAGAAAGGGGACATCGTTCCCGGCAGCCTGTACTGAGCATGTGGCTCCTGAGTGGGGTTTGTTGTTTGGGAAACCTGCTCCGGCTTTTCCATTCTTTCCTTCCAAACAGGAAAACTTCTCCTGGGGCTGTGTGCAGGCAGAGCCCTGAGGAGAGCAGGTGGCACATGGTGCGCTGGGCTGGGACAGCCAGCTGCAGAGCTCAAGGGAAGAAGCCCAAAGTGTCACAATGGCTCCTTGCCTTCACATGCAACACCTGGGACACAATGGTCTCCTTGATTCCATGAGGCCCCACTGTGTCACAATGGCTCCTTGGTTCCATCGGGTTCCGCAGTGTCACCATGGTCTCCTTTGATCCGCACTGTCATCATGGACAATTGGTTCCATGAGGCCCCGCAGTGTCACAATGGTCCCTTGCTTCCATAGGTTTGATGTTGTAACAATGGACTCCTTGCTTCTATGAGCTAGCCTGCTTTTTGCAGAGGTGTCTTTGGTTCCAACAAGGCCCCGCTGTGTCTCAGTGCACCCTGGCTTCCATGTGGATCTGGAGCATCACAAAGGCTCCTTGGTTCCACCAGGTCCTGCTGTGTCACAATGGGTCCTGTGGTCCCTGAGGCCCTCCAAAGTCATCATGGAGGCTTGCTTCCATGAGGTTCCATTATGTGCCAGTGGTCATCTTGGTTCCAGGAGTTTCCTTAGTGTCACAATGCTCTCCATGCTTCCATGATTCCCCACAATGTCACAATGCTCTCCATGCTTCCATTAGGCCCTGCTTTGCCACAATGGTCCCCTTGTTTCCATGAGGCCCCGCTGTGTCACAATGGACCTATGGTTCCATGATGTTGCGTGGTGTCACCGTGCTCTTCTTGAATCCGCAGTGTAACCATGGACCATTGGTTCCATGCGGCCTGGCCGTGTCACAATGGGCTCCGTGATTCCATGATTCCCCACGGTGTCACAATGGAGCCTTGTTTCTAGGAGGTTCTGTACTGTCACAATGGTCTCCTTGATGCCATCAGCCCCTGCAGTGTCACAATGGCTCCTTGGTTCCATGAGGAACACAATAGCTTGGCATAAGCATTGAGCAACAGCTGCTGAACACACCTGGCAACATCTGCTTGCATCAAAAGAGGGCTTCAAGCTGACAATGGCACCAGCAGCTTCCATCTGCAACAGAGACCCAGGAAAGGACAGGCTGTGCCGGTTTGGACAAATGTGGAGGAAAATATCCTCTGATAGAAGGCAGGTTACACCCAGCCCTCCCCCACCAGCTTCGGGAAAATAGAATTTTCCTGGGAAGAAAGTGAAAGAGATAAAAACTATTTTTTTAACAAACACCCAGGAAAAGGAGAACAATGCTAAATGTTAAAAGCTCTCGCTGTGCAGAGAAAGCTGGGATAATTTGAGAGTCCTTCCGTGTTTCGGTGGGGTCTCCTGAAACATCCATAGACAGCGAGGCCCGTGCAAAGAAATAGGGAGCCATTCTTGAGAGAAGTTTCAGAGCTCTTTCTTCTCCAGCCACATGGGCGGGGCACTGCCAAAGAACTGAGCAGTCACGGCACAACCAGGGCCCTCCTGGCACAGGGCAACACAAAATAAGCAGTGCTGAACAGGATTAGGGCACATGTGAGCAGGGAGCAGGGAGACCCCGTGCCCAGGCCATGCCTCTACCCCAGGGTCCCCTCTCCCATGACCTCATGGCAGGGGGGAGGAACCCCAACACTTCCGGAGGTGTAGTCTCTCTCCTCCTCCTTGCAGCTGGCTCATGGGCCCACATTCAGGGCCCCCACCTCGGGAGAAAATTCTCCCAATGTGCTCTGATGTTGAAAGAGTCAAGAAGAGAAGAAGGGAAAAAAACCCCCAAAGTCCCAGGAAAGCAAAGTTCAACTCTCCATCTCCCCCCAGAGAAAAGGAGCTGAAAACTGGCTAAAAAGAAACAAAGTTGCTTCCTCCGCTCTTGCTGCAAGCAGGATGCAGAGGAGTGTGTATGTGTGTCCTTGAACAAACGCTCTGAGAAGTTTGTCCGGTTTTTTTTTCCTCTCCCCCCTCTCAGGCTCAGTTGAAAGGCACAGAAATGCACAAAGTTCACTTCTGGGCATAGAGTAGCAATAGGGGATACACATGATAAAGTCACCCCAAGACACAGGGACAGAGAATTCAGTGGAAAGACTCCAAAAATTCTGCTCCCAGAGATCATTCATTCCTGCTCACCCTGACCCTTGTAGAAAGGGGACCTCGTTCCAGGCAGCCTGTACTGAGCATGTGGCTCCTGAGTGGGGTTTGTTGTTTGGGAAACCTGCTCCGGCTTTTCCATTCTTTCCTTCCAAACAGGAAAACTTCTCCTGGGGCTGTGTGCAGGCAGAGCCCTGAGGAGAGCAGGTGGCACATGGTGCGCTGGGCTGGGACAGCCAGCTGCAGAGCTCAAGGGAAGAAGCCCAAAGTGTCACAATGGCTCCTTGCCTTCACATGCAACACCTGGGTCACAATGGTCTCCTTGATTCCATGAGGCCCCACTGTGTCACAATGGCTCCTTGGTTCCATCGGGTTCCGCAGTGTCACCATGGTCTCCTTTGATCCGCACTGTCATCATGGACAATTGGTTCCATGAGGCCCCGCAGTGTCACAATGGTCCCTTGCTTCCATAGGTTTGATGTTGTAACAATGGACTCCTTGCTTCTATGAGCTAGCCTGCTTTTTGCAGAGGTGTCTTTGGTTCCAACAAGGCCCCGCTGTGTCTCAGTGCACCCTGGCTTCCATGTGGATCTGGAGCATCACAAAGGCTCCTTGGTTCCACCAGGTCCTGCTGTGTCACAATGGGTCCTGTGGTCCCTGAGGCCCTCCAAAGTCATCATGGAGGCTTGCTTCCATGAGGTTCCATTATGTGCCAGTGCTCATCTTGGTTCCAGGAGTTTCCTTAGTGTCACAATGCTCTCCATGCTTCCATGATTCCCCACAATGTCACAATGCTCTCCATGCTTCCATTAGGCCCTGCTTTGCCACAATGGTCCCCTTGTTTCCATGAGGCCCCGCTGTGTCACAATGGACCTATGGTTCCATGATGTTGCGTGGTGGCACCGTGCTCTTCTTTAATCCGCAGTGTAAACATGGACCATTGGTTCCATGCGGCCTGGCCGTGTCACAATGGGCTCCGTGATTCCATGATTCCCCACGGTGTCACAATGGAGCCTTGTTTCTAGGAGGTTCTGTACTGTCACAATTGCCTCCTTGATGCCATCAGCCCCTGCAGTGTCACAATGGCTCCTTGGTTCCATGAGGAACACAATAGCTTGGCATAAGCATTGAGCAACAGCTGCTGAACACACCTGGCAACATCTGCTTGCATCAAAAGAGGGCTTCAAGCTGACAATGGCACCAGCAGCTTCCATCTGCAACAGAGACCCAGGAAAGGACAGGCTGTGCCGGTTTGGACAAATGTGGAGGAAAATATCCTCTGATAGAAGGCAGGTTACACCCAGCCCTCCCCCACCAGCTTCGGGAAAAAAGAATTTTCCTGGGAAGAAAGTGAAAGAGATAAAAACTATTTTTTTAACAAACACCCAGGAAAAGGATAACAATGCTAAATATTAAAAGCTCTCGCTGTGCAGAGAAAGCTGGGATAATTTGAGAGTCCTTCCGTGTTTCGGTGGGGTCTCCTGAAACATCCATAGACAGCGAGGCCCGTGCAAAGAAATAGGGAGAGATTCTTGAGAGAAGTTTCAGAGCTCTTTCTTCTCCAGCCACATGGGCGGGGCACTGCCAAAGAACTGAGCAGTCACGGCACAACCAGGGCCCTCCTGGCACAGGGCAACACAAAATAAGCAGTGCTGAACAGGATTAGGGCACATGTGAGCAGGGAGCAGGGAGACCCCGTGCCCAGGCCATGCCTCTACCCCAGGGTCCCCTCTCCCATGACCTCATGGCAGTGGGGAGGAACCCCAACACTTCCGGAGGTGTAGTCTCTCTCCTCCTCCTTGCAGCTGGCTCATGGGCCCACATTCAGGGCCCCCACCTCGGGAGAAAATTCTCCCAATGTGGTCTGATGTTGAAAGAGTCAAGAAGAGAAGAAGGGAAAAAAACCCCCAAAGTCCCAGGAAAACAAAGTTCAACTCTCCATCTCCCCCCAGAGAAAAGGAGCTGAAAACTGGCTAAAAAGAAACAAAGTTGCTTCCTCCGCTCTTGCTGCAAGCAGGATGCAGAGGAGTGTGTATGTGTGTCCTTGAACAAACGCTCTGAGAAGTTTGTCCGGTTTTTTTTTCCTCTCCCCCCTCTCAGGCTCAGTTGAAAGGCACAGAAATGCACAAAGTTCACTTCTGGGCATAGAGTAGCAATAGGGGATACACATGATAAAGTCACCCCAAGACACAGGGACAGAGAATTCAGTGGAAAGACTCCGAGAATTCTGCTCCCAGAGAATTCTGCTCACACTGACCCTTGTAGAAAGGGGACATCGTTCCCGGCAGCCTGTACTGAGCATGTGGCTCCTGAGTGGGGTTTGTTGTTTGGGAAACCTGCTCCGGCTTTTCCATTCTTTCCTTCCAAACAGGAAAACTTCTCCTGGGGCTGTGTGCAGGCAGAGCCCTGAGGAGAGCAGGTGGCACATGGTGCGCTGGGCTGGGACAGCCAGCTGCAGAGCTCAAGGGAAGAAGCCCAAAGTGTCACAATGGCTCCTTGCCTTCACATGCAACACCTGGGTCACAATGGTCTCCTTGATTCCATGAGGCCCCACTGTGTCACAATGGCTCCTTGGTTCCATCGGGTTCCGCAGTGTCACCATGGTCTCCTTTGATCCGCACTGTCATCATGGACAATTGGTTCCATGAGGCCCCGCAGTGTCACAATGGTCCCTTGCTTCCATAGGTTTGATGTTGTAACAATGGACTCCTTGCTTCTATGAGCTAGCCTGCTTTTTGCAGAGGTGTCTTTGGTTCCAACAAGGCCCCGCTGTGTCTCAGTGCACCCTGGCTTCCATGTGGATCTGGAGCATCACAAAGGCTCCTTGGTTCCACCAGGTCCTGCTGTGTCACAATGGGTCCTGTGGTCCCTGAGGCCCTCCAAAGTCATCATGGAGGCTTGCTTCCATGAGGTTCCATTATGTGCCAGTGCTCATCTTGGTTCCAGGAGTTTCCTTAGTGTCACAATGCTCTCCATGCTTCCATGATTCCCCACAATGTCACAATGCTCTCCATGCTTCCATTAGGCCCTGCTTTGCCACAATGGTCCCCTTGTTTCCATGAGGCCCCGCTGTGTCACAATGGACCTATGGTTCCATGATGTTGCGTGGTGTCACCGTGCTCTTCTTGAATCCGCAGTGTAACCATGGACCATTGGTTCCATGCGGCCTGGCCGTGTCACAATGGGCTCCGTGATTCCATGATTCCCCACGGTGTCACAATGGAGCCTTGTTTCTAGGAGGTTCTGTACTGTCACAATTGCCTCCTTGATGCCATCAGCCCCTGCAGTGTCACAATGGCTCCTTGGTTCCATGAGGAACACAATAGCTTGGCATAAGCATTGAGCAACAGCTGCTGAACACACCTGGCAACATCTGCTTGCATCAAAAGAGGGCTTCAAGCTGAGAATGGCACCAGCAGCTTCCATCTGCAACAGAGACCCAGGAAAGGACAGGCTGTGCCGGTTTGGACAAATGTGGAGGAAAATATCCTCTGATAGAAGGCAGGTTACACCCAGCCCTCCCCCACCAGCTTCGGGAAAAAAGAATTTTCCTGGGAAGAAAGTGAAAGAGATAAAAACTACTTTTTTAACAAACACCCAGGAAAAGGATAACAATGCTAAATATTAAAAGCTCTCGCTGTGCAGAGAAAGCTGGGATAATTTGAGAGTCCTTCCGTGTTTCGGTGGGGTCTCCTGAAACATCCATAGACAGCGAGGCCCGTGCAAAGAAATAGGGAGCGATTCTTGAGAGAAGTTTCAGAGCTCTTTCTTCTCCAGCCACATGGGCGGGGCACTGCCAAAGAACTGAGCAGTCACGGCACAACCAGGGCCCTCCTGGCACAGGGCAACACAAAATAAGCAGTGCTGAACAGGATTAGGGCACATGTCAGCAGGGAGCAGGGAGACCCCGTGCCCAGGCCATGCCTCTACCCCAGGGTCCCCTCTCCCATGACCTCATGGCAGGGGGGAGGAACCCCAACACTTCCGGAGGTGTAGTCTCTCTCCTCCTCCTTGCAGCTGGCTCATGGGCCCACATTCAGGGCCCCCACCTCGGGAGAAAATTCTCCCAATGTGGTCTGATGTTGAAAGAGTCAAGAAGAGAAGAAGGGAAAAAAACCCCCAAAGTCCCAGGAAAACAAAGTTCAACTCTCCATCTCCCCCCAGAGAAAAGGAGCTGAAAACTGGCTAAAAAGAAACAAAGTTGCTTCCTCCGCTCTTGCTGCAAGCAGGATGCAGAGGAGTGTGTATGTGTGTCCTTGAACAAACGCTCTGAGAAGTTTGTCCGGTTTTTTTTTCCTCTCCCCCCTCTCAGGCTCAGTTGAAAGGCACAGAAATGCACAAAGTTCACTTCTGGGCATAGAGTAGCAATAGGGGATACACATGATAAAGTCACCCCAAGACACAGGGACAGAGAATTCAGTGGAAAGACTCCGAGAATTCTGCTCCCAGAGATCATTCATTCCTGCTCACCCTGACCCTTGTAGAAAGGGGACATCGTTCCCGGCAGCCTGTACTGAGCATGTGGCTCCTGAGTGGGGTTTGTTGTTTAGGAAACCTGCTCCGGCTTTTCCATTCTTTCCTTCCAAACAGGAAAACTTCTCCTGGGGCTGTGTGCAGGCAGAGCCCTGAGGAGAGCAGGTGGCACATGGTGCGCTGGGCTGGGACAGCCAGCTGCAGAGCTCAAGGGAAGAAGCCCAAAGTGTCACAATGGCTCCTTGCCTTCACATGCAACACCTGGGTCACAATGGTCTCCTTGATTCCATGAGGCCCCACTGTGTCACAATGGCTCCTTGGTTCCATCGGGTTCCGCAGTGTCACCATGGTCTCCTTTGATCCGCATTATCATCATGGACAATTGGTTCCATGAGGCCCCGCAGTGTCACAATGGTCCCTTGGTTCCATAGGTTTGATGTTGTAACAATGGACTCCTTGCTTCTATGAGCTAGCCTGCTTTTTGCAGAGGTGTCTTTGGTTCCAACAAGGCCCCGCTGTGTCTCAGTGCACCCTGGCTTCCATGTGGATCTGGAGCATCACAAAGGCTCCTTGGTTCCACCAGGTCCTGCTGTGTCACAATGGGTCCTGTGGTCCCTGAGGCCCTCCAAAGTCATCATGGAGGCTTGCTTCCATGAGGTTCCATTATGTGCCAGTGGTCATCTTGGTTCCAGGAGTTTCCTTAGTGTCACAATGCTCTCCATGCTTCCATGATTCCCCACAATGTCACAATGCTCTCCATGCTTCCATTAGGCCCTGCTTTGCCACAATGGTCCCCTTGTTTCCATGAGGCCCCGCTGTGTCACAATGGACCTATGGTTCCATGATGTTGCGTGGTGTCACCGTGCTCTTCTTGAATCCGCAGTGTAACCATGGACCATTGGTTCCATGCGGCCTGGCCGTGTCACAATGGGCTCCGTGATTCCATGATTCCCCACGGTGTCACAATGGAGCCTTGTTTCTAGGAGGTTCTGTACTGTCACAATTGCCTCCTTGATGCCATCAGCCCCTGCAGTGTCACAATGGCTCCTTGGTTCCATGAGGAACACAATAGCTTGGCATAAGCATTGAGCAACAGCTGCTGAACACACCTGGCAACATCCGCTTGCATCAAAAGAGGGCTTCAAGCTGACAATGGCACCAGCAGCTTCCATCTGCAACAGACACCCAGGAAAGGACAGGCTGTGCCGGTTTGGACAAATGTGGAGGAAAATATCCTCTGATAGAAGGCAGGTTACACCCAGCCCTCCCCCACCAGCTTCGGGAAAAAAGAATTTTCCTGGGAAGAAAGTGAAAGAGATAAAAACTACTTTTTTAACAAACACCCAGGAAAAGGATAACAATGCTAAATATTAAAAGCTCTCGCTGTGCAGAGAAAGCTGGGATAATTTGAGAGTCCTTCCGTGTTTCGGTGGGGTCTCCTGAAACATCCATAGACAGCGAGGCCCGTGCAAAGAAATAGGGAGCCATTCTTGAGAGAAGTTTCAGAGCTCTTTCTTCTCCAGCCACATGGGCGGGGCACTGCCAAAGAACTGAGCAGTCACGGCACAACCAGGGCCCTCCTGGCACAGGGCAACACAAAATAAGCAGTGCTGAACAGGATTAGGGCACATGTGAGCAGGGAGCAGGGAGACCCCGTGCCCAGGCCATGCCTCTACCCCAGGGTCCCCTCTCCCATGACCTCATGGCAGTGGGGAGGAACCCCAACACTTCCGGAGGTGTAGTCTCTCTCCTCCTCCTTGCAGCTGGCTCATGGGCCCACATTCAGGGCCCCCACCTCGGGAGAAAATTCTCCCAATGTGGTCTGATGTTGAAAGAGTCAAGAAGAGAAGAAGGGAAAAAAACCCCCAAAGTCCCAGGAAAACAAAGTTCAACTCTCCATCTCCCCCCAGAGAAAAGGAGCTGAAAACTGGCTAAAAAGAAACAAAGTTGCTTCCTCCGCTCTTGCTGCAAGCAGGATGCAGAGGAGTGTGTATGTGTGTCCTTGAACAAACGCTCTGAGAAGTTTGTCCGGTTTTTTTTTCCTCTCCCCCCTCTCAGGCTCAGTTGAAAGGCACAGAAATGCACAAAGTTCACTTCTGGGCATAGAGTAGCAATAGGGGATACACATGATAAAGTCACCCCAAGACACAGGGACAGAGAATTCAGTGGAAAGACTCCGAGAATTCTGCTCCCAGAGAATTCTGCTCACACTGACCCTTGTAGGAAGGGGACATCGTTCCCGGCAGCCTGTACTGAGCATGTGGCTCCTGAGTGGGGTTTGTTGTTTGGGAAACCTGCTCCGGCTTTTCCATTCTTTCCTTCCAAACAGGAAAACTTCTCCTGGGGCTGTGTGCAGGCAGAGCCCTGAGGAGAGCAGGTGGCACATGGTGCGCTGGGCTGGGACAGCCAGCTGCAGAGCTCAAGGGAAGAAGCCCAAAGTGTCACAATGGCTCCTTGCCTTCACATGCAACACCTGGGTCACAATGGTCTCCTTGATTCCATGAGGCCCCACTGTGTCACAATGGCTCCTTGGTTCCATCGGGTTCCGCAGTGTCACCATGGTCTCCTTTGATCCGCACTGTCATCATGGACAATTGGTTCCATGAGGCCCCGCAGTGTCACAATGGTCCCTTGCTTCCATAGGTTTGATGTTGTAACAATGGACTCCTTGCTTCTATGAGCTAGCCTGCTTTTTGCAGAGGTGTCTTTGGTTCCAACAAGGCCCCGCTGTGTCTCAGTGCACCCTGGCTTCCATGTGGATCTGGAGCATCACAAAGGCTCCTTGGTTCCACCAGGTCCTGCTGTGTCACAATGGGTCCTGTGGTCCCTGAGGCCCTCCAAAGTCATCATGGAGGCTTGCTTCCATGAGGTTCCATTATGTGCCAGTGCTCATCTTGGTTCCAGGAGTTTCCTTAGTGTCACAATGCTCTCCATGCTTCCATGATTCCCCACAATGTCACAATGCTCTCCATGCTTCCATTAGGCCCTGCTTTGCCACAATGGTCCCCTTGTTTCCATGAGGCCCCGCTGTGTCACAATGGACCTATGGTTCCATGATGTTGCGTGGTGTCACCGTGCTCTTCTTGAATCCGCAGTGTAACCATGGACCATTGGTTCCATGCGGCCTGGCCGTGTCACAATGGGCTCCGTGATTCCATGATTCCCCACGGTGTCACAATGGAGCCTTGTTTCTAGGAGGTTCTGTACTGTCACAATTGCCTCCTTGATGCCATCAGCCCCTGCAGTGTCACAATGGCTCCTTGGTTCCATGAGGAACACAATAGCTTGGCATAAGCATTGAGCAACAGCTGCTGAACACACCTGGCAACATCTGCTTGCATCAAAAGAGGGCTTCAAGCTGAGAATGGCACCAGCAGCTTCCATCTGCAACAGAGACCCAGGAAAGGACAGGCTGTGCCGGTTTGGACAAATGTGGAGGAAAATATCCTCTGATAGAAGGCAGGTTACACCCAGCCCTCCCCCACCAGCTTCGGGAAAAAAGAATTTTCCTGGGAAGAAAGTGAAAGAGATAAAAACTACTTTTTTAACAAACACCCAGGAAAAGGATAACAATGCTAAATATTAAAAGCTCTCGCTGTGCAGAGAAAGCTGGGATAATTTGAGAGTCCTTCCGTGTTTCGGTGGGGTCTCCTGAAACATCCATAGACAGCGAGGCCCGTGCAAAGAAATAGGGAGCCATTCTTGAGAGAAGTTTCAGAGCTCTTTCTTCTCCAGCCACATGGGCGGGGCACTGCCAAAGAACTGAGCAGTCACGGCACAACCAGGGCCCTCCTGGCACAGGGCAACACAAAATAAGCAGTGCTGAACAGGATTAGGGCACATGTGAGCAGGGAGCAGGGAGACCCCGTGCCCAGGCCATGCCTCTACCCCAGGGTCCCCTCTCCCATGACCTCATGGCAGGGGGGAGGAACCCCAACACTTCCGGAGGTGTAGTCTCTCTCCTCCTCCTTGCAGCTGGCTCATGGGCCCACATTCAGGGCCCCCACCTCGGGAGAAAATTCTCCCAATGTGGTCTGATGTTGAAAGAGTCAAGAAGAGAAGAAGGGAAAAAAACCCCCAAAGTCCCAGGAAAACAAAGTTCAACTCTCCATCTCCCCCCAGAGAAAAGGAGCTGAAAACTGGCTAAAAAGAAACAAAGTTGCTTCCTCCGCTCTTGCTGCAAGCAGGATGCAGAGGAGTGTGTATGTGTGTCCTTGAACAAACGCTCTGAGAAGTTTGTCCGGTTTTTTTTTCCTCTCCCCCCTCTCAGGCTCAGTTGAAAGGCACAGAAATGCACAAAGTTCACTTCTGGGCATAGAGTAGCAATAGGGGATACACATGATAAAGTCACCCCAAGACACAGGGACAGAGAATTCAGTGGAAAGACTCCGAGAATTCTGCTCCCAGAGAATTCTGCTCACACTGACCCTTGTAGGAAGGGGACATCGTTCCCGGCAGCCTGTACTGAGCATGTGGCTCCTGAGTGGGGTTTGTTGTTTGGGAAACCTGCTCCGGCTTTTCCATTCTTTCCTTCCAAACAGGAAAACTTCTCCTGGGGCTGTGTGCAGGCAGAGCCCTGAGGAGAGCAGGTGGCACATGGTGCGCTGGGCTGGGACAGCCAGCTGCAGAGCTCAAGGGAAGAAGCCCAAAGTGTCACAATGGCTCCTTGCCTTCACATGCAACACCTGGGTCACAATGGTCTCCTTGATTCCATGAGGCCCCACTGTGTCACAATGGCTCCTTGGTTCCATCGGGTTCCGCAGTGTCACCATGGTCTCCTTTGATCCGCACTGTCATCATGGACAATTGGTTCCATGAGGCCCCGCAGTGTCACAATGGTCCCTTGCTTCCATAGGTTTGATGTTGTAACAATGGACTCCTTGCTTCTATGAGCTAGCCTGCTTTTTGCAGAGGTGTCTTTGGTTCCAACAAGGCCCCGCTGTGTCTCAGTGCACCCTGGCTTCCATGTGGATCTGGAGCATCACAAAGGCTCCTTGGTTCCACCAGGTCCTGCTGTGTCACAATGGGTCCTGTGGTCCCTGAGGCCCTCCAAAGTCATCATGGAGGCTTGCTTCCATGAGGTTCCATTATGTGCCAGTGGTCATCTTGGTTCCAGGAGTTTCCTTAGTGTCACAATGCTCTCCATGCTTCCATGATTCCCCACAATGTCACAATGCTCTCCATGCTTCCATTAGGCCCTGCTTTGCCACAATGGTCCCCTTGTTTCCATGAGGCCCCGCTGTGTCACAATGGACCTATGGTTCCATGATGTTGCGTGGTGTCACCGTGCTCTTCTTGAATCCGCAGTGTAACCATGGACCATTGGTTCCATGCGGCCTGGCCGTGTCACAATGGGCTCCGTGATTCCATGATTCCCCACGGTGTCACAATGGAGCCTTGTTTCTAGGAGGTTCTGTACTGTCACAATTGCCTCCTTGATGCCATCAGCCCCTGCAGTGTCACAATGGCTCCTTGGTTCCATGAGGAACACAATAGCTTGGCATAAGCATTGAGCAACAGCTGCTGAACACACCTGGCAACATCTGCTTGCATCAAAAGAGGGCTTCAAGCTGAGAATGGCACCAGCAGCTTCCATCTGCAACAGAGACCCAGGAAAGGACAGGCTGTGCCGGTTTGGACAAATGTGGAGGAAAATATCCTCTGATAGAAGGCAGGTTACACCCAGCCCTCCCCCACCAGCTTCGGGAAAAAAGAATTTTCCTGGGAAGAAAGTGAAAGAGATAAAAACTACTTTTTTAACAAACACCCAGGAAAAGGATAACAATGCTAAATATTAAAAGCTCTCGCTGTGCAGAGAAAGCTGGGATAATTTGAGAGTCCTTCCGTGTTTCGGTGGGGTCTCCTGAAACATCCATAGACAGCGAGGCCCGTGCAAAGAAATAGGGAGCGATTCTTGAGAGAAGTTTCAGAGCTCTTTCTTCTCCAGCCACATGGGCGGGGCACTGCCAAAGAACTGAGCAGTCACGGCACAACCAGGGCCCTCCTGGCACAGGGCAACACAAAATAAGCAGTGCTGAACAGGATTAGGGCACATGTCAGCAGGGAGCAGGGAGACCCCGTGCCCAGGCCATGCCTCTACCCCAGGGTCCCCTCTCCCATGACCTCATGGCAGTGGGGAGGAACCCCAACACTTCCGGAGGTGTAGTCTCTCTCCTCCTCCTTGCAGCTGGCTCATGGGCCCACATTCAGGGCCCCCACCTCGGGAGAAAATTCTCCCAATGTGGTCTGATGTTGAAAGAGTCAAGAAGAGAAGAAGGGAAAAAAACCCCCAAAGTCCCAGGAAAACAAAGTTCAACTCTCCATCTCCCCCCAGAGAAAAGGAGCTGAAAACTGGCTAAAAAGAAACAAAGTTGCTTCCTCCGCTCTTGCTGCAAGCAGGATGCAGAGGAGTGTGTATGTGTGTCCTTGAACAAACGCTCTGAGAAGTTTGTCCGGTTTTTTTTTCCTCTCCCCCCTCTCAGGCTCAGTTGAAAGGCACAGAAATGCACAAAGTTCACTTCTGGGCATAGAGTAGCAATAGGGGATACACATGATAAAGTCACCCCAAGACACAGGGACAGAGAATTCAGTGGAAAGACTCCGAGAATTCTGCTCCCAGAGAATTCTGCTCACACTGACCCTTGTAGGAAGGGGACATCGTTCCCGGCAGCCTGTACTGAGCATGTGGCTCCTGAGTGGGGTTTGTTGTTTGGGAAACCTGCTCCGGCTTTTCCATTCTTTCCTTCCAAACAGGAAAACTTCTCCTGGGGCTGTGTGCAGGCAGAGCCCTGAGGAGAGCAGGTGGCACATGGTGCGCTGGGCTGGGACAGCCAGCTGCAGAGCTCAAGGGAAGAAGCCCAAAGTGTCACAATGGCTCCTTGCCTTCACATGCAACACCTGGGTCACAATGGTCTCCTTGATTCCATGAGGCCCCACTGTGTCACAATGGCTCCTTGGTTCCATCGGGTTCCGCAGTGTCACCATGGTCTCCTTTGATCCGCACTGTCATCATGGACAATTGGTTCCATGAGGCCCCGCAGTGTCACAATGGTCCCTTGCTTCCATAGGTTTGATGTTGTAACAATGGACTCCTTGCTTCTATGAGCTAGCCTGCTTTTTGCAGAGGTGTCTTTGGTTCCAACAAGGCCCCGCTGTGTCTCAGTGCACCCTGGCTTCCATGTGGATCTGGAGCATCACAAAGGCTCCTTGGTTCCACCAGGTCCTGCTGTGTCACAATGGGTCCTGTGGTCCCTGAGGCCCTCCAAAGTCATCATGGAGGCTTGCTTCCATGAGGTTCCATTATGTGCCAGTGGTCATCTTGGTTCCAGGAGTTTCCTTAGTGTCACAATGCTCTCCATGCTTCCATGATTCCCCACAATGTCACAATGCTCTCCATGCTTCCATTAGGCCCTGCTTTGCCACAATGGTCCCCTTGTTTCCATGAGGCCCCGCTGTGTCACAATGGACCTATGGTTCCATGATGTTGCGTGGTGTCACCGTGCTCTTCTTGAATCCGCAGTGTAACCATGGACCATTGGTTCCATGCGGCCTGGCCGTGTCACAATGGGCTCCGTGATTCCATGATTCCCCACGGTGTCACAATGGAGCCTTGTTTCTAGGAGGTTCTGTACTGTCACAATTGCCTCCTTGATGCCATCAGCCCCTGCAGTGTCACAATGGCTCCTTGGTTCCATGAGGAACACAATAGCTTGGCATAAGCATTGAGCAACAGCTGCTGAACACACCTGGCAACATCTGCTTGCATCAAAAGAGGGCTTCAAGCTGACAATGGCACCAGCAGCTTCCATCTGCAACAGAGACCCAGGAAAGGACAGGCTGTGCCGGTTTGGACAAATGTGGAGGAAAATATCCTCTGATAGAAGGCAGGTTACACCCAGCCCTCCCCCACCAGCTTCGGGAAAAAAGAATTTTCCTGGGAAGAAAGTGAAAGAGATAAAAACTACTTTTTTAACAAACACCCAGGAAAAGGATAACAATGCTAAATATTAAAAGCTCTCGCTGTGCAGAGAAAGCTGGGATAATTTGAGAGTCCTTCCGTGTTTCGGTGGGGTCTCCTGAAACATCCATAGACAGCGAGGCCCGTGCAAAGAAATAGGGAGCCATTCTTGAGAGAAGTTTCAGAGCTCTTTCTTCTCCAGCCACATGGGCGGGGCACTGCCAAAGAACTGAGCAGTCACGGCACAACCAGGGCCCTCCTGGCACAGGGCAACACAAAATAAGCAGTGCTGAACAGGATTAGGGCACATGTGAGCAGGGAGCAGGGAGACCCCGTGCCCAGGCCATGCCTCTACCCCAGGGTCCCCTCTCCCATGACCTCATGGCAGGGGGGAGGAACCCCAACACTTCCGGAGGTGTAGTCTCTCTCCTCCTCCTTGCAGCTGGCTCATGGGCCCACATTCAGGGCCCCCACCTCGGGAGAAAATTCTCCCAATGTGGTCTGATGTTGAAAGAGTCAAGAAGAGAAGAAGGGAAAAAAACCCCCAAAGTCCCAGGAAAACAAAGTTCAACTCTCCATCTCCCCCCAGAGAAAAGGAGCTGAAAACTGGCTAAAAAGAAACAAAGTTGCTTCCTCCGCTCTTGCTGCAAGCAGGATGCAGAGGAGTGTGTATGTGTGTCCTTGAACAAACGCTCTGAGAAGTTTGTCCGGTTTTTTTTTCCTCTCCCCCCTCTCAGGCTCAGTTGAAAGGCACAGAAATGCACAAAGTTCACTTCTGGGCATAGAGTAGCAATAGGGGATACACATGATAAAGTCACCCCAAGACACAGGGACAGAGAATTCAGTGTTAAGACTCCGAGAATTCTGCTCCCAGAGAATTCTGCTCACACTGACCCTTGTAGGAAGGGGACATCGTTCCCGGCAGCCTGTACTGAGCATGTGGCTCCTGAGTGGGGTTTGTTGTTTGGGAAACCTGCTCCGGCTTTTCCATTCTTTCCTTCCAAACAGGAAAACTTCTCCTGGGGCTGTGTGCAGGCAGAGCCCTGAGGAGAGCAGGTGGCACATGGTGCGCTGGGCTGGGACAGCCAGCTGCAGAGCTCAAGGGAAGAAGCCCAAAGTGTCACAATGGCTCCTTGCCTTCACATGCAACACCTGGGTCACAATGGTCTCCTTGATTCCATGAGGCCCCACTGTGTCACAATGGCTCCTTGGTTCCATCGGGTTCCGCAGTGTCACCATGGTCTCCTTTGATCCGCACTGTCATCATGGACAATTGGTTCCATGAGGCCCCGCAGTGTCACAATGGTCCCTTGCTTCCATAGGTTTGATGTTGTAACAATGGACTCCTTGCTTCTATGAGCTAGCCTGCTTTTTGCAGAGGTGTCTTTGGTTCCAACAAGGCCCCGCTGTGTCTCAGTGCACCCTGGCTTCCATGTGGATCTGGAGCATCACAAAGGCTCCTTGGTTCCACCAGGTCCTGCTGTGTCACAATGGGTCCTGTGGTCCCTGAGGCCCTCCAAAGTCATCATGGAGGCTTGCTTCCATGAGGTTCCATTATGTGCCAGTGGTCATCTTGGTTCCAGGAGTTTCCTTAGTGTCACAATGCTCTCCATGCTTCCATGATTCCCCACAATGTCACAATGCTCTCCATGCTTCCATTAGGCCCTGCTTTGCCACAATGGTCCCCTTGTTTCCATGAGGCCCCGCTGTGTCACAATGGACCTATGGTTCCATGATGTTGCGTGGTGTCACCGTGCTCTTCTTGAATCCGCAGTGTAACCATGGACCATTGGTTCCATGCGGCCTGGCCGTGTCACAATGGGCTCCGTGATTCCATGATTCCCCACGGTGTCACAATGGAGCCTTGTTTCTAGGAGGTTCTGTACTGTCACAATTGCCTCCTTGATGCCATCAGCCCCTGCAGTGTCACAATGGCTCCTTGGTTCCATGAGGAACACAATAGCTTGGCATAAGCATTGAGCAACAGCTGCTGAACACACCTGGCAACATCTGCTTGCATCAAAAGAGGGCTTCAAGCTGAGAATGGCACCAGCAGCTTCCATCTGCAACAGAGACCCAGGAAAGGACAGGCTGTGCCGGTTTGGACAAATGTGGAGGAAAATATCCTCTGATAGAAGGCAGGTTACACCCAGCCCTCCCCCACCAGCTTCGGGAAAAAAGAATTTTCCTGGGAAGAAAGTGAAAGAGATAAAAACTACTTTTTTAACAAACACCCAGGAAAAGGATAACAATGCTAAATATTAAAAGCTCTCGCTGTGCAGAGAAAGCTGGGATAATTTGAGAGTCCTTCCGTGTTTCGGTGGGGTCTCCTGAAACATCCATAGACAGCGAGGCCCGTGCAAAGAAATAGGGAGCCATTCTTGAGAGAAGTTTCAGAGCTCTTTCTTCTCCAGCCACATGGGCGGGGCACTGCCAAAGAACTGAGCAGTCACGGCACAACCAGGGCCCTCCTGGCACAGGGCAACACAAAATAAGCAGTGCTGAACAGGATTAGGGCACATGTCAGCAGGGAGCAGGGAGACCCCGTGCCCAGGCCATGCCTCTACCCCAGGGTCCCCTCTCCCATGACCTCATGGCAGGGGGGAGGAACCCCAACACTTCCGGAGGTGTAGTCTCTCTCCTCCTCCTTGCAGCTGGCTCATGGGCCCACATTCAGGGCCCCCACCTCGGGAGAAAATTCTCCCAATGTGGTCTGATGTTGAAAGAGTCAAGAAGAGAAGAAGGGAAAAAAACCCCCAAAGTCCCAGGAAAACAAAGTTCAACTCTCCATCTCCCCCCAGAGAAAAGGAGCTGAAAACTGGCTAAAAAGAAACAAAGTTGCTTCCTCCGCTCTTGCTGCAAGCAGGATGCAGAGGAGTGTGTATGTGTGTCCTTGAACAAACGCTCTGAGAAGTTTGTCCGGTTTTTTTTTCCTCTCCCCCCTCTCAGGCTCAGTTGAAAGGCACAGAAATGCACAAAGTTCACTTCTGGGCATAGAGTAGCAATAGGGGATACACATGATAAAGTCACCCCAAGACACAGGGACAGAGAATTCAGTGGAAAGACTCCGAGAATTCTGCTCCCAGAGATCATTCATTCCTGCTCACCCTGACCCTTGTAGAAAGGGGACATCGTTCCCGGCAGCCTGTACTGAGCATGTGGCTCCTGAGTGGGGTTTGTTGTTTAGGAAACCTGCTCCGGCTTTTCCATTCTTTCCTTCCAAACAGGAAAACTTCTCCTGGGGCTGTGTGCAGGCAGAGCCCTGAGGAGAGCAGGTGGCACATGGTGCGCTGGGCTGGGACAGCCAGCTGCAGAGCTCAAGGGAAGAAGCCCAAAGTGTCACAATGGCTCCTTGCCTTCACATGCAACACCTGGGTCACAATGGTCTCCTTGATTCCATGAGGCCCCACTGTGTCACAATGGCTCCTTGGTTCCATCGGGTTCCGCAGTGTCACCATGGTCTCCTTTGATCCGCATTATCATCATGGACAATTGGTTCCATGAGGCCCCACAGTGTCACAATGGTCCCTTGGTTCCATAGGTTTGATGTTGTAACAATGGACTCCTTGCTTCTATGAGCTAGCCTGCTTTTTGCAGAGGTGTCTTTGGTTCCAACAAGGCCCCGCTGTGTCTCAGTGCACCCTGGCTTCCATGTGGATCTGGAGCATCACAAAGGCTCCTTGGTTCCACCAGGTCCTGCTGTGTCACAATGGGTCCTGTGGTCCCTGAGGCCCTCCAAAGTCATCATGGAGGCTTGCTTCCATGAGGTTCCATTATGTGCCAGTGGTCATCTTGGTTCCAGGAGTTTCCTTAGTGTCACAATGCTCTCCATGCTTCCATGATTCCCCACAATGTCACAATGCTCTCCATGCTTCCATTAGGCCCTGCTTTGCCACAATGGTCCCCTTGTTTCCATGAGGCCCCGCTGTGTCACAATGGACCTATGGTTCCATGATGTTGCGTGGTGTCACCGTGCTCTTCTTGAATCCGCAGTGTAACCATGGACCATTGGTTCCATGCGGCCTGGCCGTGTCACAATGGGCTCCGTGATTCCATGATTCCCCACGGTGTCACAATGGAGCCTTGTTTCTAGGAGGTTCTGTACTGTCACAATTGCCTCCTTGATGCCATCAGCCCCTGCAGTGTCACAATGGCTCCTTGGTTCCATGAGGAACACAATAGCTTGGCATAAGCATTGAGCAACAGCTGCTGAACACACCTGGCAACATCTGCTTGCATCAAAAGAGGGCTTCAAGCTGAGAATGGCACCAGCAGCTTCCATCTGCAACAGAGACCCAGGAAAGGACAGGCTGTGCCGGTTTGGACAAATGTGGAGGAAAATATCCTCTGATAGAAGGCAGGTTACACCCAGCCCTCCCCCACCAGCTTCGGGAAAAAAGAATTTTCCTGGGAAGAAAGTGAAAGAGATAAAAACTATTTTTTTAACAAACACCCAGGAAAAGGAGAACAATGCTAAATATTAAAAGCTCTCGCTGTGCAGAGAAAGCTGGGATAATTTGAGAGTCCTTCCGTGTTTCGGTGGGGTCTCCTGAAACATCCATAGACAGCGAGGCCCGTGCAAAGAAATAGGGAGCCATTCATGAGAGAAGTTTCAGAGCTCTTTCTTCTCCAGCCACATGTGCGGGGCACTGCCAAAGAACTGAGCAGTCACGGCACAACCAGGGCCCTCCTGGCACAGGGCAACACAAAATAAGCAGTGCTGAACAGGATTAGGGCACATGTCAGCAGGGAGCAGGGAGACCCCGTGCCCAGGCCATGCCTCTACCCCAGGGTCCCCTCTCCCATGACCTCATGGCAGGGGGGAGGAACCCCAACACTTCCGGAGGTGTAGTCTCTCTCCTCCTCCTTGCAGCTGGCTCATGGGCCCACATTCAGGGCCCCCACCTCGGGAGAAAATTCTCCCAATGTGGTCTGATGTTGAAAGAGTCAAGAAGAGAAGAAGGGAAAAAAACCCCCAAAGTCCCAGGAAAACAAAGTTCAACTCTCCATCTCCCCCCAGAGAAAAGGAGCTGAAAACTGGCTAAAAAGAAACAAAGTTGCTTCCTCTGCTCTTGCTGCAAGCAGGATGCAGAGGAGTGTGTATGTGTGTCCTTGAACAAACGCTCTGAGAAGTTTGTCCGGTTTTTTTTTCCTCTCCCCCCTCTCAGGCTCAGTTGAAAGGCACAGAAATGCACAAAGTTCACTTCTGGGCATAGAGTAGCAATAGGGGATACACATGATAAAGTCACCCCAAGACACAGGGACAGAGAATTCAGTGGAAAGACTCTGAGAATTCTGCTCCCAGAGATCATTCATTCCTGCTCACACTGACCCTTGTAGGAAGGGGACATCGTTCCCGGCAGCCTGTACTGAGCATGTGGCTCCTGAGTGGGGTTTGTTGTTTAGGAAACCTGCTCCGGCTTTTCCATTCTTTCCTTCCAAACAGGAAAACTTCTCCTGGGGCTGTGTGCAGGCAGAGCCCTGAGGAGAGCAGGTGGCACATGGTGTGCTGGGCTGGGACAGCCAGCTGCAGAGCTCAAGGGAAGAAGCCCAAAGTGTCACAATGGCTCCTTGCCTTCACATGCAACACCTGGGTCACAATGGTCTCCTTGATTCCATGAGGCCCCACTGTGTCACAATGGCTCCTTGGTTCCATCGGGTTCCGCAGTGTCACCATGGTCTCCTTTGATCCGCACTGTCATCATGGACAATTGGTTCCATGAGGCCCCGCAGTGTCACAATGGTCCCTTGCTTCCATAGGTTTGATGTTGTAACAATGGACTCCTTGCTTCTATGAGCTAGCCTGCTTTTTGCAGAGGTGTCTTTGGTTCCAACAAGGCCCCGCTGTGTCTCAGTGCACCCTGGCTTCCATGTGGATCTGGAGCATCACAAAGGCTCCTTGGTTCCACCAGGTCCTGCTGTGTCACAATGGGTCCTGTGGTCCCTGAGGCCCTCCAAAGTCATCATGGAGGCTTGCTTCCATGAGGTTCCATTATGTGCCAGTGCTCATCTTGGTTCCAGGAGTTTCCTTAGTGTCACAATGCTCTCCATGCTTCCATGATTCCCCACAATGTCACAATGCTCTCCATGCTTCCATTAGGCCCTGCTTTGCCACAATGGTCCCCTTGTTTCCATGAGGCCCCGCTGTGTCACAATGGACCTATGGTTCCATGATGTTGCGTGGTGTCACCGTGCTCTTCTTGAATCCGCAGTGTAACCATGGACCATTGGTTCCATGCGGCCTGGCCGTGTCACAATGGGCTCCGTGATTCCATGATTCCCCACGGTGTCACAATGGAGCCTTGTTTCTAGGAGGTTCTGTACTGTCACAATTGCCTCCTTGATGCCATCAGCCCCTGCAGTGTCACAATGGCTCCTTGGTTCCATGAGGAACACAATAGCTTGGCATAAGCATTGAGCAACAGCTGCTGAACACACCTGGCAACATCTGCTTGCATCAAAAGAGGGCTTCAAGCTGACAATGGCACCAGCAGCTTCCATCTGCAACAGAGACCCAGGAAAGGACAGGCTGTGCCGGTTTGGACAAATGTGGAGGAAAATATCCTCTGATAGAAGGCAGGTTACACCCAGCCCTCCCCCACCAGCTTCGGGAAAAAAGAATTTTCCTGGGAAGAAAGTGAAAGAGATAAAAACTACTTTTTTAACAAACACACAGGAAAAGGATAACAATGCTAAATATTAAAAGCTCTCGCTGTGCAGAGAAAGCTGGGATAATTTGAGAGTCCTTCCGTGTTTCGGTGGGGTCTCCTGAAACATCCATAGACAGCGAGGCCCGTGCAAAGAAATAGGGAGCCATTCTTGAGAGAAGTTTCAGAGCTCTTTCTTCTCCAGCCACATGGGCGGGGCACTGCCAAAGAACTGAGCAGTCACGGCACAACCAGGGCCCTCCTGGCACAGGGCAACACAAAATAAGCAGTGCTGAACAGGATTAGGGCACATGTGAGCAGGGAGCAGGGAGACCCCGTGCCCAGGCCATGCCTCTACCCCAGGGTCCCCTCTCCCATGACCTCATGGCAGTGGGGAGGAACCCCAACACTTCCGGAGGTGTAGTCTCTCTCCTCCTCCTTGCAGCTGGCTCATGGGCCCACATTCAGGGCCCCCACCTCGGGAGAAAATTCTCCCAATGTGGTCTGATGTTGAAAGAGTCAAGAAGAGAAGAAGGGAAAAAAACCCCCAAAGTCCCAGGAAAACAAAGTTCAACTCTCCATCTCCCCCCAGAGAAAAGGAGCTGAAAACTGGCTAAAAAGAAACAAAGTTGCTTCCTCCGCTCTTGCTGCAAGCAGGATGCAGAGGAGTGTGTATGTGTGTCCTTGAACAAACGCTCTGAGAAGTTTGTCCGGTTTTTTTTTCCTCTCCCCCCTCTCAGGCTCAGTTGAAAGGCACAGAAATGCACAAAGTTCACTTCTGGGCATAGAGTAGCAATAGGGGATACACATGATAAAGTCACCCCAAGACACAGGGACAGAGAATTCAGTGGAAAGACTCCGAGAATTCTGCTCCCAGAGATCATTCATTCCTGCTCACCCTGACCCTTGTAGAAAGGGGACATCGTTCCCGGCAGCCTGTACTGAGCATGTGGCTCCTGAGTGGGGTTTGTTGTTTAGGAAACCTGCTCCGGCTTTTCCATTCTTTCCTTCCAAACAGGAAAACTTCTCCTGGGGCTGTGTGCAGGCAGAGCCCTGAGGAGAGCAGGTGGCACATGGTGCGCTGGGCTGGGACAGCCAGCTGCAGAGCTCAAGGGAAGAAGCCCAAAGTGTCACAATGGCTCCTTGCCTTCACATGCAACACCTGGGTCACAATGGTCTCCTTGATTCCATGAGGCCCCACTGTGTCACAATGGCTCCTTGGTTCCATCGGGTTCCGCAGTGTCACCATGGTCTCCTTTGATCCGCATTATCATCATGGACAATTGGTTCCATGAGGCCCCACAGTGTCACAATGGTCCCTTGGTTCCATAGGTTTGATGTTGTAACAATGGACTCCTTGCTTCTATGAGCTAGCCTGCTTTTTGCAGAGGTGTCTTTGGTTCCAACAAGGCCCCGCTGTGTCTCAGTGCACCCTGGCTTCCATGTGGATCTGGAGCATCACAAAGGCTCCTTGGTTCCACCAGGTCCTGCTGTGTCACAATGGGTCCTGTGGTCCCTGAGGCCCTCCAAAGTCATCATGGAGGCTTGCTTCCATGAGGTTCCATTATGTGCCAGTGGTCATCTTGGTTCCAGGAGTTTCCTTAGTGTCACAATGCTCTCCATGCTTCCATGATTCCCCACAATGTCACAATGCTCTCCATGCTTCCATTAGGCCCTGCTTTGCCACAATGGTCCCCTTGTTTCCATGAGGCCCCGCTGTGTCACAATGGACCTATGGTTCCATGATGTTGCGTGGTGTCACCGTGCTCTTCTTGAATCCGCAGTGTAACCATGGACCATTGGTTCCATGCGGCCTGGCCGTGTCACAATGGGCTCCGTGATTCCATGATTCCCCACGGTGTCACAATGGAGCCTTGTTTCTAGGAGGTTCTGTACTGTCACAATTGCCTCCTTGATGCCATCAGCCCCTGCAGTGTCACAATGGCTCCTTGGTTCCATGAGGAACACAATAGCTTGGCATAAGCATTGAGCAACAGCTGCTGAACACACCTGGCAACATCTGCTTGCATCAAAAGAGGGCTTCAAGCTGACAATGGCACCAGCAGCTTCCATCTGCAACAGACACCCAGGAAAGGACAGGCTGTGCCGGTTTGGACAAATGTGGAGGAAAATATCCTCTGATAGAAGGCAGGTTACACCCAGCCCTCCCCCACCAGCTTCGGGAAAAAAGAATTTTCCTGGGAAGAAAGTGAAAGAGATAAAAACTATTTTTTTAACAAACACCCAGGAAAAGGAGAACAATGCTAAATATTAAAAGCTCTCGCTGTGCAGAGAAAGCTGGGATAATTTGAGAGTCCTTCCGTGTTTCGGTGGGGTCTCCTGAAACATCCATAGACAGCGAGGCCCGTGCAAAGAAATAGGGAGCCATTCATGAGAGAAGTTTCAGAGCTCTTTCTTCTCCAGCCACATGTGCGGGGCACTGCCAAAGAACTGAGCAGTCACGGCACAACCAGGGCCCTCCTGGCACAGGGCAACACAAAATAAGCAGTGCTGAACAGGATTAGGGCACATGTCAGCAGGGAGCAGGGAGACCCCGTGCCCAGGCCATGCCTCTACCCCAGGGTCCCCTCTCCCATGACCTCATGGCAGGGGGGAGGAACCCCAACACTTCCGGAGGTGTAGTCTCTCTCCTCCTCCTTGCAGCTGGCTCATGGGCCCACATTCAGGGCCCCCACCTCGGGAGAAAATTCTCCCAATGTGGTCTGATGTTGAAAGAGTCAAGAAGAGAAGAAGGGAAAAAAACCCCCAAAGTCCCAGGAAAACAAAGTTCAACTCTCCATCTCCCCCCAGAGAAAAGGAGCTGAAAACTGGCTAAAAAGAAACAAAGTTGCTTCCTCTGCTCTTGCTGCAAGCAGGATGCAGAGGAGTGTGTATGTGTGTCCTTGAACAAACGCTCTGAGAAGTTTGTCCGGTTTTTTTTTCCTCTCCCCCCTCTCAGGCTCAGTTGAAAGGCACAGAAATGCACAAAGTTCACTTCTGGGCATAGAGTAGCAATAGGGGATACACATGATAAAGTCACCCCAAGACACAGGGACAGAGAATTCAGTGGAAAGACTCTGAGAATTCTGCTCCCAGAGATCATTCATTCCTGCTCACACTGACCCTTGTAGGAAGGGGACATCGTTCCCGGCAGCCTGTACTGAGCATGTGGCTCCTGAGTGGGGTTTGTTGTTTAGGAAACCTGCTCCGGCTTTTCCATTCTTTCCTTCCAAACAGGAAAACTTCTCCTGGGGCTGTGTGCAGGCAGAGCCCTGAGGAGAGCAGGTGGCACATGGTGTGCTGGGCTGGGACAGCCAGCTGCAGAGCTCAAGGGAAGAAGCCCAAAGTGTCACAATGGCTCCTTGCCTTCACATGCAACACCTGGGTCACAATGGTCTCCTTGATTCCATGAGGCCCCACTGTGTCACAATGGCTCCTTGGTTCCATCGGGTTCCGCAGTGTCACCATGGTCTCCTTTGATCCGCACTGTCATCATGGACAATTGGTTCCATGAGGCCCCGCAGTGTCACAATGGTCCCTTGGTTCCATAGGTTTGATGTTGTAACAATGGACTCCTTGCTTCTATGAGCTAGCCTGCTTTTTGCAGAGGTGTCTTTGGTTCCAACAAGGCCCCGCTGTGTCTCAGTGCACCCTGGCTTCCATGTGGATCTGGAGCATCACAAAGGCTCCTTGGTTCCACCAGGTCCTGCTGTGTCACAATGGGTCCTGTGGTCCCTGAGGCCCTCCAAAGTCATCATGGAGGCTTGCTTCCATGAGGTTCCATTATGTGCCAGTGGTCATCTTGGTTCCAGGAGTTTCCTTAGTGTCACAATGCTCTCCATGCTTCCATGATTCCCCACAATGTCACAATGCTCTCCATGCTTCCATTAGGCCCTGCTTTGCCACAATGGTCCCCTTGTTTCCATGAGGCCCCGCTGTGTCACAATGGACCTATGGTTCCATGATGTTGCGTGGTGTCACCGTGCTCTTCTTGAATCCGCAGTGTAACCATGGACCATTGGTTCCATGCGGCCTGGCCGTGTCACAATGGGCTCCGTGATTCCATGATTCCCCACGGTGTCACAATGGAGCCTTGTTTCTAGGAGGTTCTGTACTGTCACAATTGCCTCCTTGATGCCATCAGCCCCTGCAGTGTCACAATGGCTCCTTGGTTCCATGAGGAACACAATAGCTTGGCATAAGCATTGAGCAACAGCTGCTGAACACACCTGGCAACATCTGCTTGCATCAAAAGAGGGCTTCAAGCTGACAATGGCACCAGCAGCTTCCATCTGCAACAGAGACCCAGGAAAGGACAGGCTGTGCCGGTTTGGACAAATGTGGAGGAAAATATCCTCTGATAGAAGGCAGGTTACACCCAGCCCTCCCCCACCAGCTTCGGGAAAAAAGAATTTTCCTGGGAAGAAAGTGAAAGAGATAAAAACTACTTTTTTAACAAACACACAGGAAAAGGATAACAATGCTAAATATTAAAAGCTCTCGCTGTGCAGAGAAAGCTGGGATAATTTGAGAGTCCTTCCGTGTTTCGGTGGGGTCTCCTGAAACATCCATAGACAGCGAGGCCCGTGCAAAGAAATAGGGAGCCATTCTTGAGAGAAGTTTCAGAGCTCTTTCTTCTCCAGCCACATGGGCGGGGCACTGCCAAAGAACTGAGCAGTCACGGCACAACCAGGGCCCTCCTGGCACAGGGCAACACAAAATAAGCAGTGCTGAACAGGATTAGGGCACATGTGAGCAGGGAGCAGGGAGACCCCGTGCCCAGGCCATGCCTCTACCCCAGGGTCCCCTCTCCCATGACCTCATGGCAGTGGGGAGGAACCCCAACACTTCCGGAGGTGTAGTCTCTCTCCTCCTCCTTGCAGCTGGCTCATGGGCCCACATTCAGGGCCCCCACCTCGGGAGAAAATTCTCCCAATGTGGTCTGATGTTGAAAGAGTCAAGAAGAGAAGAAGGGAAAAAAACCCCCAAAGTCCCAGGAAAACAAAGTTCAACTCTCCATCTCCCCCCAGAGAAAAGGAGCTGAAAACTGGCTAAAAAGAAACAAAGTTGCTTCCTCCGCTCTTGCTGCAAGCAGGATGCAGAGGAGTGTGTATGTGTGTCCTTGAACAAACGCTCTGAGAAGTTTGTCCGGTTTTTTTTTCCTCTCCCCCCTCTCAGGCTCAGTTGAAAGGCACAGAAATGCACAAAGTTCACTTCTGGGCATAGAGTAGCAATAGGGGATACACATGATAAAGTCACCCCAAGACACAGGGACAGAGAATTCAGTGGAAAGACTCCGAGAATTCTGCTCCCAGAGAATTCTGCTCACACTGACCCTTGTAGGAAGGGGACATCGTTCCCGGCAGCCTGTACTGAGCATGTGGCTCCTGAGTGGGGTTTGTTGTTTGGGAAACCTGCTCCGGCTTTTCCATTCTTTCCTTCCAAACAGGAAAACTTCTCCTGGGGCTGTGTGCAGGCAGAGCCCTGAGGAGAGCAGGTGGCACATGGTGCGCTGGGCTGGGACAGCCAGCTGCAGAGCTCAAGGGAAGAAGCCCAAAGTGTCACAATGGCTCCTTGCCTTCACATGCAACACCTGGGTCACAATGGTCTCCTTGATTCCATGAGGCCCCACTGTGTCACAATGGCTCCTTGGTTCCATCGGGTTCCGCAGTGTCACCATGGTCTCCTTTGATCCGCACTGTCATCATGGACAATTGGTTCCATGAGGCCCCGCAGTGTCACAATGGTCCCTTGCTTCCATAGGTTTGATGTTGTAACAATGGACTCCTTGCTTCTATGAGCTAGCCTGCTTTTTGCAGAGGTGTCTTTGGTTCCAACAAGGCCCCGCTGTGTCTCAGTGCACCCTGGCTTCCATGTGGATCTGGAGCATCACAAAGGCTCCTTGGTTCCACCAGGTCCTGCTGTGTCACAATGGGTCCTGTGGTCCCTGAGGCCCTCCAAAGTCATCATGGAGGCTTGCTTCCATGAGGTTCCATTATGTGCCAGTGCTCATCTTGGTTCCAGGAGTTTCCTTAGTGTCACAATGCTCTCCATGCTTCCATGATTCCCCACAATGTCACAATGCTCTCCATGCTTCCATTAGGCCCTGCTTTGCCACAATGGTCCCCTTGTTTCCATGAGGCCCCGCTGTGTCACAATGGACCTATGGTTCCATGATGTTGCGTGGTGTCACCGTGCTCTTCTTGAATCCGCAGTGTAACCATGGACCATTGGTTCCATGCGGCCTGGCCGTGTCACAATGGGCTCCGTGATTCCATGATTCCCCACGGTGTCACAATGGAGCCTTGTTTCTAGGAGGTTCTGTACTGTCACAATTGCCTCCTTGATGCCATCAGCCCCTGCAGTGTCACAATGGCTCCTTGGTTCCATGAGGAACACAATAGCTTGGCATAAGCATTGAGCAACAGCTGCTGAACACACCTGGCAACATCTGCTTGCATCAAAAGAGGGCTTCAAGCTGACAATGGCACCAGCAGCTTCCATCTGCAACAGAGACCCAGGAAAGGACAGGCTGTGCCGGTTTGGACAAATGTGGAGGAAAATATCCTCTGATAGAAGGCAGGTTACACCCAGCCCTCCCCCACCAGCTTCGGGAAAAAAGAATTTTCCTGGGAAGAAAGTGAAAGAGATAAAAACTACTTTTTTAACAAACACCCAGGAAAAGGAGAACAATGCTAAATATTAAAAGCTCTCGCTGTGCAGAGAAAGCTGGGATAATTTGAGAGTCCTTCCGTGTTTCGGTGGGGTCTCCTGAAACATCCATAGACAGCGAGGCCCGTGCAAAGAAATAGGGAGCCATTCTTGAGAGAAGTTTCAGAGCTCTTTCTTCTCCAGCCACATGGGCGGGGCACTGCCAAAGAACTGAGCAGTCACGGCACAACCAGGGCCCTCCTGGCACAGGGCAACACAAAATAAGCAGTGCTGAACAGGATTAGGGCACATGTGAGCAGGGAGCAGGGAGACCCCGTGCCCAGGCCATGCCTCTACCCCAGGGTCCCCTCTCCCATGACCTCATGGCAGGGGGGAGGAACCCCAACACTTCCGGAGGTGTAGTCTCTCTCCTCCTCCTTGCAGCTGGCTCATGGGCCCACATTCAGGGCCCCCACCTCGGGAGAAAATTCTCCCAATGTGGTCTGATGTTGAAAGAGTCAAGAAGAGAAGAAGGGAAAAAAACCCCCAAAGTCCCAGGAAAACAAAGTTCAACTCTCCATCTCCCCCCAGAGAAAAGGAGCTGAAAACTGGCTAAAAAGAAACAAAGTTGCTTCCTCCGCTCTTGCTGCAAGCAGGATGCAGAGGAGTGTGTATGTGTGTCCTTGAACAAACGCTCTGAGAAGTTTGTCCGGTTTTTTTTTCCTCTCCCCCCTCTCAGGCTCAGTTGAAAGGCACAGAAATGCACAAAGTTCACTTCTGGGCATAGAGTAGCAATAGGGGATACACATGATAAAGTCACCCCAAGACACAGGGACAGAGAATTCAGTGGAAAGACTCCGAGAATTCTGCTCCCAGAGAATTCTGCTCACACTGACCCTTGTAGGAAGGGGACATCGTTCCCGGCAGCCTGTACTGAGCATGTGGCTCCTGAGTGGGGTTTGTTGTTTGGGAAACCTGCTCCGGCTTTTCCATTCTTTCCTTCCAAACAGGAAAACTTCTCCTGGGGCTGTGTGCAGGCAGAGCCCTGAGGAGAGCAGGTGGCACATGGTGCGCTGGGCTGGGACAGCCAGCTGCAGAGCTCAAGGGAAGAAGCCCAAAGTGTCACAATGGCTCCTTGCCTTCACATGCAACACCTGGGTCACAATGGTCTCCTTGATTCCATGAGGCCCCACTGTGTCACAATGGCTCCTTGGTTCCATCGGGTTCCGCAGTGTCACCATGGTCTCCTTTGATCCGCACTGTCATCATGGACAATTGGTTCCATGAGGCCCCGCAGTGTCACAATGGTCCCTTGCTTCCATAGGTTTGATGTTGTAACAATGGACTCCTTGCTTCTATGAGCTAGCCTGCTTTTTGCAGAGGTGTCTTTGGTTCCAACAAGGCCCCGCTGTGTCTCAGTGCACCCTGGCTTCCATGTGGATCTGGAGCATCACAAAGGCTCCTTGGTTCCACCAGGTCCTGCTGTGTCACAATGGGTCCTGTGGTCCCTGAGGCCCTCCAAAGTCATCATGGAGGCTTGCTTCCATGAGGTTCCATTATGTGCCAGTGGTCATCTTGGTTCCAGGAGTTTCCTTAGTGTCACAATGCTCTCCATGCTTCCATGATTCCCCACAATGTCACAATGCTCTCCATGCTTCCATTAGGCCCTGCTTTGCCACAATGGTCCCCTTGTTTCCATGAGGCCCCGCTGTGTCACAATGGACCTATGGTTCCATGATGTTGCGTGGTGTCACCGTGCTCTTCTTGAATCCGCAGTGTAACCATGGACCATTGGTTCCATGCGGCCTGGCCGTGTCACAATGGGCTCCGTGATTCCATGATTCCCCACGGTGTCACAATGGAGCCTTGTTTCTAGGAGGTTCTGTACTGTCACAATTGCCTCCTTGATGCCATCAGCCCCTGCAGTGTCACAATGGCTCCTTGGTTCCATGAGGAACACAATAGCTTGGCATAAGCATTGAGCAACAGCTGCTGAACACACCTGGCAACATCTGCTTGCATCAAAAGAGGGCTTCAAGCTGACAATGGCACCAGCAGCTTCCATCTGCAACAGAGACCCAGGAAAGGACAGGCTGTGCCGGTTTGGACAAATGTGGAGGAAAATATCCTCTGATAGAAGGCAGGTTACACCCAGCCCTCCCCCACCAGCTTCGGGAAAAAAGAATTTTCCTGGGAAGAAAGTGAAAGAGATAAAAACTACTTTTTTAACAAACACCCAGGAAAAGGAGAACAATGCTAAATATTAAAAGCTCTCGCTGTGCAGAGAAAGCTGGGATAATTTGAGAGTCCTTCCGTGTTTCGGTGGGGTCTCCTGAAACATCCATAGACAGCGAGGCCCGTGCAAAGAAATAGGGAGCCATTCTTGAGAGAAGTTTCAGAGCTCTTTCTTCTCCAGCCACATGGGCGGGGCACTGCCAAAGAACTGAGCAGTCACGGCACAACCAGGGCCCTCCTGGCACAGGGCAACACAAAATAAGCAGTGCTGAACAGGATTAGGGCACATGTGAGCAGGGAGCAGGGAGACCCCGTGCCCAGGCCATGCCTCTACCCCAGGGTCCCCTCTCCCATGACCTCATGGCAGGGGGGAGGAACCCCAACACTTCCGGAGGTGTAGTCTCTCTCCTCCTCCTTGCAGCTGGCTCATGGGCCCACATTCAGGGCCCCCACCTCGGGAGAAAATTCTCCCAATGTGGTCTGATGTTGAAAGAGTCAAGAAGAGAAGAAGGGAAAAAAACCCCCAAAGTCCCAGGAAAACAAAGTTCAACTCTCCATCTCCCCCCAGAGAAAAGGAGCTGAAAACTGGCTAAAAAGAAACAAAGTTGCTTCCTCCGCTCTTGCTGCAAGCAGGATGCAGAGGAGTGTGTATGTGTGTCCTTGAACAAACGCTCTGAGAAGTTTGTCCGGTTTTTTTTTCCTCTCCCCCCTCTCAGGCTCAGTTGAAAGGCACAGAAATGCACAAAGTTCACTTCTGGGCATAGAGTAGCAATAGGGGATACACATGATAAAGTCACCCCAAGACACAGGGACAGAGAATTCAGTGGAAAGACTCCGAGAATTCTGCTCCCAGAGATCATTCATTCCTGCTCACCCTGACCCTTGTAGAAAGGGGACATCGTTCCCGGCAGCCTGTACTGAGCATGTGGCTCCTGAGTGGGGTTTGTTGTTTAGGAAACCTGCTCCGGCTTTTCCATTCTTTCCTTCCAAACAGGAAAACTTCTCCTGGGGCTGTGTGCAGGCAGAGCCCTGAGGAGAGCAGGTGGCACATGGTGCGCTGGGCTGGGACAGCCAGCTGCAGAGCTCAAGGGAAGAAGCCCAAAGTGTCACAATGGCTCCTTGCCTTCACATGCAACACCTGGGTCACAATGGTCTCCTTGATTCCATGAGGCCCCACTGTGTCACAATGGCTCCTTGGTTCCATCGGGTTCCGCAGTGTCACCATGGTCTCCTTTGATCCGCATTATCATCATGGACAATTGGTTCCATGAGGCCCCACAGTGTCACAATGGTCCCTTGGTTCCATAGGTTTGATGTTGTAACAATGGACTCCTTGCTTCTATGAGCTAGCCTGCTTTTTGCAGAGGTGTCTTTGGTTCCAACAAGGCCCCGCTGTGTCTCAGTGCACCCTGGCTTCCATGTGGATCTGGAGCATCACAAAGGCTCCTTGGTTCCACCAGGTCCTGCTGTGTCACAATGGGTCCTGTGGTCCCTGAGGCCCTCCAAAGTCATCATGGAGGCTTGCTTCCATGAGGTTCCATTATGTGCCAGTGGTCATCTTGGTTCCAGGAGTTTCCTTAGTGTCACAATGCTCTCCATGCTTCCATGATTCCCCACAATGTCACAATGCTCTCCATGCTTCCATTAGGCCCTGCTTTGCCACAATGGTCCCCTTGTTTCCATGAGGCCCCGCTGTGTCACAATGGACCTATGGTTCCATGATGTTGCGTGGTGTCACCGTGCTCTTCTTGAATCCGCAGTGTAACCATGGACCATTGGTTCCATGCGGCCTGGCCGTGTCACAATGGGCTCCGTGATTCCATGATTCCCCACGGTGTCACAATGGAGCCTTGTTTCTAGGAGGTTCTGTACTGTCACAATTGCCTCCTTGATGCCATCAGCCCCTGCAGTGTCACAATGGCTCCTTGGTTCCATGAGGAACACAATAGCTTGGCATAAGCATTGAGCAACAGCTGCTGAACACACCTGGCAACATCTGCTTGCATCAAAAGAGGGCTTCAAGCTGACAATGGCACCAGCAGCTTCCATCTGCAACAGAGACCCAGGAAAGGACAGGCTGTGCCGGTTTGGACAAATGTGGAGGAAAATATCCTCTGATAGAAGGCAGGTTACACCCAGCCCTCCCCCACCAGCTTCAGGAAAAAAGAATTTTCCTGGGAAGAAAGTGAAAGAGATAAAAACTACTTTTTTAACAAACACCCAGGAAAAGGAGAACAATGCTAAATATTAAAAGCTCTCGCTGTGCAGAGAAAGCTGGGATAATTTGAGAGTCCTTCCGTGTTTCGGTGGGGTCTCCTGAAACATCCATAGACAGCGAGGCCCGTGCAAAGAAATAGGGAGCCATTCATGAGAGAAGTTTCAGAGCTCTTTCTTCTCCAGCCACATGGGCGGGGCACTGCCAAAGAACTGAGCAGTCACGGCACAACCAGGGCCCTCCTGGCACAGGGCAACACAAAATAAGCAGTGCTGAACAGGATTAGGGCACATGTGAGCAGGGAGCAGGGAGACCCCGTGCCCAGGCCATGCCTCTACCCCAGGGTCCCCTCTCCCATGACCTCATGGCAGGGGGGAGGAACCCCAACACTTCCGGAGGTGTAGTCTCTCTCCTCCTCCTTGCAGCTGGCTCATGGGCCCACATTCAGGGCCCCCACCTCGGGAGAAAATTCTCCCAATGTGGTCTGATGTTGAAAGAGTCAAGAAGAGAAGAAGGGAAAAAAACCCCCAAAGTCCCAGGAAAACAAAGTTCAACTCTCCATCTCCCCCCAGAGAAAAGGAGCTGAAAACTGGCTAAAAAGAAACAAAGTTGCTTCCTCCGCTCTTGCTGCAAGCAGGATGCAGAGGAGTGTGTATGTGTGTCCTTGAACAAACGCTCTGAGAAGTTTGTCCGGTTTTTTTTTCCTCTCCCCCCTCTCAGGCTCAGTTGAAAGGCACAGAAATGCACAAAGTTCACTTCTGGGCATAGAGTAGCAATAGGGGATACACATGATAAAGTCACCCCAAGACACAGGGACAGAGAATTCAGTGGAAAGACTCCGAGAATTCTGCTCCCAGAGAATTCTGCTCACACTGACCCTTGTAGGAAGGGGACATCGTTCCCGGCAGCCTGTACTGAGCATGTGGCTCCTGAGTGGGGTTTGTTGTTTGGGAAACCTGCTCCGGCTTTTCCATTCTTTCCTTCCAAACAGGAAAACTTCTCCTGGGGCTGTGTGCAGGCAGAGCCCTGAGGAGAGCAGGTGGCACATGGTGCGCTGGGCTGGGACAGCCAGCTGCAGAGCTCAAGGGAAGAAGCCCAAAGTGTCACAATGGCTCCTTGCCTTCACATGCAACACCTGGGTCACAATGGTCTCCTTGATTCCATGAGGCCCCACTGTGTCACAATGGCTCCTTGGTTCCATCGGGTTCCGCAGTGTCACCATGGTCTCCTTTGATCCGCACTGTCATCATGGACAATTGGTTCCATGAGGCCCCGCAGTGTCACAATGGTCCCTTGCTTCCATAGGTTTGATGTTGTAACAATGGACTCCTTGCTTCTATGAGCTAGCCTGCTTTTTGCAGAGGTGTCTTTGGTTCCAACAAGGCCCCGCTGTGTCTCAGTGCACCCTGGCTTCCATGTGGATCTGGAGCATCACAAAGGCTCCTTGGTTCCACCAGGTCCTGCTGTGTCACAATGGGTCCTGTGGTCCCTGAGGCCCTCCAAAGTCATCATGGAGGCTTGCTTCCATGAGGTTCCATTATGTGCCAGTGCTCATCTTGGTTCCAGGAGTTTCCTTAGTGTCACAATGCTCTCCATGCTTCCATGATTCCCCACAATGTCACAATGCTCTCCATGCTTCCATTAGGCCCTGCTTTGCCACAATGGTCCCCTTGTTTCCATGAGGCCCCGCTGTGTCACAATGGACCTATGGTTCCATGATGTTGCGTGGTGTCACCGTGCTCTTCTTGAATCCGCAGTGTAACCATGGACCATTGGTTCCATGCGGCCTGGCCGTGTCACAATGGGCTCCGTGATTCCATGATTCCCCACGGTGTCACAATGGAGCCTTGTTTCTAGGAGGTTCTGTACTGTCACAATTGCCTCCTTGATGCCATCAGCCCCTGCAGTGTCACAATGGCTCCTTGGTTCCATGAGGAACACAATAGCTTGGCATAAGCATTGAGCAACAGCTGCTGAACACACCTGGCAACATCTGCTTGCATCAAAAGAGGGCTTCAAGCTGACAATGGCACCAGCAGCTTCCATCTGCAACAGAGACCCAGGAAAGGACAGGCTGTGCCGGTTTGGACAAATGTGGAGGAAAATATCCTCTGATAGAAGGCAGGTTACACCCAGCCCTCCCCCACCAGCTTCGGGAAAAAAGAATTTTCCTGGGAAGAAAGTGAAAGAGATAAAAACTACTTTTTTAACAAACACCCAGGAAAAGGATAACAATGCTAAATATTAAAAGCTCTCGCTGTGCAGAGAAAGCTGGGATAATTTGAGAGTCCTTCCGTGTTTCGGTGGGGTCTCCTGAAACATCCATAGACAGCGAGGCCCGTGCAAAGAAATAGGGAGCCATTCTTGAGAGAAGTTTCAGAGCTCTTTCTTCTCCAGCCACATGGGCGGGGCACTGCCAAAGAACTGAGCAGTCACGGCACAACCAGGGCCCTCCTGGCACAGGGCAACACAAAATAAGCAGTGCTGAACAGGATTAGGGCACATGTGAGCAGGGAGCAGGGAGACCCCGTGCCCAGGCCATGCCTCTACCCCAGGGTCCCCTCTCCCATGACCTCATGGCAGGGGGGAGGAACCCCAACACTTCCGGAGGTGTAGTCTCTCTCCTCCTCCTTGCAGCTGGCTCATGGGCCCACATTCAGGGCCCCCACCTCGGGAGAAAATTCTCCCAATGTGGTCTGATGTTGAAAGAGTCAAGAAGAGAAGAAGGGAAAAAAACCCCCAAAGTCCCAGGAAAACAAAGTTCAACTCTCCATCTCCCCCCAGAGAAAAGGAGCTGAAAACTGGCTAAAAAGAAACAAAGTTGCTTCCTCCGCTCTTGCTGCAAGCAGGATGCAGAGGAGTGTGTATGTGTGTCCTTGAACAAATGCTCTGAGAAGTTTGTCCGGTTTTTTTTTCCTCTCCCCCCTCTCAGGCTCAGTTGAAAGGCACAGAAATGCACAAAGTTCACTTCTGGGCATAGAGTAGCAATAGGGGATACACATGATAAAGTCACCCCAAGACACAGGGACAGAGAATTCAGTGGAAAGACTCCGAGAATTCTGCTCCCAGAGATCATTCATTCCTGCTCACCCTGACCCTTGTAGAAAGGGGACATCGTTCCCGGCAGCCTGTACTGAGCATGTGGCTCCTGAGTGGGGTTTGTTGTTTGGGAAACCTGCTCCGGCTTTTCCATTCTTTCCTTCCAAACAGGAAAACTTCTCCTGGGGCTGTGTGCAGGCAGAGCCCTGAGGAGAGCAGGTGGCACATGGTGCGCTGGGCTGGGACAGCCAGCTGCAGAGCTCAAGGGAAGAAGCCCAAAGTGTCACAATGGCTCCTTGCCTTCACATGCAACACCTGGGTCACAATGGTCTCCTTGATTCCATGAGGCCCCACTGTGTCACAATGGCTCCTTGGTTCCATCGGGTTCCGCAGTGTCACCATGGTCTCCTTTGATCCGCATTATCATCATGGACAATTGGTTCCATGAGGCCCCGCAGTGTCACAATGGTCCCTTGGTTCCATAGGTTTGATGTTGTAACAATGGACTCCTTGCTTCTATGAGCTAGCCTGCTTTTTGCAGAGGTGTCTTTGGTTCCAACAAGGCCCCGCTGTGTCTCAGTGCACCCTGGCTTCCATGTGGATCTGGAGCATCACAAAGGCTCCTTGGTTCCACCAGGTCCTGCTGTGTCACAATGGGTCCTGTGGTCCCTGAGGCCCTCCAAAGTCATCATGGAGGCTTGCTTCCATGAGGTTCCATTATGTGCCAGTGGTCATCTTGGTTCCAGGAGTTTCCTTAGTGTCACAATGCTCTCCATGCTTCCATGATTCCCCACAATGTCACAATGCTCTCCATGCTTCCATTAGGCCCTGCTTTGCCACAATGGTCCCCTTGTTTCCATGAGGCCCCGCTGTGTCACAATGGACCTATGGTTCCATGATGTTGCGTGGTGTCACCGTGCTCTTCTTGAATCCGCAGTGTAACCATGGACCATTGGTTCCATGCGGCCTGGCCGTGTCACAATGGGCTCCGTGATTCCATGATTCCCCACGGTGTCACAATGGAGCCTTGTTTCTAGGAGGTTCTGTACTGTCACAATTGCCTCCTTGATGCCATCAGCCCCTGCAGTGTCACAATGGCTCCTTGGTTCCATGAGGAACACAATAGCTTGGCATAAGCATTGAGCAACAGCTGCTGAACACACCTGGCAACATCTGCTTGCATCAAAAGAGGGCTTCAAGCTGACAATGGCACCAGCAGCTTCCATCTGCAACAGAGACCCAGGAAAGGACAGGCTGTGCCGGTTTGGACAAATGTGGAGGAAAATATCCTCTGATAGAAGGCAGGTTACACCCAGCCCTCCCCCACCAGCTTCAGGAAAAAAGAATTTTCCTGGGAAGAAAGTGAAAGAGATAAAAACTACTTTTTTAACAAACACCCAGGAAAAGGAGAACAATGCTAAATATTAAAAGCTCTCGCTGTGCAGAGAAAGCTGGGATAATTTGAGAGTCCTTCCGTGTTTCGGTGGGGTCTCCTGAAACATCCATAGACAGCGAGGCCCGTGCAAAGAAATAGGGAGCCATTCATGAGAGAAGTTTCAGAGCTCTTTCTTCTCCAGCCACATGGGCGGGGCACTGCCAAAGAACTGAGCAGTCACGGCACAACCAGGGCCCTCCTGGCACAGGGCAACACAAAATAAGCAGTGCTGAACAGGATTAGGGCACATGTGAGCAGGGAGCAGGGAGACCCCGTGCCCAGGCCATGCCTCTACCCCAGGGTCCCCTCTCCCATGACCTCATGGCAGGGGGGAGGAACCCCAACACTTCCGGAGGTGTAGTCTCTCTCCTCCTCCTTGCAGCTGGCTCATGGGCCCACATTCAGGGCCCCCACCTCGGGAGAAAATTCTCCCAATGTGGTCTGATGTTGAAAGAGTCAAGAAGAGAAGAAGGGAAAAAAACCCCCAAAGTCCCAGGAAAACAAAGTTCAACTCTCCATCTCCCCCCAGAGAAAAGGAGCTGAAAACTGGCTAAAAAGAAACAAAGTTGCTTCCTCCGCTCTTGCTGCAAGCAGGATGCAGAGGAGTGTGTATGTGTGTCCTTGAACAAACGCTCTGAGAAGTTTGTCCGGTTTTTTTTTCCTCTCCCCCCTCTCAGGCTCAGTTGAAAGGCACAGAAATGCACAAAGTTCACTTCTGGGCATAGAGTAGCAATAGGGGATACACATGATAAAGTCACCCCAAGACACAGGGACAGAGAATTCAGTGGAAAGACTCCGAGAATTCTGCTCCCAGAGATCATTCATTCCTGCTCACCCTGACCCTTGTAGAAAGGGGACATCGTTCCCGGCAGCCTGTACTGAGCATGTGGCTCCTGAGTGGGGTTTGTTGTTTAGGAAACCTGCTCCGGCTTTTCCATTCTTTCCTTCCAAACAGGAAAACTTCTCCTGGGGCTGTGTGCAGGCAGAGCCCTGAGGAGAGCAGGTGGCACATGGTGCGCTGGGCTGGGACAGCCAGCTGCAGAGCTCAAGGGAAGAAGCCCAAAGTGTCACAATGGCTCCTTGCCTTCACATGCAACACCTGGGTCACAATGGTCTCCTTGATTCCATGAGGCCCCACTGTGTCACAATGGCTCCTTGGTTCCATCGGGTTCCGCAGTGTCACCATGGTCTCCTTTGATCCGCATTATCATCATGGACAATTGGTTCCATGAGGCCCCGCAGTGTCACAATGGTCCCTTGGTTCCATAGGTTTGATGTTGTAACAATGGACTCCTTGCTTCTATGAGCTAGCCTGCTTTTTGCAGAGGTGTCTTTGGTTCCAACAAGGCCCCGCTGTGTCTCAGTGCACCCTGGCTTCCATGTGGATCTGGAGCATCACAAAGGCTCCTTGGTTCCACCAGGTCCTGCTGTGTCACAATGGGTCCTGTGGTCCCTGAGGCCCTCCAAAGTCATCATGGAGGCTTGCTTCCATGAGGTTCCATTATGTGCCAGTGCTCATCTTGGTTCCAGGAGTTTCCTTAGTGTCACAATGCTCTCCATGCTTCCATGATTCCCCACAATGTCACAATGCTCTCCATGCTTCCATTAGGCCCTGCTTTGCCACAATGGTCCCCTTGTTTCCATGAGGCCCCGCTGTGTCACAATGGACCTATGGTTCCATGATGTTGCGTGGTGTCACCGTGCTCTTCTTGAATCCGCAGTGTAACCATGGACCATTGGTTCCATGCGGCCTGGCCGTGTCACAATGGGCTCCGTGATTCCATGATTCCCCACGGTGTCACAATGGAGCCTTGTTTCTAGGAGGTTCTGTACTGTCACAATTGCCTCCTTGATGCCATCAGCCCCTGCAGTGTCACAATGGCTCCTTGGTTCCATGAGGAACACAATAGCTTGGCATAAGCATTGAGCAACAGCTGCTGAACACACCTGGCAACATCTGCTTGCATCAAAAGAGGGCTTCAAGCTGACAATGGCACCAGCAGCTTCCATCTGCAACAGACACCCAGGAAAGGACAGGCTGTGCCGGTTTGGACAAATGTGGAGGAAAATATCCTCTGATAGAAGGCAGGTTACACCCAGCCCTCCCCCACCAGCTTCGGGAAAAAAGAATTTTCCTGGGAAGAAAGTGAAAGAGATAAAAACTATTTTTTTAACAAACACCCAGGAAAAGGAGAACAATGCTAAATATTAAAAGCTCTCGCTGTGCAGAGAAAGCTGGGATAATTTGAGAGTCCTTCCGTGTTTCGGTGGGGTCTCCTGAAACATCCATAGACAGCGAGGCCCGTGCAAAGAAATAGGGAGCCATTCATGAGAGAAGTTTCAGAGCTCTTTCTTCTCCAGCCACATGTGCGGGGCACTGCCAAAGAACTGAGCAGTCACGGCACAACCAGGGCCCTCCTGGCACAGGGCAACACAAAATAAGCAGTGCTGAACAGGATTAGGGCACATGTGAGCAGGGAGCAGGGAGACCCCGTGCCCAGGCCATGCCTCTACCCCAGGGTCCCCTCTCCCATGACCTCATGGCAGGGGGGAGGAACCCCAACACTTCCGGAGGTGTAGTCTCTCTCCTCCTCCTTGCAGCTGGCTCATGGGCCCACATTCAGGGCCCCCACCTCGGGAGAAAATTCTCCCAATGTGGTCTGATGTTGAAAGAGTCAAGAAGAGAAGAAGGGAAAAAAACCCCCAAAGTCCCAGGAAAACAAAGTTCAACTCTCCATCTCCCCCCAGAGAAAAGGAGCTGAAAACTGGCTAAAAAGAAACAAAGTTGCTTCCTCTGCTCTTGCTGCAAGCAGGATGCAGAGGAGTGTGTATGTGTGTCCTTGAACAAACGCTCTGAGAAGTTTGTCCGGTTTTTTTTTCCTCTCCCCCCTCTCAGGCTCAGTTGAAAGGCACAGAAATGCACAAAGTTCACTTCTGGGCATAGAGTAGCAATAGGGGATACACATGATAAAGTCACCCCAAGACACAGGGACAGAGAATTCAGTGGAAAGACTCTGAGAATTCTGCTCCCAGAGATCATTCATTCCTGCTCACACTGACCCTTGTAGGAAGGGGACATCGTTCCCGGCAGCCTGTACTGAGCATGTGGCTCCTGAGTGGGGTTTGTTGTTTAGGAAACCTGCTCCGGCTTTTCCATTCTTTCCTTCCAAACAGGAAAACTTCTCCTGGGGCTGTGTGCAGGCAGAGCCCTGAGGAGAGCAGGTGGCACATGGTGTGCTGGGCTGGGACAGCCAGCTGCAGAGCTCAAGGGAAGAAGCCCAAAGTGTCACAATGGCTCCTTGCCTTCACATGCAACACCTGGGTCACAATGGTCTCCTTGATTCCATGAGGCCCCACTGTGTCACAATGGCTCCTTGGTTCCATCGGGTTCCGCAGTGTCACCATGGTCTCCTTTGATCCGCACTGTCATCATGGACAATTGGTTCCATGAGGCCCTGCAGTGTCACAATGGTCCCTTGCTTCCATAGGTTTGATGTTGTAACAATGGACTCCTTGCTTCTATGAGCTAGCCTGCTTTTTGCAGAGGTGTCTTTGGTTCCAACAAGGCCCCGCTGTGTCTCAGTGCACCCTGGCTTCCATGTGGATCTGGAGCATCACAAAGGCTCCTTGGTTCCACCAGGTCCTGCTGTGTCACAATGGGTCCTGTGGTCCCTGAGGCCCTCCAAAGTCATCATGGAGGCTTGCTTCCATGAGGTTCCATTATGTGCCAGTGGTCATCTTGGTTCCAGGAGTTTCCTTAGTGTCACAATGCTCTCCATGCTTCCATGATTCCCCACAATGTCACAATGCTCTCCATGCTTCCATTAGGCCCTGCTTTGCCACAATGGTCCCCTTGTTTCCATGAGGCCCCGCTGTGTCACAATGGACCTATGGTTCCATGATGTTGCGTGGTGTCACCGTGCTCTTCTTGAATCCGCAGTGTAACCATGGACCATTGGTTCCATGCGGCCTGGCCGTGTCACAATGGGCTCCGTGATTCCATGATTCCCCACGGTGTCACAATGGAGCCTTGTTTCTAGGAGGTTCTGTACTGTCACAATTGCCTCCTTGATGCCATCAGCCCCTGCAGTGTCACAATGGCTCCTTGGTTCCATGAGGAACACAATAGCTTGGCATAAGCATTGAGCAACAGCTGCTGAACACACCTGGCAACATCTGCTTGCATCAAAAGAGGGCTTCAAGCTGACAATGGCACCAGCAGCTTCCATCTGCAACAGAGACCCAGGAAAGGACAGGCTGTGCCGGTTTGGACAAATGTGGAGGAAAATATCCTCTGATAGAAGGCAGGTTACACCCAGCCCTCCCCCACCAGCTTCGGGAAAAAAGAATTTTCCTGGGAAGAAAGTGAAAGAGATAAAAACTACTTTTTTAACAAACACCCAGGAAAAGGAGAACAATGCTAAATATTAAAAGCTCTCGCTGTGCAGAGAAAGCTGGGATAATTTGAGAGTCCTTCCGTGTTTCGGTGGGGTCTCCTGAAACATCCATAGACAGCGAGGCCCGTGCAAAGAAATAGGGAGCCATTCATGAGAGAAGTTTCAGAGCTCTTTCTTCTCCAGCCACATGGGCGGGGCACTGCCAAAGAACTGAGCAGTCACGGCACAACCAGGGCCCTCCTGGCACAGGGCAACACAAAATAAGCAGTGCTGAACAGGATTAGGGCACATGTGAGCAGGGAGCAGGGAGACCCCGTGCCCAGGCCATGCCTCTACCCCAGGGTCCCCTCTCCCATGACCTCATGGCAGGGGGGAGGAACCCCAACACTTCCGGAGGTGTAGTCTCTCTCCTCCTCCTTGCAGCTGGCTCATGGGCCCACATTCAGGGCCCCCACCTCGGGAGAAAATTCTCCCAATGTGGTCTGATGTTGAAAGAGTCAAGAAGAGAAGAAGGGAAAAAAACCCCCAAAGTCCCAGGAAAACAAAGTTCAACTCTCCATCTCCCCCCAGAGAAAAGGAGCTGAAAACTGGCTAAAAAGAAACAAAGTTGCTTCCTCCGCTCTTGCTGCAAGCAGGATGCAGAGGAGTGTGTATGTGTGTCCTTGAACAAACGCTCTGAGAAGTTTGTCCGGTTTTTTTTTCCTCTCCCCCCTCTCAGGCTCAGTTGAAAGGCACAGAAATGCACAAAGTTCACTTCTGGGCATAGAGTAGCAATAGGGGATACACATGATAAAGTCACCCCAAGACACAGGGACAGAGAATTCAGTGGAAAGACTCCGAGAATTCTGCTCCCAGAGATCATTCATTCCTGCTCACCCTGACCCTTGTAGAAAGGGGACATCGTTCCCGGCAGCCTGTACTGAGCATGTGGCTCCTGAGTGGGGTTTGTTGTTTGGGAAACCTGCTCCGGCTTTTCCATTCTTTCCTTCCAAACAGGAAAACTTCTCCTGGGGCTGTGTGCAGGCAGAGCCCTGAGGAGAGCAGGTGGCACATGGTGCGCTGGGCTGGGACAGCCAGCTGCAGAGCTCAAGGGAAGAAGCCCAAAGTGTCACAATGGCTCCTTGCCTTCACATGCAACACCTGGGTCACAATGGTCTCCTTGATTCCATGAGGCCCCACTGTGTCACAATGGCTCCTTGGTTCCATCGGGTTCCGCAGTGTCACCATGGTCTCCTTTGATCCGCACTGTCATCATGGACAATTGGTTCCATGAGGCCCCGCAGTGTCACAATGGTCCCTTGCTTCCATAGGTTTGATGTTGTAACAATGGACTCCTTGCTTCTATGAGCTAGCCTGCTTTTTGCAGAGGTGTCTTTGGTTCCAACAAGGCCCCGCTGTGTCTCAGTGCACCCTGGCTTCCATGTGGATCTGGAGCATCACAAAGGCTCCTTGGTTCCACCAGGTCCTGCTGTGTCACAATGGGTCCTGTGGTCCCTGAGGCCCTCCAAAGTCATCATGGAGGCTTGCTTCCATGAGGTTCCATTATGTGCCAGTGCTCATCTTGGTTCCAGGAGTTTCCTTAGTGTCACAATGCTCTCCATGCTTCCATGATTCCCCACAATGTCACAATGCTCTCCATGCTTCCATTAGGCCCTGCTTTGCCACAATGGTCCCCTTGTTTCCATGAGGCCCCGCTGTGTCACAATGGACCTATGGTTCCATGATGTTGCGTGGTGTCACCGTGCTCTTCTTGAATCCGCAGTGTAACCATGGACCATTGGTTCCATGCGGCCTGGCCGTGTCACAATGGGCTCCGTGATTCCATGATTCCCCACGGTGTCACAATGGAGCCTTGTTTCTAGGAGGTTCTGTACTGTCACAATTGCCTCCTTGATGCCATCAGCCCCTGCAGTGTCACAATGGCTCCTTGGTTCCATGAGGAACACAATAGCTTGGCATAAGCATTGAGCAACAGCTGCTGAACACACCTGGCAACATCTGCTTGCATCAAAAGAGGGCTTCAAGCTGACAATGGCACCAGCAGCTTCCATCTGCAACAGAGACCCAGGAAAGGACAGGCTGTGCCGGTTTGGACAAATGTGGAGGAAAATATCCTCTGATAGAAGGCAGGTTACACCCAGCCCTCCCCCACCAGCTTCGGGAAAAAAGAATTTTCCTGGGAAGAAAGTGAAAGAGATAAAAACTACTTTTTTAACAAACACCCAGGAAAAGGAGAACAATGCTAAATATTAAAAGCTCTCGCTGTGCAGAGAAAGCTGGGATAATTTGAGAGTCCTTCCGTGTTTCGGTGGGGTCTCCTGAAACATCCATAGACAGCGAGGCCCGTGCAAAGAAATAGGGAGCCATTCATGAGAGAAGTTTCAGAGCTCTTTCTTCTCCAGCCACATGGGCGGGGCACTGCCAAAGAACTGAGCAGTCACGGCACAACCAGGGCCCTCCTGGCACAGGGCAACACAAAATAAGCAGTGCTGAACAGGATTAGGGCACATGTGAGCAGGGAGCAGGGAGACCCCGTGCCCAGGCCATGCCTCTACCCCAGGGTCCCCTCTCCCATGACCTCATGGCAGGGGGGAGGAACCCCAACACTTCCGGAGGTGTAGTCTCTCTCCTCCTCCTTGCAGCTGGCTCATGGGCCCACATTCAGGGCCCCCACCTCGGGAGAAAATTCTCCCAATGTGCTCTGATGTTGAAAGAGTCAAGAAGAGAAGAAGGGAAAAAAACCCCCAAAGTCCCAGGAAAACAAAGTTCAACTCTCCATCTCCCCCCAGAGAAAAGGAGCTGAAAACTGGCTAAAAAGAAACAAAGTTGCTTCCTCCGCTCTTGCTGCAAGCAGGATGCAGAGGAGTGTGTATGTGTGTCCTTGAACAAACGCTCTGAGAAGTTTGTCCGGTTTTTTTTTCCTCTCCCCCCTCTCAGGCTCAGTTGAAAGGCACAGAAATGCACAAAGTTCACTTCTGGGCATAGAGTAGCAATAGGGGATACACATGATAAAGTCACCCCAAGACACAGGGACAGAGAATTCAGTGGAAAGACTCCGAGAATTCTGCTCCCAGAGATCATTCATTCCTGCTCACCCTGACCCTTGTAGAAAGGGGACATCGTTCCCGGCAGCCTGTACTGAGCATGTGGCTCCTGAGTGGGGTTTGTTGTTTGGGAAACCTGCTCCGGCTTTTCCATTCTTTCCTTCCAAACAGGAAAACTTCTCCTGGGGCTGTGTGCAGGCAGAGCCCTGAGGAGAGCAGGTGGCACATGGTGCGCTGGGCTGGGACAGCCAGCTGCAGAGCTCAAGGGAAGAAGCCCAAAGTGTCACAATGGCTCCTTGCCTTCACATGCAACACCTGGGTCACAATGGTCTCCTTGATTCCATGAGGCCCCACTGTGTCACAATGGCTCCTTGGTTCCATCGGGTTCCGCAGTGTCACCATGGTCTCCTTTGATCCGCACTGTCATCATGGACAATTGGTTCCATGAGGCCCCGCAGTGTCACAATGGTCCCTTGCTTCCATAGGTTTGATGTTGTAACAATGGACTCCTTGCTTCTATGAGCTAGCCTGCTTTTTGCAGAGGTGTCTTTGGTTCCAACAAGGCCCCGCTGTGTCTCAGTGCACCCTGGCTTCCATGTGGATCTGGAGCATCACAAAGGCTCCTTGGTTCCACCAGGTCCTGCTGTGTCACAATGGGTCCTGTGGTCCCTGAGGCCCTCCAAAGTCATCATGGAGGCTTGCTTCCATGAGGTTCCATTATGTGCCAGTGGTCATCTTGGTTCCAGGAGTTTCCTTAGTGTCACAATGCTCTCCATGCTTCCATGATTCCCCACAATGTCACAATGCTCTCCATGCTTCCATTAGGCCCTGCTTTGCCACAATGGTCCCCTTGTTTCCATGAGGCCCCGCTGTGTCACAATGGACCTATGGTTCCATGATGTTGCGTGGTGTCACCGTGCTCTTCTTGAATCCGCAGTGTAACCATGGACCATTGGTTCCATGCGGCCTGGCCGTGTCACAATGGGCTCCGTGATTCCATGATTCCCCACGGTGTCACAATGGAGCCTTGTTTCTAGGAGGTTCTGTACTGTCACAATTGCCTCCTTGATGCCATCAGCCCCTGCAGTGTCACAATGGCTCCTTGGTTCCATGAGGAACACAATAGCTTGGCATAAGCATTGAGCAACAGCTGCTGAACACACCTGGCAACATCTGCTTGCATCAAAAGAGGGCTTCAAGCTGACAATGGCACCAGCAGCTTCCATCTGCAACAGAGACCCAGGAAAGGACAGGCTGTGCCGGTTTGGACAAATGTGGAGGAAAATATCCTCTGATAGAAGGCAGGTTACACCCAGCCCTCCCCCACCAGCTTCGGGAAAAAAGAATTTTCCTGGGAAGAAAGTGAAAGAGATAAAAACTACTTTTTTAACAAACACCCAGGAAAAGGAGAACAATGCTAAATATTAAAAGCTCTCGCTGTGCAGAGAAAGCTGGGATAATTTGAGAGTCCTTCCGTGTTTCGGTGGGGTCTCCTGAAACATCCATAGACAGCGAGGCCCGTGCAAAGAAATAGGGAGCCATTCATGAGAGAAGTTTCAGAGCTCTTTCTTCTCCAGCCACATGGGCGGGGCACTGCCAAAGAACTGAGCAGTCACGGCACAACCAGGGCCCTCCTGGCACAGGGCAACACAAAATAAGCAGTGCTGAACAGGATTAGGGCACATGTGAGCAGGGAGCAGGGAGACCCCGTGCCCAGGCCATGCCTCTACCCCAGGGTCCCCTCTCCCATGACCTCATGGCAGGGGGGAGGAACCCCAACACTTCCGGAGGTGTAGTCTCTCTCCTCCTCCTTGCAGCTGGCTCATGGGCCCACATTCAGGGCCCCCACCTCGGGAGAAAATTCTCCCAATGTGGTCTGATGTTGAAAGAGTCAAGAAGAGAAGAAGGGAAAAAAACCCCCAAAGTCCCAGGAAAACAAAGTTCAACTCTCCATCTCCCCCCAGAGAAAAGGAGCTGAAAACTGGCTAAAAAGAAACAAAGTTGCTTCCTCCGCTCTTGCTGCAAGCAGGATGCAGAGGAGTGTGTATGTGTGTCCTTGAACAAACGCTCTGAGAAGTTTGTCCGGTTTTTTTTTCCTCTCCCCCCTCTTAGGCTCAGTTGAAAGGCACAGAAATGCACAAAGTTCACTTCTGGGCATAGAGTAGCAATAGGGGATACACATGATAAAGTCACCCCAAGACACAGGGACAGAGAATTCAGTGGAAAGACTCCGAGAATTCTGCTCCCAGAGATCATTCATTCCTGCTCACCCTGACCCTTGTAGAAAGGGGACATCGTTCCCGGCAGCCTGTACTGAGCATGTGGCTCCTGAGTGGGGTTTGTTGTTTGGGAAACCTGCTCCGGCTTTTCCATTCTTTCCTTCCAAACAGGAAAACTTCTCCTGGGGCTGTGTGCAGGCAGAGCCCTGAGGAGAGCAGGTGGCACATGGTGCGCTGGGCTGGGACAGCCAGCTGCAGAGCTCAAGGGAAGAAGCCCAAAGTGTCACAATGGCTCCTTGCCTTCACATGCAACACCTGGGTCACAATGGTCTCCTTGATTCCATGAGGCCCCACTGTGTCACAATGGCTCCTTGGTTCCATCGGGTTCCGCAGTGTCACCATGGTCTCCTTTGATCCGCACTGTCATCATGGACAATTGGTTCCATGAGGCCCCGCAGTGTCACAATGGTCCCTTGCTTCCATAGGTTTGATGTTGTAACAATGGACTCCTTGCTTCTATGAGCTAGCCTGCTTTTTGCAGAGGTGTCTTTGGTTCCAACAAGGCCCCGCTGTGTCTCAGTGCACCCTGGCTTCCATGTGGATCTGGAGCATCACAAAGGCTCCTTGGTTCCACCAGGTCCTGCTGTGTCACAATGGGTCCTGTGGTCCCTGAGGCCCTCCAAAGTCATCATGGAGGCTTGCTTCCATGAGGTTCCATTATGTGCCAGTGCTCATCTTGGTTCCAGGAGTTTCCTTAGTGTCACAATGCTCTCCATGCTTCCATGATTCCCCACAATGTCACAATGCTCTCCATGCTTCCATTAGGCCCTGCTTTGCCACAATGGTCCCCTTGTTTCCATGAGGCCCCGCTGTGTCACAATGGACCTATGGTTCCATGATGTTGCGTGGTGTCACCGTGCTCTTCTTGAATCCGCAGTGTAACCATGGACCATTGGTTCCATGCGGCCTGGCCGTGTCACAATGGGCTCCGTGATTCCATGATTCCCCACGGTGTCACAATGGAGCCTTGTTTCTAGGAGGTTCTGTACTGTCACAATTGCCTCCTTGATGCCATCAGCCCCTGCAGTGTCACAATGGCTCCTTGGTTCCATGAGGAACACAATAGCTTGGCATAAGCATTGAGCAACAGCTGCTGAACACACCTGGCAACATCTGCTTGCATCAAAAGAGGGCTTCAAGCTGACAATGGCACCAGCAGCTTCCATCTGCAACAGAGACCCAGGAAAGGACAGGCTGTGCCGGTTTGGACAAATGTGGAGGAAAATATCCTCTGATAGAAGGCAGGTTACACCCAGCCCTCCCCCACCAGCTTCGGGAAAAAAGAATTTTCCTGGGAAGAAAGTGAAAGAGATAAAAACTACTTTTTTAACAAACACCCAGGAAAAGGAGAACAATGCTAAATATTAAAAGCTCTCGCTGTGCAGAGAAAGCTGGGATAATTTGAGAGTCCTTCCGTGTTTCGGTGGGGTCTCCTGAAACATCCATAGACAGCGAGGCCCGTGCAAAGAAATAGGGAGCCATTCATGAGAGAAGTTTCAGAGCTCTTTCTTCTCCAGCCACATGGGCGGGGCACTGCCAAAGAACTGAGCAGTCACGGCACAACCAGGGCCCTCCTGGCACAGGGCAACACAAAATAAGCAGTGCTGAACAGGATTAGGGCACATGTGAGCAGGGAGCAGGGAGACCCCGTGCCCAGGCCATGCCTCTACCCCAGGGTCCCCTCTCCCATGACCTCATGGCAGGGGGGAGGAACCCCAACACTTCCGGAGGTGTAGTCTCTCTCCTCCTCCTTGCAGCTGGCTCATGGGCCCACATTCAGGGCCCCCACCTCGGGAGAAAATTCTCCCAATGTGGTCTGATGTTGAAAGAGTCAAGAAGAGAAGAAGGGAAAAAAACCCCCAAAGTCCCAGGAAAACAAAGTTCAACTCTCCATCTCCCCCCAGAGAAAAGGAGCTGAAAACTGGCTAAAAAGAAACAAAGTTGCTTCCTCCGCTCTTGCTGCAAGCAGGATGCAGAGGAGTGTGTATGTGTGTCCTTGAACAAACGCTCTGAGAAGTTTGTCCGGTTTTTTTTTCCTCTCCCCCCTCTCAGGCTCAGTTGAAAGGCACAGAAATGCACAAAGTTCACTTCTGGGCATAGAGTAGCAATAGGGGATACACATGATAAAGTCACCCCAAGACACAGGGACAGAGAATTCAGTGGAAAGACTCCGAGAATTCTGCTCCCAGAGAATTCTGCTCACACTGACCCTTGTAGGAAGGGGACATCGTTCCCGGCAGCCTGTACTGAGCATGTGGCTCCTGAGTGGGGTTTGTTGTTTGGGAAACCTGCTCCGGCTTTTCCATTCTTTCCTTCCAAACAGGAAAACTTCTCCTGGGGCTGTGTGCAGGCAGAGCCCTGAGGAGAGCAGGTGGCACATGGTGCGCTGGGCTGGGACAGCCAGCTGCAGAGCTCAAGGGAAGAAGCCCAAAGTGTCACAATGGCTCCTTGCCTTCACATGCAACACCTGGGTCACAATGGTCTCCTTGATTCCATGAGGCCCCACTGTGTCACAATGGCTCCTTGGTTCCATCGGGTTCCGCAGTGTCACCATGGTCTCCTTTGATCCGCACTGTCATCATGGACAATTGGTTCCATGAGGCCCCGCAGTGTCACAATGGTCCCTTGCTTCCATAGGTTTGATGTTGTAACAATGGACTCCTTGCTTCTATGAGCTAGCCTGCTTTTTGCAGAGGTGTCTTTGGTTCCAACAAGGCCCCGCTGTGTCTCAGTGCACCCTGGCTTCCATGTGGATCTGGAGCATCACAAAGGCTCCTTGGTTCCACCAGGTCCTGCTGTGTCACAATGGGTCCTGTGGTCCCTGAGGCCCTCCAAAGTCATCATGGAGGCTTGCTTCCATGAGGTTCCATTATGTGCCAGTGGTCATCTTGGTTCCAGGAGTTTCCTTAGTGTCACAATGCTCTCCATGCTTCCATGATTCCCCACAATGTCACAATGCTCTCCATGCTTCCATTAGGCCCTGCTTTGCCACAATGGTCCCCTTGTTTCCATGAGGCCCCGCTGTGTCACAATGGACCTATGGTTCCATGATGTTGCGTGGTGTCACCGTGCTCTTCTTGAATCCGCAGTGTAACCATGGACCATTGGTTCCATGCGGCCTGGCCGTGTCACAATGGGCTCCGTGATTCCATGATTCCCCACGGTGTCACAATGGAGCCTTGTTTCTAGGAGGTTCTGTACTGTCACAATTGCCTCCTTGATGCCATCAGCCCCTGCAGTGTCACAATGGCTCCTTGGTTCCATGAGGAACACAATAGCTTGGCATAAGCATTGAGCAACAGCTGCTGAACACACCTGGCAACATCTGCTTGCATCAAAAGAGGGCTTCAAGCTGACAATGGCACCAGCAGCTTCCATCTGCAACAGAGACCCAGGAAAGGACAGGCTGTGCCGGTTTGGACAAATGTGGAGGAAAATATCCTCTGATAGAAGGCAGGTTACACCCAGCCCTCCCCCACCAGCTTCGGGAAAAAAGAATTTTCCTGGGAAGAAAGTGAAAGAGATAAAAACTACTTTTTTAACAAACACCCAGGAAAAGGAGAACAATGCTAAATATTAAAAGCTCTCGCTGTGCAGAGAAAGCTGGGATAATTTGAGAGTCCTTCCGTGTTTCGGTGGGGTCTCCTGAAACATCCATAGACAGCGAGGCCCGTGCAAAGAAATAGGGAGCCATTCATGAGAGAAGTTTCAGAGCTCTTTCTTCTCCAGCCACATGGGCGGGGCACTGCCAAAGAACTGAGCAGTCACGGCACAACCAGGGCCCTCCTGGCACAGGGCAACACAAAATAAGCAGTGCTGAACAGGATTAGGGCACATGTGAGCAGGGAGCAGGGAGACCCCGTGCCCAGGCCATGCCTCTACCCCAGGGTCCCCTCTCCCATGACCTCATGGCAGGGGGGAGGAACCCCAACACTTCCGGAGGTGTAGTCTCTCTCCTCCTCCTTGCAGCTGGCTCATGGGCCCACATTCAGGGCCCCCACCTCGGGAGAAAATTCTCCCAATGTGGTCTGATGTTGAAAGAGTCAAGAAGAGAAGAAGGGAAAAAAACCCCCAAAGTCCCAGGAAAACAAAGTTCAACTCTCCATCTCCCCCCAGAGAAAAGGAGCTGAAAACTGGCTAAAAAGAAACAAAGTTGCTTCCTCCGCTCTTGCTGCAAGCAGGATGCAGAGGAGTGTGTATGTGTGTCCTTGAACAAACGCTCTGAGAAGTTTGTCCGGTTTTTTTTTCCTCTCCCCCCTCTCAGGCTCAGTTGAAAGGCACAGAAATGCACAAAGTTCACTTCTGGGCATAGAGTAGCAATAGGGGATACACATGATAAAGTCACCCCAAGACACAGGGACAGAGAATTCAGTGGAAAGACTCCGAGAATTCTGCTCCCAGAGATCATTCATTCCTGCTCACCCTGACCCTTGTAGAAAGGGGACATCGTTCCCGGCAGCCTGTACTGAGCATGTGGCTCCTGAGTGGGGTTTGTTGTTTGGGAAACCTGCTCCGGCTTTTCCATTCTTTCCTTCCAAACAGGAAAACTTCTCCTGGGGCTGTGTGCAGGCAGAGCCCTGAGGAGAGCAGGTGGCACATGGTGCGCTGGGCTGGGACAGCCAGCTGCAGAGCTCAAGGGAAGAAGCCCAAAGTGTCACAATGGCTCCTTGCCTTCACATGCAACACCTGGGTCACAATGGTCTCCTTGATTCCATGAGGCCCCACTGTGTCACAATGGCTCCTTGGTTCCATCGGGTTCCGCAGTGTCACCATGGTCTCCTTTGATCCGCACTGTCATCATGGACAATTGGTTCCATGAGGCCCCGCAGTGTCACAATGGTCCCTTGCTTCCATAGGTTTGATGTTGTAACAATGGACTCCTTGCTTCTATGAGCTAGCCTGCTTTTTGCAGAGGTGTCTTTGGTTCCAACAAGGCCCCGCTGTGTCTCAGTGCACCCTGGCTTCCATGTGGATCTGGAGCATCACAAAGGCTCCTTGGTTCCACCAGGTCCTGCTGTGTCACAATGGGTCCTGTGGTCCCTGAGGCCCTCCAAAGTCATCATGGAGGCTTGCTTCCATGAGGTTCCATTATGTGCCAGTGCTCATCTTGGTTCCAGGAGTTTCCTTAGTGTCACAATGCTCTCCATGCTTCCATGATTCCCCACAATGTCACAATGCTCTCCATGCTTCCATTAGGCCCTGCTTTGCCACAATGGTCCCCTTGTTTCCATGAGGCCCCGCTGTGTCACAATGGACCTATGGTTCCATGATGTTGCGTGGTGTCACCGTGCTCTTCTTGAATCCGCAGTGTAACCATGGACCATTGGTTCCATGCGGCCTGGCCGTGTCACAATGGGCTCCGTGATTCCATGATTCCCCACGGTGTCACAATGGAGCCTTGTTTCTAGGAGGTTCTGTACTGTCACAATTGCCTCCTTGATGCCATCAGCCCCTGCAGTGTCACAATGGCTCCTTGGTTCCATGAGGAACACAATAGCTTGGCATAAGCATTGAGCAACAGCTGCTGAACACACCTGGCAACATCTGCTTGCATCAAAAGAGGGCTTCAAGCTGACAATGGCACCAGCAGCTTCCATCTGCAACAGAGACCCAGGAAAGGACAGGCTGTGCCGGTTTGGACAAATGTGGAGGAAAATATCCTCTGATAGAAGGCAGGTTACACCCAGCCCTCCCCCACCAGCTTCGGGAAAAAAGAATTTTCCTGGGAAGAAAGTGAAAGAGATAAAAACTACTTTTTTAACAAACACCCAGGAAAAGGAGAACAATGCTAAATATTAAAAGCTCTCGCTGTGCAGAGAAAGCTGGGATAATTTGAGAGTCCTTCCGTGTTTCGGTGGGGTCTCCTGAAACATCCATAGACAGCGAGGCCCGTGCAAAGAAATAGGGAGCCATTCATGAGAGAAGTTTCAGAGCTCTTTCTTCTCCAGCCACATGGGCGGGGCACTGCCAAAGAACTGAGCAGTCACGGCACAACCAGGGCCCTCCTGGCACAGGGCAACACAAAATAAGCAGTGCTGAACAGGATTAGGGCACATGTGAGCAGGGAGCAGGGAGACCCCGTGCCCAGGCCATGCCTCTACCCCAGGGTCCCCTCTCCCATGACCTCATGGCAGGGGGGAGGAACCCCAACACTTCCGGAGGTGTAGTCTCTCTCCTCCTCCTTGCAGCTGGCTCATGGGCCCACATTCAGGGCCCCCACCTCGGGAGAAAATTCTCCCAATGTGCTCTGATGTTGAAAGAGTCAAGAAGAGAAGAAGGGAAAAAAACCCCCAAAGTCCCAGGAAAACAAAGTTCAACTCTCCATCTCCCCCCAGAGAAAAGGAGCTGAAAACTGGCTAAAAAGAAACAAAGTTGCTTCCTCCGCTCTTGCTGCAAGCAGGATGCAGAGGAGTGTGTATGTGTGTCCTTGAACAAACGCTCTGAGAAGTTTGTCCGGTTTTTTTTTCCTCTCCCCCCTCTCAGGCTCAGTTGAAAGGCACAGAAATGCACAAAGTTCACTTCTGGGCATAGAGTAGCAATAGGGGATACACATGATAAAGTCACCCCAAGACACAGGGACAGAGAATTCAGTGGAAAGACTCCGAGAATTCTGCTCCCAGAGATCATTCATTCCTGCTCACCCTGACCCTTGTAGAAAGGGGACATCGTTCCCGGCAGCCTGTACTGAGCATGTGGCTCCTGAGTGGGGTTTGTTGTTTGGGAAACCTGCTCCGGCTTTTCCATTCTTTCCTTCCAAACAGGAAAACTTCTCCTGGGGCTGTGTGCAGGCAGAGCCCTGAGGAGAGCAGGTGGCACATGGTGCGCTGGGCTGGGACAGCCAGCTGCAGAGCTCAAGGGAAGAAGCCCAAAGTGTCACAATGGCTCCTTGCCTTCACATGCAACACCTGGGTCACAATGGTCTCCTTGATTCCATGAGGCCCCACTGTGTCACAATGGCTCCTTGGTTCCATCGGGTTCCGCAGTGTCACCATGGTCTCCTTTGATCCGCACTGTCATCATGGACAATTGGTTCCATGAGGCCCCGCAGTGTCACAATGGTCCCTTGGTTCCATAGGTTTGATGTTGTAACAATGGACTCCTTGCTTCTATGAGCTAGCCTGCTTTTTGCAGAGGTGTCTTTGGTTCCAACAAGGCCCCGCTGTGTCTCAGTGCACCCTGGCTTCCATGTGGATCTGGAGCATCACAAAGGCTCCTTGGTTCCACCAGGTCCTGCTGTGTCACAATGGGTCCTGTGGTCCCTGAGGCCCTCCAAAGTCATCATGGAGGCTTGCTTCCATGAGGTTCCATTATGTGCCAGTGCTCATCTTGGTTCCAGGAGTTTCCTTAGTGTCACAATGCTCTCCATGCTTCCATGATTCCCCACAATGTCACAATGCTCTCCATGCTTCCATTAGGCCCTGCTTTGCCACAATGGTCCCCTTGTTTCCATGAGGCCCCGCTGTGTCACAATGGACCTATGGTTCCATGATGTTGCGTGGTGTCACCGTGCTCTTCTTGAATCCGCAGTGTAACCATGGACCATTGGTTCCATGCGGCCTGGCCGTGTCACAATGGGCTCCGTGATTCCATGATTCCCCACGGTGTCACAATGGAGCCTTGTTTCTAGGAGGTTCTGTACTGTCACAATTGCCTCCTTGATGCCATCAGCCCCTGCAGTGTCACAATGGCTCCTTGGTTCCATGAGGAACACAATAGCTTGGCATAAGCATTGAGCAACAGCTGCTGAACACACCTGGCAACATCTGCTTGCATCAAAAGAGGGCTTCAAGCTGACAATGGCACCAGCAGCTTCCATCTGCAACAGAGACCCAGGAAAGGACAGGCTGTGCCGGTTTGGACAAATGTGGAGGAAAATATCCTCTGATAGAAGGCAGGTTACACCCAGCCCTCCCCCACCAGCTTCGGGAAAAAAGAATTTTCCTGGGAAGAAAGTGAAAGAGATAAAAACTACTTTTTTAACAAACACCCAGGAAAAGGATAACAATGCTAAATATTAAAAGCTCTCGCTGTGCAGAGAAAGCTGGGATAATTTGAGAGTCCTTCCGTGTTTCGGTGGGGTCTCCTGAAACATCCATAGACAGCGAGGCCCGTGCAAAGAAATAGGGAGCCATTCTTGAGAGAAGTTTCAGAGCTCTTTCTTCTCCAGCCACATGGGCGGGGCACTGCCAAAGAACTGAGCAGTCACGGCACAACCAGGGCCCTCCTGGCACAGGGCAACACAAAATAAGCAGTGCTGAACAGGATTAGGGCACATGTGAGCAGGGAGCAGGGAGACCCCGTGCCCAGGCCATGCCTCTACCCCAGGGTCCCCTCTCCCATGACCTCATGGCAGGGGGGAGGAACCCCAACACTTCCGGAGGTGTAGTCTCTCTCCTCCTCCTTGCAGCTGGCTCATGGGCCCACATTCAGGGCCCCCACCTCGGGAGAAAATTCTCCCAATGTGCTCTGATGTTGAAAGAGTCAAGAAGAGAAGAAGGGAAAAAAACCCCCAAAGTCCCAGGAAAACAAAGTTCAACTCTCCATCTCCCCCCAGAGAAAAGGAGCTGAAAACTGGCTAAAAAGAAACAAAGTTGCTTCCTCCGCTCTTGCTGCAAGCAGGATGCAGAGGAGTGTGTATGTGTGTCCTTGAACAAACGCTCTGAGAAGTTTGTCCGGTTTTTTTTTCCTCTCCCCCCTCTCAGGCTCAGTTGAAAGGCACAGAAATGCACAAAGTTCACTTCTGGGCATAGAGTAGCAATAGGGGATACACATGATAAAGTCACCCCAAGACACAGGGACAGAGAATTCAGTGGAAAGACTCCGAGAATTCTGCTCCCAGAGATCATTCATTCCTGCTCACCCTGACCCTTGTAGAAAGGGGACATCGTTCCCGGCAGCCTGTACTGAGCATGTGGCTCCTGAGTGGGGTTTGTTGTTTGGGAAACCTGCTCCGGCTTTTCCATTCTTTCCTTCCAAACAGGAAAACTTCTCCTGGGGCTGTGTGCAGGCAGAGCCCTGAGGAGAGCAGGTGGCACATGGTGCGCTGGGCTGGGACAGCCAGCTGCAGAGCTCAAGGGAAGAAGCCCAAAGTGTCACAATGGCTCCTTGCCTTCACATGCAACACCTGGGTCACAATGGTCTCCTTGATTCCATGAGGCCCCACTGTGTCACAATGGCTCCTTGGTTCCATCGGGTTCCGCAGTGTCACCATGGTCTCCTTTGATCCGCATTATCATCATGGACAATTGGTTCCATGAGGCCCCGCAGTGTCACAATGGTCCCTTGGTTCCATAGGTTTGATGTTGTAACAATGGACTCCTTGCTTCTATGAGCTAGCCTGCTTTTTGCAGAGGTGTCTTTGGTTCCAACAAGGCCCCGCTGTGTCTCAGTGCACCCTGGCTTCCATGTGGATCTGGAGCATCACAAAGGCTCCTTGGTTCCACCAGGTCCTGCTGTGTCACAATGGGTCCTGTGGTCCCTGAGGCCCTCCAAAGTCATCATGGAGGCTTGCTTCCATGAGGTTCCATTATGTGCCAGTGGTCATCTTGGTTCCAGGAGTTTCCTTAGTGTCACAATGCTCTCCATGCTTCCATGATTCCCCACAATGTCACAATGCTCTCCATGCTTCCATTAGGCCCTGCTTTGCCACAATGGTCCCCTTGTTTCCATGAGGCCCCGCTGTGTCACAATGGACCTATGGTTCCATGATGTTGCGTGGTGTCACCGTGCTCTTCTTGAATCCGCAGTGTAACCATGGACCATTGGTTCCATGCGGCCTGGCCGTGTCACAATGGGCTCCGTGATTCCATGATTCCCCACGGTGTCACAATGAAGCCTTGTTTCTAGGAGGTTCTGTACTGTCACAATTGCCTCCTTGATGCCATCAGCCCCTGCAGTGTCACAATGGCTCCTTGGTTCCATGAGGAACACAATAGCTTGGCATAAGCATTGAGCAACAGCTGCTGAACACACCTGGCAACATCTGCTTGCATCAAAAGAGGGCTTCAAGCTGACAATGGCACCAGCAGCTTCCATCTGCAACAGAGACCCAGGAAAGGACAGGCTGTGCCGGTTTGGACAAATGTGGAGGAAAATATCCTCTGATAGAAGGCAGGTTACACCCAGCCCTCCCCCACCAGCTTCGGGAAAAAAGAATTTTCCTGGGAAGAAAGTGAAAGAGATAAAAACTACTTTTTTAACAAACACCCAGGAAAAGGAGAACAATGCTAAATATTAAAAGCTCTCGCTGTGCAGAGAAAGCTGGGATAATTTGAGAGTCCTTCCGTGTTTCGGTGGGGTCTCCTGAAACATCCATAGACAGCGAGGCCCGTGCAAAGAAATAGGGAGCGATTCTTGAGAGAAGTTTCAGAGCTCTTTCTTCTCCAGCCACATGGGCGGGGCACTGCCAAAGAACTGAGCAATCACGGCACAACCAGGGCCCTCCTGGCACAGGGCAACACAAAATAAGCAGTGCTGAACAGGATTAGGGCACATGTGAGCAGGGAGCAGGGAGACCCCGTGCCCAGGCCATGCCTCTACCCCAGGGTCCCCTCTCCCATGACCTCATGGCAGGGGGGAGGAACCCCAACACTTCCGGAGGTGTAGTCTCTCTCCTCCTCCTTGCAGCTGGCTCATGGGCCCACATTCAGGGCCCCCACCTCGGGAGAAAATTCTCCCAATGTGGTCTGATGTTGAAAGAGTCAAGAAGAGAAGAAGGGAAAAAAACCCCCAAAGTCCCAGGAAAACAAAGTTCAACTCTCCATCTCCCCCCAGAGAAAAGGAGCTGAAAACTGGCTAAAAAGAAACAAAGTTGCTTCCTCCGCTCTTGCTGCAAGCAGGATGCAGAGGAGTGTGTATGTGTGTCCTTGAACAAACGCTCTGAGAAGTTTGTCCGGTTTTTTTTTCCTCTCCCCCCTCTCAGGCTCAGTTGAAAGGCACAGAAATGCACAAAGTTCACTTCTGGGCATAGAGCAGCAATAGGGGATACACATGATAAAGTCACCCCAAGACACAGGGACAGAGAATTCAGTGGAAAGACTCCGAGAATTCTGCTCCCAGAGATCATTCATTCCTGCTCACCCTGACCCTTGTAGAAAGGGGACATCGTTCCCGGCAGCCTGTACTGAGCATGTGGCTCCTGAGTGGGGTTTGTTGTTTGGGAAACCTGCTCCGGCTTTTCCATTCTTTCCTTCCAAACAGGAAAACTTCTCCTGGGGCTGTGTGCAGGCAGAGCCCTGAGGAGAGCAGGTGGCACATGGTGCGCTGGGCTGGGACAGCCAGCTGCAGAGCTCAAGGGAAGAAGCCCAAAGTGTCACAATGGCTCCTTGCCTTCACATGCAACACCTGGGTCACAATGGTCTCCTTGATTCCATGAGGCCCCACTGTGTCACAATGGCTCCTTGGTTCCATCGGGTTCCGCAGTGTCACCATGGTCTCCTTTGATCCGCACTGTCATCATGGACAATTGGTTCCATGAGGCCCCGCAGTGTCACAATGGTCCCTTGGTTCCATAGGTTTGATGTTGTAACAATGGACTCCTTGCTTCTATGAGCTAGCCTGCTTTTTGCAGAGGTGTCTTTGGTTCCAACAAGGCCCCGCTGTGTCTCAGTGCACCCTGGCTTCCATGTGGATCTGGAGCATCACAAAGGCTCCTTGGTTCCACCAGGTCCTGCTGTGTCACAATGGGTCCTGTGGTCCCTGAGGCCCTCCAAAGTCATCATGGAGGCTTGCTTCCATGAGGTTCCATTATGTGCCAGTGCTCATCTTGGTTCCAGGAGTTTCCTTAGTGTCACAATGCTCTCCATGCTTCCATGATTCCCCACAATGTCACAATGCTCTCCATGCTTCCATTAGGCCCTGCTTTGCCACAATGGTCCCCTTGTTTCCATGAGGCCCCGCTGTGTCACAATGGACCTATGGTTCCATGATGTTGCGTGGTGTCACCGTGCTCTTCTTGAATCCGCAGTGTAACCATGGACCATTGGTTCCATGCGGCCTGGCCGTGTCACAATGGGCTCCGTGATTCCATGATTCCCCACGGTGTCACAATGGAGCCTTGTTTCTAGGAGGTTCTGTACTGTCACAATTGCCTCCTTGATGCCATCAGCCCCTGCAGTGTCACAATGGCTCCTTGGTTCCATGAGGAACACAATAGCTTGGCATAAGCATTGAGCAACAGCTGCTGAACACACCTGGCAACATCTGCTTGCATCAAAAGAGGGCTTCAAGCTGACAATGGCACCAGCAGCTTCCATCTGCAACAGAGACCCAGGAAAGGACAGGCTGTGCCGGTTTGGACAAATGTGGAGGAAAATATCCTCTGATAGAAGGCAGGTTACACCCAGCCCTCCCCCACCAGCTTCGGGAAAAAAGAATTTTCCTGGGAAGAAAGTGAAAGAGATAAAAACTATTTTTTTAACAAACACCCAGGAAAAGGAGAACAATGCTAAATATTAAAAGCTCTCGCTGTGCAGAGAAAGCTGGGATAATTTGAGAGTCCTTCCGTGTTTCGGTGGGGTCTCCTGAAACATCCATAGACAGCGAGGCCCGTGCAAAGAAATAGGGAGCCATTCATGAGAGAAGTTTCAGAGCTCTTTCTTCTCCAGCCACATGTGCGGGGCACTGCCAAAGAACTGAGCAGTCACGGCACAACCAGGGCCCTCCTGGCACAGGGCAACACAAAATAAGCAGTGCTGAACAGGATTAGGGCACATGTGAGCAGGGAGCAGGGAGACCCCGTGCCCAGGCCATGCCTCTACCCCAGGGTCCCCTCTCCCATGACCTCATGGCAGGGGGGAGGAACCCCAACACTTCCGGAGGTGTAGTCTCTCTCCTCCTCCTTGCAGCTGGCTCATGGGCCCACATTCAGGGCCCCCACCTCGGGAGAAAATTCTCCCAATGTGGTCTGATGTTGAAAGAGTCAAGAAGAGAAGAAGGGAAAAAAACCCCCAAAGTCCCAGGAAAACAAAGTTCAACTCTCCATCTCCCCCCAGAGAAAAGGAGCTGAAAACTGGCTAAAAAGAAACAAAGTTGCTTCCTCCGCTCTTGCTGCAAGCAGGATGCAGAGGAGTGTGTATGTGTGTCCTTGAACAAACGCTCTGAGAAGTTTGTCCGGTTTTTTTTTCCTCTCCCCCCTCTCAGGCTCAGTTGAAAGGCACAGAAATGCACAAAGTTCACTTCTGGGCATAGAGCAGCAATAGGGGATACACATGATAAAGTCACCCCAAGACACAGGGACAGAGAATTCAGTGGAAAGACTCCGAGAATTCTGCTCCCAGAGATCATTCATTCCTGCTCACCCTGACCCTTGTAGAAAGGGGACATCGTTCCCGGCAGCCTGTACTGAGCATGTGGCTCCTGAGTGGGGTTTGTTGTTTGGGAAACCTGCTCCGGCTTTTCCATTCTTTCCTTCCAAACAGGAAAACTTCTCCTGGGGCTGTGTGCAGGCAGAGCCCTGAGGAGAGCAGGTGGCACATGGTGCGCTGGGCTGGGACAGCCAGCTGCAGAGCTCAAGGGAAGAAGCCCAAAGTGTCACAATGGCTCCTTGCCTTCACATGCAACACCTGGGTCACAATGGTCTCCTTGATTCCATGAGGCCCCACTGTGTCACAATGGCTCCTTGGTTCCATCGGGTTCCGCAGTGTCACCATGGTCTCCTTTGATCCGCACTGTCATCATGGACAATTGGTTCCATGAGGCCCCGCAGTGTCACAATGGTCCCTTGGTTCCATAGGTTTGATGTTGTAACAATGGACTCCTTGCTTCTATGAGCTAGCCTGCTTTTTGCAGAGGTGTCTTTGGTTCCAACAAGGCCCCGCTGTGTCTCAGTGCACCCTGGCTTCCATGTGGATCTGGAGCATCACAAAGGCTCCTTGGTTCCACCAGGTCCTGCTGTGTCACAATGGGTCCTGTGGTCCCTGAGGCCCTCCAAAGTCATCATGGAGGCTTGCTTCCATGAGGTTCCATTATGTGCCAGTGCTCATCTTGGTTCCAGGAGTTTCCTTAGTGTCACAATGCTCTCCATGCTTCCATGATTCCCCACAATGTCACAATGCTCTCCATGCTTCCATTAGGCCCTGCTTTGCCACAATGGTCCCCTTGTTTCCATGAGGCCCCGCTGTGTCACAATGGACCTATGGTTCCATGATGTTGCGTGGTGTCACCGTGCTCTTCTTGAATCCGCAGTGTAACCATGGACCATTGGTTCCATGCGGCCTGGCCGTGTCACAATGGGCTCCGTGATTCCATGATTCCCCACGGTGTCACAATGGAGCCTTGTTTCTAGGAGGTTCTGTACTGTCACAATTGCCTCCTTGATGCCATCAGCCCCTGCAGTGTCACAATGGCTCCTTGGTTCCATGAGGAACACAATAGCTTGGCATAAGCATTGAGCAACAGCTGCTGAACACACCTGGCAACATCTGCTTGCATCAAAAGAGGGCTTCAAGCTGACAATGGCACCAGCAGCTTCCATCTGCAACAGAGACCCAGGAAAGGACAGGCTGTGCCGGTTTGGACAAATGTGGAGGAAAATATCCTCTGATAGAAGGCAGGTTACACCCAGCCCTCCCCCACCAGCTTCGGGAAAAAAGAATTTTCCTGGGAAGAAAGTGAAAGAGATAAAAACTATTTTTTTAACAAACACCCAGGAAAAGGAGAACAATGCTAAATATTAAAAGCTCTCGCTGTGCAGAGAAAGCTGGGATAATTTGAGAGTCCTTCCGTGTTTCGGTGGGGTCTCCTGAAACATCCATAGACAGCGAGGCCCGTGCAAAGAAATAGGGAGCCATTCATGAGAGAAGTTTCAGAGCTCTTTCTTCTCCAGCCACATGTGCGGGGCACTGCCAAAGAACTGAGCAGTCACGGCACAACCAGGGCCCTCCTGGCACAGGGCAACACAAAATAAGCAGTGCTGAACAGGATTAGGGCACATGTGAGCAGGGAGCAGGGAGACCCCGTGCCCAGGCCATGCCTCTACCCCAGGGTCCCCTCTCCCATGACCTCATGGCAGGGGGGAGGAACCCCAACACTTCCGGAGGTGTAGTCTCTCTCCTCCTCCTTGCAGCTGGCTCATGGGCCCACATTCAGGGCCCCCACCTCGGGAGAAAATTCTCCCAATGTGGTCTGATGTTGAAAGAGTCAAGAAGAGAAGAAGGGAAAAAAACCCCCAAAGTCCCAGGAAAACAAAGTTCAACTCTCCATCTCCCCCCAGAGAAAAGGAGCTGAAAACTGGCTAAAAAGAAACAAAGTTGCTTCCTCTGCTCTTGCTGCAAGCAGGATGCAGAGGAGTGTGTATGTGTGTCCTTGAACAAACGCTCTGAGAAGTTTGTCCGGTTTTTTTTTCCTCTCCCCCCTCTCAGGCTCAGTTGAAAGGCACAGAAATGCACAAAGTTCACTTCTGGGCATAGAGTAGCAATAGGGGATACACATGATAAAGTCACCCCAAGACACAGGGACAGAGAATTCAGTGGAAAGACTCCGAGAATTCTGCTCCCAGAGATCATTCATTCCTGCTCACCCTGACCCTTGTAGAAAGGCGACCTCGTTCCAGGCAGCCTGTACTGAGCATGTGGCTCCTGAGTGGGGTTTGTTGTTTGGGAAACCTGCTCCGGCTTTTCCATTCTTTCCTTCCAAACAGGAAAACTTCTCCTGGGGCTGTGTGCAGGCAGAGCCCTGAGGAGAGCAGGTGGCACATGGTGCGCTGGGCTGGGACAGCCAGCTGCAGAGCTCAAGGGAAGAAGCCCAAAGTGTCACAATGGCTCCTTGCCTTCACATGCAACACCTGGGTCACAATGGTCTCCTTGATTCCATGAGGCCCCACTGTGTCACAATGGCTCCTTGGTTCCATCGGGTTCCGCAGTGTCACCATGGTCTCCTTTGATCCGCACTGTCATCATGGACAATTGGTTCCATGAGGCCCCGCAGTGTCACAATGGTCCCTTGGTTCCATAGGTTTGATGTTGTAACAATGGACTCCTTGCTTCTATGAGCTAGCCTGCTTTTTGCAGAGGTGTCTTTGGTTCCAACAAGGCCCCGCTGTGTCTCAGTGCACCCTGGCTTCCATGTGGATCTGGAGCATCACAAAGGCTCCTTGGTTCCACCAGGTCCTGCTGTGTCACAATGGGTCCTGTGGTCCCTGAGGCCCTCCAAAGTCATCATGGAGGCTTGCTTCCATGAGGTTCCATTATGTGCCAGTGCTCATCTTGGTTCCAGGAGTTTCCTTAGTGTCACAATGCTCTCCATGCTTCCATGATTCCCCACAATGTCACAATGCTCTCCATGCTTCCATTAGGCCCTGCTTTGCCACAATGGTCCCCTTGTTTCCATGAGGCCCTGCTGTGTCACAATGGACCAATGGTTCCATGATGTTGCGTGGTGGCACCGTGCTCTTCTTGAATCCGCAGTGTAACCATGGACCATTGGTTCCATGCGGCCTGGCCGTGTCACAATGGGCTCCGTGATTCCATGATTCCCCACGGTGTCACAATGGAGCCTTGTTTCTAGGAGGTTCTGTACTGTCACAATTGCCTCCTTGATGCCATCAGCCCCTGCAGTGTCACAATGGCTCCTTGGTTCCATGAGGAACACAATAGCTTGGCATAAGCATTGAGCAACAGCTGCTGAACACACCTGGCAACATCTGCTTGCATCAAAAGAGGGCTTCAAGCTGAGAATGGCACCAGCAGCTTCCATCTGCAACAGAGACCCAGGAAAGGACAGGCTGTGCCGGTTTGGACAAATGTGGAGGAAAATATCCTCTGATAGAAGGCAGGTTACACCCAGCCCTCCCCCACCAGCTTCGGGAAAAAAGAATTTTCCTGGGAAGAAAGGGAAAGAGATAAAAACTATTTTTTTAACAAACACACAGGAAAAGGATAACAATGCTAAATATTAAAAGCTCTCGCTGTGCAGAGAAAGCTGGGATAATTTGAGAGTCCTTCCGTGTTTCGGTGGGGTCTCCTGAAACATCCATAGACAGCGAGGCCCGTGCAAAGAAATAGGGAGAGATTCTTGAGAGAAGTTTCAGAGCTCTTTCTTCTCCAGCCACATGGGCGGGGCACTGCCAAAGAACTGAGCAGTCACGGCACAACCAGGGCCCTCCTGGCACAGGGCAACACAAAATAAGCAGTGCTGAACAGGATTAGGGCACATGTGAGCAGGGAGCAGGGAGACCCCGTGCCCAGGCCATGCCTCTACCCCAGGGTCCCCTCTCCCATGACCTCATGGCAGTGGGGAGGAACCCCAACACTTCCGGAGGTGTAGTCTCTCTCCTCCTCCTTGCAGCTGGCTCATGGGCCCACATTCAGGGCCCCCACCTCGGGAGAAATTTCTCCCAATGTGGTCTGATGTTGAAAGAGTCAAGAAGAGAAGAAGGGAAAAAAACCCCCAAAGTCCCAGGAAAACAAAGTTCAACTCTCCATCTCCCCCCAGAGAAAAGGAGCTGAAAACTGGCTAAAAAGAAACAAAGTTGCTTCCTCCGCTCTTGCTGCAAGCAGGATGCAGAGGAGTGTGTATGTGTGTCCTTGAACAAACGCTCTGAGAAGTTTGTCCGGTTTTTTTTTCCTCTCCCCCCTCTCAGGCTCAGTTGAAAGGCACAGAAATGCACAAAGTTCACTTCTGGGCATAGAGTAGCAATAGGGGATACACATGATAAAGTCACCCCAAGACACAGGGACAGAGAATTCAGTGGAAAGACTCCGAGAATTCTGCTCCCAGAGATCATTCATTCCTGCTCACCCTGACCCTTGTAGAAAGGGGACATCGTTCCCGGCAGCCTGTACTGAGCATGTGGCTCCTGAGTGGGGTTTGTTGTTTGGGAAACCTGCTCCGGCTTTTCCATTCTTTCCTTCCAAACAGGAAAACTTCTCCTGGGGCTGTGTGCAGGCAGAGCCCTGAGGAGAGCAGGTGGCACATGGTGCGCTGGGCTGGGACAGCCAGCTGCAGAGCTCAAGGGAAGAAGCCCAAAGTGTCACAATGGCTCCTTGCCTTCACATGCAACACCTGGGACACAATGGTCTCCTTGATTCCATGAGGCCCCACTGTGTCACAATGGCTCCTTGGTTCCATCGGGTTCCGCAGTGTCACCATGGTCTCTTTTGATCCGCATTGTCATCATGGACAATTGGTTCCATGAGGCCCCGCAGTGTCACAATGGTCCCTTGGTTCCATAGGTTTGATGTTGTAACAATGGACTCCTTGCTTCTATGAGCTAGCCTGCTTTTTGCAGAGGTGTCTTTGGTTCCAACAAGGCCCCGCTGTGTCTCAGTGCACCCTGGCTTCCATGTGGATCTGGAGTATCACAAAGGCTCCTTGGTTCCACCAGGTCCTGCTGTGTCACAATGGGTCCTGTGGTCCCTGAGGCCCTCCAAAGTCATCATGGAGGCTTGCTTCCATGAGGTTCCATTATGTGCCAGTGGTCATCTTGGTTCCAGGAGTTTCCTTAGTGTCACAATGCTCTCCATGCTTCCATGATTCCCCACAATGTCACAATGCTCTCCATGCTTCCATTAGGCCCTGCTTTGCCACAATGGTCCCCTTGTTTCCATGAGGCCCCGCTGTGTCACAATGGACCTATGGTTCCATGATGTTGCGTGGTGTCACCGTGCTCTTCTTGAATCCGCAGTGTAACCATGGACCATTGGTTCCATGCGGCCTGGCCGTGTCACAATGGGCTCCGTGATTCCATGATTCCCCACGGTGTCACAATGGAGCCTTGTTTCTAGGAGGTTCTGTACTGTCACAATTGCCTCCTTGATGCCATCAGCCCCTGCAGTGTCACAATGGCTCCTTGGTTCCATGAGGAACACAATAGCTTGGCATAAGCATTGAGCAACAGCTGCTGAACACACCTGGCAACATCTGCTTGCATCAAAAGAGGGCTTCAAGCTGAGAATGGCACCAGCAGCTTCCATCTGCAACAGAGACCCAGGAAAGGACAGGCTGTGCCGGTTTGGACAAATGTGGAGGAAAATATCCTCTGATAGAAGGCAGGTTACACCCAGCCCTCCCCCACCAGCTTCGGGAAAAAAGAATTTTCCTGGGAAGAAAGTGAAAGAGATAAAAACTATTTTTTTAACAAACACCCAGGAAAAGGAGAACAATGCTAAATGTTAAAAGCTCTCGCTGTGCAGAGAAAGCTGGGATAATTTGAGAGTCCTTCCGTGTTTCGGTGGGGTCTCCTGAAACATCCATAGACAGCGAGGCCCGTGCAAAGAAATAGGGAGCCATTCTTGAGAGAAGTTTCAGAGCTCTTTCTTCTCCAGCCACATGGGCGGGGCACTGCCAAAGAACTGAGCAGTCACGGCACAACCAGGGCCCTCCTGGCACAGGGCAACACAAAATAAGCAGTGCTGAACAGGATTAGGGCACATGTGAGCAGGGAGCAGGGAGACCCCGTGCCCAGGCCATGCCTCTACCCCAGGGTCCCCTCTCCCATGACCTCATGGCAGGGGGGAGGAACCCCAACACTTCCGGAGGTGTAGTCTCTCTCCTCCTCCTTGCAGCTGGCTCATGGGCCCACATTCAGGGCCCCCACCTCGGGAGAAAATTCTCCCAATGTGGTCTGATGTTGAAAGAGTCAAGAAGAGAAGAAGGGAAAAAAACCCCCAAAGTCCCAGGAAAACAAAGTTCAACTCTCCATCTCCCCCCAGAGAAAAGGAGCTGAAAACTGGCTAAAAAGAAACAAAGTTGCTTCCTCCGCTCTTGCTGCAAGCAGGATGCAGAGGAGTGTGTATGTGTGTCCTTGAACAAACGCTCTGAGAAGTTTGTCCGGTTTTTTTTCCTCTCCCCCCTCTCAGGCTCAGTTGAAAGGCACAGAAATGCACAAAGTTCACTTCTGGGCATAGAGTAGCAATAGGGGATACACATGATAAAGTCACCCCAAGACACAGGGACAGAGAATTCAGTGGAAAGACTCCGAGAATTCTGCTCCCAGAGATCATTCATTCCTGCTCACCCTGACCCTTGTAGAAAGGGGACATCGTTCCAGGCAGCCTGTACTGAGCATGTGGCTCCTGAGTGGGGTTTGTTGTTTGGGAAACCTGCTCCGGCTTTTCCATTCTTTCCTTCCAAACAGGAAAACTTCTCCTGGGGCTGTGTGCAGGCAGAGCCCTGAGGAGAGCAGGTGGCACATGGTGCGCTGGGCTGGGACAGCCAGCTGCAGAGCTCAAGGGAAGAAGCCCAAAGTGTCACAATGGCTCCTTGCCTTCACATGCAACACCTGGGACACAATGGTCTCCTTGATTCCATGAGGCCCCACTGTGTCACAATGGCTCCTTGGTTCCATCGGGTTCCGCAGTGTCACCATGGTCTCTTTTGATCCGCATTGTCATCATGGACAATTGGTTCCATGAGGCCCCGCAGTGTCACAATGGTCCCTTGGTTCCATAGGTTTGATGTTGTAACAATGGACTCCTTGCTTCTATGAGCTAGCCTGCTTTTTGCAGAGGTGTCTTTGGTTCCAACAAGGCCCCGCTGTGTCTCAGTGCACCCTGGCTTCCATGTGGATCTGGAGTATCACAAAGGCTCCTTGGTTCCACCAGGTCCTGCTGTGTCACAATGGGTCCTGTGGTCCCTGAGGCCCTCCAAAGTCATCATGGAGGCTTGCTTCCATGAGGTTCCATTATGTGCCAGTGGTCATCTTGGTTCCAGGAGTTTCCTTAGTGTCACAATGCTCTCCATGCTTCCATGATTCCCCACAATGTCACAATGCTCTCCATGCTTCCATTAGGCCCTGCTTTGCCACAATGGTCCCCTTGTTTCCATGAGGCCCCGCTGTGTCACAATGGACCTATGGTTCCATGATGTTGCGTGGTGTCACCGTGCTCTTCTTGAATCCGCAGTGTAACCATGGACCATTGGTTCCATGCGGCCTGGCCGTGTCACAATGGGCTCCGTGATTCCATGATTCCCCACGGTGTCACAATGGAGCCTTGTTTCTAGGAGGTTCTGTACTGTCACAATTGCCTCCTTGATGCCATCAGCCCCTGCAGTGTCACAATGGCTCCTTGGTTCCATGAGGAACACAATAGCTTGGCATAAGCATTGAGCAACAGCTGCTGAACACACCTGGCAACATCTGCTTGCATCAAAAGAGGGCTTCAAGCTGACAATGGCACCAGCAGCTTCCATCTGCAACAGAGACCCAGGAAAGGACAGGCTGTGCCGGTTTGGACAAATGTGGAGGAAAATATCCTCTGATAGAAGGCAGGTTACACCCAGCCCTCCCCCACCAGCTTCAGGAAAAAAGAATTTTCCTGGGAAGAAAGTGAAAGAGATAAAAACTACTTTTTTAACAAACACACAGGAAAAGGATAACAATGCTAAATATTAAAAGCTCTCGCTGTGCAGAGAAAGCTGGGATAATTTGAGAGTCCTTCCGTGTTTCAGTGGGGTCTCCTGAAACATCCATAGACAGCGAGGCCCGTGCAAAGAAATAGGGAGCGATTCTTGAGAGAAGTTTCAGAGCTCTTTCTTCTCCAGCCACATGGGCGGGGCACTGCCAAAGAACTGAGCAGTCACGGCACAACCAGGGCCCTCCTGGCACAGGGCAACACAAAATAAGCAGTGCTGAACAGGATTAGGGCACATGTGAGCAGGGAGCAGGGAGACCCCTTGCCCAGGCCATGCCTCTACCCCAGGGTCCCCTCTCCCATGACCTCATGGCAGGGGGGAGGAACCCCAACACTTCCGGAGGTGTAGTCTCTCTCCTCCTCCTTGCAGCTGGCTCATGGGCCCACATTCAGGGCCCCCACCTCGGGAGAAAATTCTCCCAATGTGGTCTGATGTTGAAAGAGTCAAGAAGAGAAGAAGGGAAAAAAACCCCCAAAGTCCCAGGAAAACAAAGTTCAACTCTCCATCTCCCCCCAGAGAAAAGGAGCTGAAAACTGGCTAAAAAGAAACAAAGTTGCTTCCTCCGCTCTTGCTGCAAGCAGGATGCAGAGGAGTGTGTATGTGTGTCCTTGAACAAACGCTCTGAGAAGTTTGTCCGGTTTTTTTTTCCTCTCCCCCCTCTCAGGCTCAGTTGAAAGGCACAGAAATGCACAAAGTTCACTTCTGGGCATAGAGTAGCAATAGGGGATACACATGATAAAGTCACCCCAAGACACAGGGACAGAGAATTCAGTGGAAAGACTCCGAGAATTCTGCTCCCAGAGAATTCTGCTCACCCTGACCCTTGTAGGAAGGGGACATCGTTCCCGGCAGCCTGTACTGAGCATGTGGCTCCTGAGTGGGGTTTGTTGTTTGGGAAACCTGCTCCGGCTTTTCCATTCTTTCCTTCCAAACAGGAAAACTTCTCCTGGGGCTGTGTGCAGGCAGAGCCCTGAGGAGAGCAGGTGGCACATGGTGCGCTGGGCTGGGACAGCCAGCTGCAGAGCTCAAGGGAAGAAGCCCAAAGTGTCACAATGGCTCCTTGCCTTCACATGCAACACCTGGGTCACAATGGTCTCCTTGATTCCATGAGGCCCCACTGTGTCACAATGGCTCCTTGGTTCCATCGGGTTCCGCAGTGTCACCATGGTCTCCTTTGATCCGCACTGTCATCATGGACAATTGGTTCCATGAGGCCCCGCAGTGTCACAATGGTCCCTTGCTTCCATAGGTTTGATGTTGTAACAATGGACTCCTTGCTTCTATGAGCTAGCCTGCTTTTTGCAGAGGTGTCTTTGGTTCCAACAAGGCCCCGCTGTGTCTCAGTGCACCCTGGCTTCCATGTGGATCTGGAGCATCACAAAGGCTCCTTGGTTCCACCAGGTCCTGCTGTGTCACAATGGGTCCTGTGGTCCCTGAGGCCCTCCAAAGTCATCATGGAGGCTTGCTTCCATGAGGTTCCATTATGTGCCAGTGCTCATCTTGGTTCCAGGAGTTTCCTTAGTGTCACAATGCTCTCCATGCTTCCATGATTCCCCACAATGTCACAATGCTCTCCATGCTTCCATTAGGCCCTGCTTTGCCACAATGGTCCCCTTGTTTCCATGAGGCCCCGCTGTGTCACAATGGACCTATGGTTCCATGATGTTGCGTGGTGTCACCGTGCTCTTCTTGAATCCGCAGTGTAACCATGGACCATTGGTTCCATGCGGCCTGGCCGTGTCACAATGGGCTCCGTGATTCCATGATTCCCCACGGTGTCACAATGGAGCCTTGTTTCTAGGAGGTTCTGTACTGTCACAATGGTCTCCTTGATGCCATCAGCCCCTGCAGTGTCACAATGGCTCCTTGGTTCCATGAGGAACACAATAGCTTGGCATAAGCATTGAGCAACAGCTGCTGAACACACCTGGCAACATCTGCTTGCATCAAAAGAGGGCTTCAAGCTGACAATGGCACCAGCAGCTTCCATCTGCAACAGAGACCCAGGAAAGGACAGGCTGTGCCGGTTTGGACAAATGTGGAGGAAAATATCCTCTGATAGAAGGCAGGTTACACCCAGCCCTCCCCCACCAGCTTCGGGAAAATAGAATTTTCCTGGGAAGAAAGTGAAAGAGATAAAAACTATTTTTTTAACAAACACCCAGGAAAAGGAGAACAATGCTAAATGTTAAAAGCTCTCGCTGTGCAGAGAAAGCTGGGATAATTTGAGAGTCCTTCCGTGTTTCGGTGGGGTCTCCTGAAACATCCATAGACAGCGAGGCCCGTGCAAAGAAATAGGGAGCCATTCTTGAGAGAAGTTTCAGAGCTCTTTCTTCTCCAGCCACATGGGCGGGGCACTGCCAAAGAACTGAGCAGTCACGGCACAACCAGGGCCCTCCTGGCACAGGGCAACACAAAATAAGCAGTGCTGAACAGGATTAGGGCACATGTGAGCAGGGAGCAGGGAGACCCCGTGCCCAGGCCATGCCTCTACCCCAGGGTCCCCTCTCCCATGACCTCATGGCAGGGGGGAGGAACCCCAACACTTCCGGAGGTGTAGTCTCTCTCCTCCTCCTTGCAGCTGGCTCATGGGCCCACATTCAGGGCCCCCACCTCGGGAGAAAATTCTCCCAATGTGCTCTGATGTTGAAAGAGTCAAGAAGAGAAGAAGGGAAAAAAACCCCCAAAGTCCCAGGAAAGCAAAGTTCAACTCTCCATCTCCCCCCAGAGAAAAGGAACTGAAAACTGGCTAAAAAGAAACAAAGTTGCTTCCTCCGCTCTTGCTGCAAGCAGGATGCAGAGGAGTGTGTATGTGTGTCCTTGAACAAACGCTCTGAGAAGTTTGTCCGGTTTTTTTTTCCTCTCCCCCCTCTCAGGCTCAGTTGAAAGGCACAGAAATGCACAAAGTTCACTTCTGGGCATAGAGTAGCAATAGGGGATACACATGATAAAGTCACCCCAAGACACAGGGACAGAGAATTCAGTGGAAAGACTCCAAAAATTCTGCTCCCAGAGATCATTCATTCCTGCTCACCCTGACCCTTGTAGAAAGGGGACCTCGTTCCAGGCAGCCTGTACTGAGCATGTGGCTCCTGAGTGGGGTTTGTTGTTTGGGAAACCTGCTCCGGCTTTTCCATTCTTTCCTTCCAAACAGGAAAACTTCTCCTGGGGCTGTGTGCAGGCAGAGCCCTGAGGAGAGCAGGTGGCACATGGTGCGCTGGGCTGGGACAGCCAGCTGCAGAGCTCAAGGGAAGAAGCCCAAAGTGTCACAATGGCTCCTTGCCTTCACATGCAACACCTGGGTCACAATGGTCTCCTTGATTCCATGAGGCCCCACTGTGTCACAATGGCTCCTTGGTTCCATCGGGTTCCGCAGTGTCACCATGGTCTCCTTTGATCCGCACTGTCATCATGGACAATTGGTTCCATGAGGCCCCGCAGTGTCACAATGGTCCCTTGCTTCCATAGGTTTGATGTTGTAACAATGGACTCCTTGCTTCTATGAGCTAGCCTGCTTTTTGCAGAGGTGTCTTTGGTTCCAACAAGGCCCCGCTGTGTCTCAGTGCACCCTGGCTTCCATGTGGATCTGGAGCATCACAAAGGCTCCTTGGTTCCACCAGGTCCTGCTGTGTCACAATGGGTCCTGTGGTCCCTGAGGCCCTCCAAAGTCATCATGGAGGCTTGCTTCCATGAGGTTCCATTATGTGCCAGTGCTCATCTTGGTTCCAGGAGTTTCCTTAGTGTCACAATGCTCTCCATGCTTCCATGATTCCCCACAATGTCACAATGCTCTCCATGCTTCCATTAGGCCCTGCTTTGCCACAATGGTCCCCTTGTTTCCATGAGGCCCCGCTGTGTCACAATGGACCTATGGTTCCATGATGTTGCGTGGTGTCACCGTGCTCTTCTTGAATCCGCAGTGTAACCATGGACCATTGGTTCCATGCGGCCTGGCCGTGTCACAATGGGCTCCGTGATTCCATGATTCCCCACGGTGTCACAATGGAGCCTTGTTTCTAGGAGGTTCTGTACTGTCACAATGGTCTCCTTGATGCCATCAGCCCCTGCAGTGTCACAATGGCTCCTTGGTTCCATGAGGAACACAATAGCTTGGCATAAGCATTGAGCAACAGCTGCTGAACACACCTGGCAACATCTGCTTGCATCAAAAGAGGGCTTCAAGCTGACAATGGCACCAGCAGCTTCCATCTGCAACAGAGACCCAGGAAAGGACAGGCTGTGCCGGTTTGGACAAATGTGGAGGAAAATATCCTCTGATAGAAGGCAGGTTACACCCAGCCCTCCCCCACCAGCTTCGGGAAAATAGAATTTTCCTGGGAAGAAAGTGAAAGAGATAAAAACTATTTTTTTAACAAACACCCAGGAAAAGGAGAACAATGCTAAATGTTAAAAGCTCTCGCTGTGCAGAGAAAGCTGGGATAATTTGAGAGTCCTTCCGTGTTTCGGTGGGGTCTCCTGAAACATCCATAGACAGCGAGGCCCGTGCAAAGAAATAGGGAGCCATTCTTGAGAGAAGTTTCAGAGCTCTTTCTTCTCCAGCCACATGGGCGGGGCACTGCCAAAGAACTGAGCAGTCACGGCACAACCAGGGCCCTCCTGGCACAGGGCAACACAAAATAAGCAGTGCTGAACAGGATTAGGGCACATGTGAGCAGGGAGCAGGGAGACCCCGTGCCCAGGCCATGCCTCTACCCCAGGGTCCCCTCTCCCATGACCTCATGGCAGGGGGGAGGAACCCCAACACTTCCGGAGGTGTAGTCTCTCTCCTCCTCCTTGCAGCTGGCTCATGGGCCCACATTCAGGGCCCCCACCTCGGGAGAAAATTCTCCCAATGTGCTCTGATGTTGAAAGAGTCAAGAAGAGAAGAAGGGAAAAAAACCCCCAAAGTCCCAGGAAAGCAAAGTTCAACTCTCCATCTCCCCCCAGAGAAAAGGAACTGAAAACTGGCTAAAAAGAAACAAAGTTGCTTCCTCCGCTCTTGCTGCAAGCAGGATGCAGAGGAGTGTGTATGTGTGTCCTTGAACAAACGCTCTGAGAAGTTTGTCCGGTTTTTTTTTCCTCTCCCCCCTCTCAGGCTCAGTTGAAAGGCACAGAAATGCACAAAGTTCACTTCTGGGCATAGAGTAGCAATAGGGGATACACATGATAAAGTCACCCCAAGACACAGGGACAGAGAATTCAGTGGAAAGACTCCAAAAATTCTGCTCCCAGAGATCATTCATTCCTGCTCACCCTGACCCTTGTAGAAAGGGGACATCGTTCCAGGCAGCCTGTACTGAGCATGTGGCTCCTGAGTGGGGTTTGTTGTTTGGGAAACCTGCTCCGGCTTTTCCATTCTTTCCTTCCAAACAGGAAAACTTCTCCTGGGGCTGTGTGCAGGCAGAGCCCTGAGGAGAGCAGGTGGCACATGGTGCGCTGGGCTGGGACAGCCAGCTGCAGAGCTCAAGGGAAGAAGCCCAAAGTGTCACAATGGCTCCTTGCCTTCACATGCAACACCTGGGTCACAATGGTCTCCTTGATTCCATGAGGCCCCACTGTGTCACAATGGCTCCTTGGTTCCATCGGGTTCCGCAGTGTCACCATGGTCTCCTTTGATCCGCACTGTCATCATGGACAATTGGTTCCATGAGGCCCCGCAGTGTCACAATGGTCCCTTGCTTCCATAGGTTTGATGTTGTAACAATGGACTCCTTGCTTCTATGAGCTAGCCTGCTTTTTGCAGAGGTGTCTTTGGTTCCAACAAGGCCCCGCTGTGTCTCAGTGCACCCTGGCTTCCATGTGGATCTGGAGCATCACAAAGGCTCCTTGGTTCCACCAGGTCCTGCTGTGTCACAATGGGTCCTGTGGTCCCTGAGGCCCTCCAAAGTCATCATGGAGGCTTGCTTCCATGAGGTTCCATTATGTGCCAGTGCTCATCTTGGTTCCAGGAGTTTCCTTAGTGTCACAATGCTCTCCATGCTTCCATGATTCCCCACAATGTCACAATGCTCTCCATGCTTCCATTAGGCCCTGCTTTGCCACAATGGTCCCCTTGTTTCCATGAGGCCCCGCTGTGTCACAATGGACCTATGGTTCCATGATGTTGCGTGGTGGCACCGTGCTCTTCTTGAATCCGCAGTGTAAACATGGACCATTGGTTCCATGCGGCCTGGCCGTGTCACAATGGGCTCCGTGATTCCATGATTCCCCACGGTGTCACAATGGAGCCTTGTTTCTAGGAGGTTCTGTACTGTCACAATTGCCTCCTTGATGCCATCAGCCCCTGCAGTGTCACAATGGCTCCTTGGTTCCATGAGGAACACAATAGCTTGGCATAAGCATTGAGCAACAGCTGCTGAACACACCTGGCAACATCTGCTTGCATCAAAAGAGGGCTTCAAGCTGACAATGGCACCAGCAGCTTCCATCTGCAACAGAGACCCAGGAAAGGACAGGCTGTGCCGGTTTGGACAAATGTGGAGGAAAATATCCTCTGATAGAAGGCAGGTTACACCCAGCCCTCCCCCACCAGCTTCGGGAAAAAAGAATTTTCCTGGGAAGAAAGTGAAAGAGATAAAAACTATTTTTTTAACAAACACCCAGGAAAAGGATAACAATGCTAAATATTAAAAGCTCTCGCTGTGCAGAGAAAGCTGGGATAATTTGAGAGTCCTTCCGTGTTTCGGTGGGGTCTCCTGAAACATCCATAGACAGCGAGGCCCGTGCAAAGAAATAGGGAGAGATTCTTGAGAGAAGTTTCAGAGCTCTTTCTTCTCCAGCCACATGGGCGGGGCACTGCCAAAGAACTGAGCAGTCACGGCACAACCAGGGCCCTCCTGGCACAGGGCAACACAAAATAAGCAGTGCTGAACAGGATTAGGGCACATGTGAGCAGGGAGCAGGGAGACCCCGTGCCCAGGCCATGCCTCTACCCCAGGGTCCCCTCTCCCATGACCTCATGGCAGTGGGGAGGAACCCCAACACTTCCGGAGGTGTAGTCTCTCTCCTCCTCCTTGCAGCTGGCTCATGGGCCCACATTCAGGGCCCCCACCTCGGGAGAAAATTCTCCCAATGTGGTCTGATGTTGAAAGAGTCAAGAAGAGAAGAAGGGAAAAAAACCCCCAAAGTCCCAGGAAAACAAAGTTCAACTCTCCATCTCCCCCCAGAGAAAAGGAGCTGAAAACTGGCTAAAAAGAAACAAAGTTGCTTCCTCCGCTCTTGCTGCAAGCAGGATGCAGAGGAGTGTGTATGTGTGTCCTTGAACAAACGCTCTGAGAAGTTTGTCCGGTTTTTTTTTCCTCTCCCCCCTCTCAGGCTCAGTTGAAAGGCACAGAAATGCACAAAGTTCACTTCTGGGCATAGAGTAGCAATAGGGGATACACATGATAAAGTCACCCCAAGACACAGGGACAGAGAATTCAGTGGAAAGACTCCGAGAATTCTGCTCCCAGAGAATTCTGCTCACACTGACCCTTGTAGGAAGGGGACATCGTTCCCGGCAGCCTGTACTGAGCATGTGGCTCCTGAGTGGGGTTTGTTGTTTGGGAAACCTGCTCCGGCTTTTCCATTCTTTCCTTCCAAACAGGAAAACTTCTCCTGGGGCTGTGTGCAGGCAGAGCCCTGAGGAGAGCAGGTGGCACATGGTGCGCTGGGCTGGGACAGCCAGCTGCAGAGCTCAAGGGAAGAAGCCCAAAGTGTCACAATGGCTCCTTGCCTTCACATGCAACACCTGGGTCACAATGGTCTCCTTGATTCCATGAGGCCCCACTGTGTCACAATGGCTCCTTGGTTCCATCGGGTTCCGCAGTGTCACCATGGTCTCCTTTGATCCGCACTGTCATCATGGACAATTGGTTCCATGAGGCCCCGCAGTGTCACAATGGTCCCTTGCTTCCATAGGTTTGATGTTGTAACAATGGACTCCTTGCTTCTATGAGCTAGCCTGCTTTTTGCAGAGGTGTCTTTGGTTCCAACAAGGCCCCGCTGTGTCTCAGTGCACCCTGGCTTCCATGTGGATCTGGAGCATCACAAAGGCTCCTTGGTTCCACCAGGTCCTGCTGTGTCACAATGGGTCCTGTGGTCCCTGAGGCCCTCCAAAGTCATCATGGAGGCTTGCTTCCATGAGGTTCCATTATGTGCCAGTGCTCATCTTGGTTCCAGGAGTTTCCTTAGTGTCACAATGCTCTCCATGCTTCCATGATTCCCCACAATGTCACAATGCTCTCCATGCTTCCATTAGGCCCTGCTTTGCCACAATGGTCCCCTTGTTTCCATGAGGCCCCGCTGTGTCACAATGGACCTATGGTTCCATGATGTTGCGTGGTGTCACCGTGCTCTTCTTGAATCCGCAGTGTAACCATGGACCATTGGTTCCATGCGGCCTGGCCGTGTCACAATGGGCTCCGTGATTCCATGATTCCCCACGGTGTCACAATGGAGCCTTGTTTCTAGGAGGTTCTGTACTGTCACAATTGCCTCCTTGATGCCATCAGCCCCTGCAGTGTCACAATGGCTCCTTGGTTCCATGAGGAACACAATAGCTTGGCATAAGCATTGAGCAACAGCTGCTGAACACACCTGGCAACATCTGCTTGCATCAAAAGAGGGCTTCAAGCTGACAATGGCACCAGCAGCTTCCATCTGCAACAGAGACCCAGGAAAGGACAGGCTGTGCCGGTTTGGACAAATGTGGAGGAAAATATCCTCTGATAGAAGGCAGGTTACACCCAGCCCTCCCCCACCAGCTTCAGGAAAAAAGAATTTTCCTGGGAAGAAAGTGAAAGAGATAAAAACTACTTTTTTAACAAACACACAGGAAAAGGATAACAATGCTAAATATTAAAAGCTCTCGCTGTGCAGAGAAAGCTGGGATAATTTGAGAGTCCTTCCGTGTTTCAGTGGGGTCTCCTGAAACATCCATAGACAGCGAGGCCCGTGCAAAGAAATAGGGAGCGATTCTTGAGAGAAGTTTCAGAGCTCTTTCTTCTCCAGCCACATGGGCGGGGCACTGCCAAAGAACTGAGCAGTCACGGCACAACCAGGGCCCTCCTGGCACAGGGCAACACAAAATAAGCAGTGCTGAACAGGATTAGGGCACATGTGAGCAGGGAGCAGGGAGACCCCTTGCCCAGGCCATGCCTCTACCCCAGGGTCCCCTCTCCCATGACCTCATGGCAGGGGGGAGGAACCCCAACACTTCCGGAGGTGTAGTCTCTCTCCTCCTCCTTGCAGCTGGCTCATGGGCCCACATTCAGGGCCCCCACCTCGGGAGAAAATTCTCCCAATGTGGTCTGATGTTGAAAGAGTCAAGAAGAGAAGAAGGGAAAAAAACCCCCAAAGTCCCAGGAAAACAAAGTTCAACTCTCCATCTCCCCCCAGAGAAAAGGAGCTGAAAACTGGCTAAAAAGAAACAAAGTTGCTTCCTCCGCTCTTGCTGCAAGCAGGATGCAGAGGAGTGTGTATGTGTGTCCTTGAACAAACGCTCTGAGAAGTTTGTCCGGTTTTTTTTTCCTCTCCCCCCTCTCAGGCTCAGTTGAAAGGCACAGAAATGCACAAAGTTCACTTCTGGGCATAGAGTAGCAATAGGGGATACACATGATAAAGTCACCCCAAGACACAGGGACAGAGAATTCAGTGGAAAGACTCCGAGAATTCTGCTCCCAGAGAATTCTGCTCACACTGACCCTTGTAGGAAGGGGACATCGTTCCCGGCAGCCTGTACTGAGCATGTGGCTCCTGAGTGGGGTTTGTTGTTTGGGAAACCTGCTCCGGCTTTTCCATTCTTTCCTTCCAAACAGGAAAACTTCTCCTGGGGCTGTGTGCAGGCAGAGCCCTGAGGAGAGCAGGTGGCACATGGTGCGCTGGGCTGGGACAGCCAGCTGCAGAGCTCAAGGGAAGAAGCCCAAAGTGTCACAATGGCTCCTTGCCTTCACATGCAACACCTGGGTCACAATGGTCTCCTTGATTCCATGAGGCCCCACTGTGTCACAATGGCTCCTTGGTTCCATCGGGTTCCGCAGTGTCACCATGGTCTCCTTTGATCCGCACTGTCATCATGGACAATTGGTTCCATGAGGCCCCGCAGTGTCACAATGGTCCCTTGCTTCCATAGGTTTGATGTTGTAACAATGGACTCCTTGCTTCTATGAGCTAGCCTGCTTTTTGCAGAGGTGTCTTTGGTTCCAACAAGGCCCCGCTGTGTCTCAGTGCACCCTGGCTTCCATGTGGATCTGGAGCATCACAAAGGCTCCTTGGTTCCACCAGGTCCTGCTGTGTCACAATGGGTCCTGTGGTCCCTGAGGCCCTCCAAAGTCATCATGGAGGCTTGCTTCCATGAGGTTCCATTATGTGCCAGTGCTCATCTTGGTTCCAGGAGTTTCCTTAGTGTCACAATGCTCTCCATGCTTCCATGATTCCCCACAATGTCACAATGCTCTCCATGCTTCCATTAGGCCCTGCTTTGCCACAATGGTCCCCTTGTTTCCATGAGGCCCCGCTGTGTCACAATGGACCTATGGTTCCATGATGTTGCGTGGTGTCACCGTGCTCTTCTTGAATCCGCAGTGTAACCATGGACCATTGGTTCCATGCGGCCTGGCCGTGTCACAATGGGCTCCGTGATTCCATGATTCCCCACGGTGTCACAATGGAGCCTTGTTTCTAGGAGGTTCTGTACTGTCACAATTGCCTCCTTGATGCCATCAGCCCCTGCAGTGTCACAATGGCTCCTTGGTTCCATGAGGAACACAATAGCTTGGCATAAGCATTGAGCAACAGCTGCTGAACACACCTGGCAACATCTGCTTGCATCAAAAGAGGGCTTCAAGCTGACAATGGCACCAGCAGCTTCCATCTGCAACAGAGACCCAGGAAAGGACAGGCTGTGCCGGTTTGGACAAATGTGGAGGAAAATATCCTCTGATAGAAGGCAGGTTACACCCAGCCCTCCCCCACCAGCTTCGGGAAAAAAGAATTTTCCTGGGAAGAAAGTGAAAGAGATAAAAACTATTTTTTTAACAAACACCCAGGAAAAGGAGAACAATGCTAAATGTTAAAAGCTCTCGCTGTGCAGAGAAAGCTGGGATAATTTGAGAGTCCTTCCGTGTTTCGGTGGGGTCTCCTGAAACATCCATAGACAGCGAGGCCCGTGCAAAGAAATAGGGAGCGATTCTTGAGAGAAGTTTCAGAGCTCTTTCTTCTCCAGCCACATGGGCGGGGCACTGCCAAAGAACTGAGCAGTCACGGCACAACCAGGGCCCTCCTGGCACAGGGCAACACAAAATAAGCAGTGCTGAACAGGATTAGGGCACATGTCAGCAGGGAGCAGGGAGACCCCGTGCCCAGGCCATGCCTCTACCCCAGGGTCCCCTCTCCCATGACCTCATGGCAGGGGGGAGGAACCCCAACACTTCCGGAGGTGTAGTCTCTCTCCTCCTCCTTGCAGCTGGCTCATGGGCCCACATTCAGGGCCCCCACCTCGGGAGAAAATTCTCCCAATGTGGTCTGATGTTGAAACAGTCAAGAAGAGAAGAAGGGAAAAAAACCCCCAAAGTCCCAGGAAAACAAAGTTCAACTCTCCATCTCCCCCCAGAGAAAAGGAGCTGAAAACTGGCTAAAAAGAAACAAAGTTGCTTCCTCCGCTCTTGCTGCAAGCAGGATGCAGAGGAGTGTGTATGTGTGTCCTTGAACAAACGCTCTGAGAAGTTTGTCCGGTTTTTTTTTCCTCTCCCCCCTCTCAGGCTCAGTTGAAAGGCACAGAAATGCACAAAGTTCACTTCTGGGCATAGAGTAGCAATAGGGGATACACATGATAAAGTCACCCCAAGACACAGGGACAGAGAATTCAGTGGAAAGACTCCGAGAATTCTGCTCCCAGAGAATTCTGCTCACACTGACCCTTGTAGGAAGGGGACATCGTTCCCGGCAGCCTGTACTGAGCATGTGGCTCCTGAGTGGGGTTTGTTGTTTGGGAAACCTGCTCCGGCTTTTCCATTCTTTCCTTCCAAACAGGAAAACTTCTCCTGGGGCTGTGTGCAGGCAGAGCCCTGAGGAGAGCAGGTGGCACATGGTGCGCTGGGCTGGGACAGCCAGCTGCAGAGCTCAAGGGAAGAAGCCCAAAGTGTCACAATGGCTCCTTGCCTTCACATGCAACACCTGGGTCACAATGGTCTCCTTGATTCCATGAGGCCCCACTGTGTCACAATGGCTCCTTGGTTCCATCGGGTTCCGCAGTGTCACCATGGTCTCCTTTGATCCGCACTGTCATCATGGACAATTGGTTCCATGAGGCCCCGCAGTGTCACAATGGTCCCTTGCTTCCATAGGTTTGATGTTGTAACAATGGACTCCTTGCTTCTATGAGCTAGCCTGCTTTTTGCAGAGGTGTCTTTGGTTCCAACAAGGCCCCGCTGTGTCTCAGTGCACCCTGGCTTCCATGTGGATCTGGAGCATCACAAAGGCTCCTTGGTTCCACCAGGTCCTGCTGTGTCACAATGGGTCCTGTGGTCCCTGAGGCCCTCCAAAGTCATCATGGAGGCTTGCTTCCATGAGGTTCCATTATGTGCCAGTGCTCATCTTGGTTCCAGGAGTTTCCTTAGTGTCACAATGCTCTCCATGCTTCCATGATTCCCCACAATGTCACAATGCTCTCCATGCTTCCATTAGGCCCTGCTTTGCCACAATGGTCCCCTTGTTTCCATGAGGCCCCGCTGTGTCACAATGGACCTATGGTTCCATGATGTTGCGTGGTGTCACCGTGCTCTTCTTGAATCCGCAGTGTAACCATGGACCATTGGTTCCATGCGGCCTGGCCGTGTCACAATGGGCTCCGTGATTCCATGATTCCCCACGGTGTCACAATGGAGCCTTGTTTCTAGGAGGTTCTGTACTGTCACAATTGCCTCCTTGATGCCATCAGCCCCTGCAGTGTCACAATGGCTCCTTGGTTCCATGAGGAACACAATAGCTTGGCATAAGCATTGAGCAACAGCTGCTGAACACACCTGGCAACATCTGCTTGCATCAAAAGAGGGCTTCAAGCTGACAATGGCACCAGCAGCTTCCATCTGCAACAGAGACCCAGGAAAGGACAGGCTGTGCCGGTTTGGACAAATGTGGAGGAAAATATCCTCTGATAGAAGGCAGGTTACACCCAGCCCTCCCCCACCAGCTTCAGGAAAAAAGAATTTTCCTGGGAAGAAAGTGAAAGAGATAAAAACTACTTTTTTAACAAACACACAGGAAAAGGATAACAATGCTAAATATTAAAAGCTCTCGCTGTGCAGAGAAAGCTGGGATAATTTGAGAGTCCTTCCGTGTTTCAGTGGGGTCTCCTGAAACATCCATAGACAGCGAGGCCCGTGCAAAGAAATAGGGAGCGATTCTTGAGAGAAGTTTCAGAGCTCTTTCTTCTCCAGCCACATGGGCGGGGCACTGCCAAAGAACTGAGCAGTCACGGCACAACCAGGGCCCTCCTGGCACAGGGCAACACAAAATAAGCAGTGCTGAACAGGATTAGGGCACATGTGAGCAGGGAGCAGGGAGACCCCTTGCCCAGGCCATGCCTCTACCCCAGGGTCCCCTCTCCCATGACCTCATGGCAGGGGGGAGGAACCCCAACACTTCCGGAGGTGTAGTCTCTCTCCTCCTCCTTGCAGCTGGCTCATGGGCCCACATTCAGGGCCCCCACCTCGGGAGAAAATTCTCCCAATGTGGTCTGATGTTGAAAGAGTCAAGAAGAGAAGAAGGGAAAAAAACCCCCAAAGTCCCAGGAAAACAAAGTTCAACTCTCCATCTCCCCCCAGAGAAAAGGAGCTGAAAACTGGCTAAAAAGAAACAAAGTTGCTTCCTCCGCTCTTGCTGCAAGCAGGATGCAGAGGAGTGTGTATGTGTGTCCTTGAACAAACGCTCTGAGAAGTTTGTCCGGTTTTTTTTTCCTCTCCCCCCTCTCAGGCTCAGTTGAAAGGCACAGAAATGCACAAAGTTCACTTCTGGGCATAGAGTAGCAATAGGGGATACACATGATAAAGTCACCCCAAGACACAGGGACAGAGAATTCAGTGGAAAGACTCCGAGAATTCTGCTCCCAGAGAATTCTGCTCACACTGACCCTTGTAGGAAGGGGACATCGTTCCCGGCAGCCTGTACTGAGCATGTGGCTCCTGAGTGGGGTTTGTTGTTTGGGAAACCTGCTCCGGCTTTTCCATTCTTTCCTTCCAAACAGGAAAACTTCTCCTGGGGCTGTGTGCAGGCAGAGCCCTGAGGAGAGCAGGTGGCACATGGTGCGCTGGGCTGGGACAGCCAGCTGCAGAGCTCAAGGGAAGAAGCCCAAAGTGTCACAATGGCTCCTTGCCTTCACATGCAACACCTGGGTCACAATGGTCTCCTTGATTCCATGAGGCCCCACTGTGTCACAATGGCTCCTTGGTTCCATCGGGTTCCGCAGTGTCACCATGGTCTCCTTTGATCCGCACTGTCATCATGGACAATTGGTTCCATGAGGCCCCGCAGTGTCACAATGGTCCCTTGCTTCCATAGGTTTGATGTTGTAACAATGGACTCCTTGCTTCTATGAGCTAGCCTGCTTTTTGCAGAGGTGTCTTTGGTTCCAACAAGGCCCCGCTGTGTCTCAGTGCACCCTGGCTTCCATGTGGATCTGGAGCATCACAAAGGCTCCTTGGTTCCACCAGGTCCTGCTGTGTCACAATGGGTCCTGTGGTCCCTGAGGCCCTCCAAAGTCATCATGGAGGCTTGCTTCCATGAGGTTCCATTATGTGCCAGTGCTCATCTTGGTTCCAGGAGTTTCCTTAGTGTCACAATGCTCTCCATGCTTCCATGATTCCCCACAATGTCACAATGCTCTCCATGCTTCCATTAGGCCCTGCTTTGCCACAATGGTCCCCTTGTTTCCATGAGGCCCCGCTGTGTCACAATGGACCTATGGTTCCATGATGTTGCGTGGTGTCACCGTGCTCTTCTTGAATCCGCAGTGTAACCATGGACCATTGGTTCCATGCGGCCTGGCCGTGTCACAATGGGCTCCGTGATTCCATGATTCCCCACGGTGTCACAATGGAGCCTTGTTTCTAGGAGGTTCTGTACTGTCACAATTGCCTCCTTGATGCCATCAGCCCCTGCAGTGTCACAATGGCTCCTTGGTTCCATGAGGAACACAATAGCTTGGCATAAGCATTGAGCAACAGCTGCTGAACACACCTGGCAACATCTGCTTGCATCAAAAGAGGGCTTCAAGCTGACAATGGCACCAGCAGCTTCCATCTGCAACAGAGACCCAGGAAAGGACAGGCTGTGCCGGTTTGGACAAATGTGGAGGAAAATATCCTCTGATAGAAGGCAGGTTACACCCAGCCCTCCCCCACCAGCTTCGGGAAAAAAGAATTTTCCTGGGAAGAAAGTGAAAGAGATAAAAACTATTTTTTTAACAAACACCCAGGAAAAGGAGAACAATGCTAAATGTTAAAAGCTCTCGCTGTGCAGAGAAAGCTGGGATAATTTGAGAGTCCTTCCGTGTTTCGGTGGGGTCTCCTGAAACATCCATAGACAGCGAGGCCCGTGCAAAGAAATAGGGAGCGATTCTTGAGAGAAGTTTCAGAGCTCTTTCTTCTCCAGCCACATGGGCGGGGCACTGCCAAAGAACTGAGCAGTCACGGCACAACCAGGGCCCTCCTGGCACAGGGCAACACAAAATAAGCAGTGCTGAACAGGATTAGGGCACATGTCAGCAGGGAGCAGGGAGACCCCGTGCCCAGGCCATGCCTCTACCCCAGGGTCCCCTCTCCCATGACCTCATGGCAGGGGGGAGGAACCCCAACACTTCCGGAGGTGTAGTCTCTCTCCTCCTCCTTGCAGCTGGCTCATGGGCCCACATTCAGGGCCCCCACCTCGGGAGAAAATTCTCCCAATGTGCTCTGATGTTGAAAGAGTCAAGAAGAGAAGAAGGGAAAAAAACCCCCAAAGTCCCAGGAAAACAAAGTTCAACTCTCCATCTCCCCCCAGAGAAAAGGAGCTGAAAACTGGCTAAAAAGAAACAAAGTTGCTTCCTCCGCTCTTGCTGCAAGCAGGATGCAGAGGAGTGTGTATGTGTGTCCTTGAACAAACGCTCTGAGAAGTTTGTCCGGTTTTTTTTCCTCTCCCCCCTCTCAGGCTCAGTTGAAAGGCACAGAAATGCACAAAGTTCACTTCTGGGCATAGAGTAGCAATAGGGGATACACATGATAAAGTCACCCCAAGACACAGGGACAGAGAATTCAGTGGAAAGACTCCGAGAATTCTGCTCCCAGAGATCATTCATTCCTGCTCACCCTGACCCTTGTAGAAAGGGGACATCGTTCCCGGCAGCCTGTACTGAGCATGTGGCTCCTGAGTGGGGTTTGTTGTTTGGGAAACCTGCTCCGGCTTTTCCATTCTTTCCTTCCAAACAGGAAAACTTCTCCTGGGGCTGTGTGCAGGCAGAGCCCTGAGGAGAGCAGGTGGCACATGGTGCGCTGGGCTGGGACAGCCAGCTGCAGAGCTCAAGGGAAGAAGCCCAAAGTGTCACAATGGCTCCTTGCCTTCACATGCAACACCTGGGACACAATGGTCTCCTTGATTCCATGAGGCCCCACTGTGTCACAATGGCTCCTTGGTTCCATCGGGTTCCGCAGTGTCACCATGGTCTCTTTTGATCCGCATTGTCATCATGGACAATTGGTTCCATGAGGCCCCGCAGTGTCACAATGGTCCCTTGGTTCCATAGGTTTGATGTTGTAACAATGGACTCCTTGCTTCTATGAGCTAGCCTGCTTTTTGCAGAGGTGTCTTTGGTTCCAACAAGGCCCCGCTGTGTCTCAGTGCACCCTGGCTTCCATGTGGATCTGGAGTATCACAAAGGCTCCTTGGTTCCACCAGGTCCTGCTGTGTCACAATGGGTCCTGTGGTCCCTGAGGCCCTCCAAAGTCATCATGGAGGCTTGCTTCCATGAGGTTCCATTATGTGCCAGTGGTCATCTTGGTTCCAGGAGTTTCCTTAGTGTCACAATGCTCTCCATGCTTCCATGATTCCCCACAATGTCACAATGCTCTCCATGCTTCCATTAGGCCCTGCTTTGCCACAATGGTCCCCTTGTTTCCATGAGGCCCCGCTGTGTCACAATGGACCTATGGTTCCATGATGTTGCGTGGTGTCACCGTGCTCTTCTTGAATCCGCAGTGTAACCATGGACCATTGGTTCCATGCGGCCTGGCCGTGTCACAATGGGCTCCGTGATTCCATGATTCCCCACGGTGTCACAATGGAGCCTTGTTTCTAGGAGGTTCTGTACTGTCACAATTGCCTCCTTGATGCCATCAGCCCCTGCAGTGTCACAATGGCTCCTTGGTTCCATGAGGAACACAATAGCTTGGCATAAGCATTGAGCAACAGCTGCTGAACACACCTGGCAACATCTGCTTGCATCAAAAGAGGGCTTCAAGCTGACAATGGCACCAGCAGCTTCCATCTGCAACAGAGACCCAGGAAAGGACAGGCTGTGCCGGTTTGGACAAATGTGGAGGAAAATATCCTCTGATAGAAGGCAGGTTACACCCAGCCCTCCCCCACCAGCTTCAGGAAAAAAGAATTTTCCTGGGAAGAAAGTGAAAGAGATAAAAACTACTTTTTTAACAAACACACAGGAAAAGGATAACAATGCTAAATATTAAAAGCTCTCGCTGTGCAGAGAAAGCTGGGATAATTTGAGAGTCCTTCCGTGTTTCAGTGGGGTCTCCTGAAACATCCATAGACAGCGAGGCCCGTGCAAAGAAATAGGGAGCGATTCTTGAGAGAAGTTTCAGAGCTCTTTCTTCTCCAGCCACATGGGCGGGGCACTGCCAAAGAACTGAGCAGTCACGGCACAACCAGGGCCCTCCTGGCACAGGGCAACACAAAATAAGCAGTGCTGAACAGGATTAGGGCACATGTGAGCAGGGAGCAGGGAGACCCCTTGCCCAGGCCATGCCTCTACCCCAGGGTCCCCTCTCCCATGACCTCATGGCAGGGGGGAGGAACCCCAACACTTCCGGAGGTGTAGTCTCTCTCCTCCTCCTTGCAGCTGGCTCATGGGCCCACATTCAGGGCCCCCACCTCGGGAGAAAATTCTCCCAATGTGGTCTGATGTTGAAAGAGTCAAGAAGAGAAGAAGGGAAAAAAACCCCCAAAGTCCCAGGAAAACAAAGTTCAACTCTCCATCTCCCCCCAGAGAAAAGGAGCTGAAAACTGGCTAAAAAGAAACAAAGTTGCTTCCTCCGCTCTTGCTGCAAGCAGGATGCAGAGGAGTGTGTATGTGTGTCCTTGAACAAACGCTCTGAGAAGTTTGTCCGGTTTTTTTTTCCTCTCCCCCCTCTCAGGCTCAGTTGAAAGGCACAGAAATGCACAAAGTTCACTTCTGGGCATAGAGTAGCAATAGGGGATACACATGATAAAGTCACCCCAAGACACAGGGACAGAGAATTCAGTGGAAAGACTCCGAGAATTCTGCTCCCAGAGAATTCTGCTCACACTGACCCTTGTAGGAAGGGGACATCGTTCCCGGCAGCCTGTACTGAGCATGTGGCTCCTGAGTGGGGTTTGTTGTTTGGGAAACCTGCTCCGGCTTTTCCATTCTTTCCTTCCAAACAGGAAAACTTCTCCTGGGGCTGTGTGCAGGCAGAGCCCTGAGGAGAGCAGGTGGCACATGGTGCGCTGGGCTGGGACAGCCAGCTGCAGAGCTCAAGGGAAGAAGCCCAAAGTGTCACAATGGCTCCTTGCCTTCACATGCAACACCTGGGTCACAATGGTCTCCTTGATTCCATGAGGCCCCACTGTGTCACAATGGCTCCTTGGTTCCATCGGGTTCCGCAGTGTCACCATGGTCTCCTTTGATCCGCACTGTCATCATGGACAATTGGTTCCATGAGGCCCCGCAGTGTCACAATGGTCCCTTGCTTCCATAGGTTTGATGTTGTAACAATGGACTCCTTGCTTCTATGAGCTAGCCTGCTTTTTGCAGAGGTGTCTTTGGTTCCAACAAGGCCCCGCTGTGTCTCAGTGCACCCTGGCTTCCATGTGGATCTGGAGCATCACAAAGGCTCCTTGGTTCCACCAGGTCCTGCTGTGTCACAATGGGTCCTGTGGTCCCTGAGGCCCTCCAAAGTCATCATGGAGGCTTGCTTCCATGAGGTTCCATTATGTGCCAGTGCTCATCTTGGTTCCAGGAGTTTCCTTAGTGTCACAATGCTCTCCATGCTTCCATGATTCCCCACAATGTCACAATGCTCTCCATGCTTCCATTAGGCCCTGCTTTGCCACAATGGTCCCCTTGTTTCCATGAGGCCCCGCTGTGTCACAATGGACCTATGGTTCCATGATGTTGCGTGGTGTCACCGTGCTCTTCTTGAATCCGCAGTGTAACCATGGACCATTGGTTCCATGCGGCCTGGCCGTGTCACAATGGGCTCCGTGATTCCATGATTCCCCACGGTGTCACAATGGAGCCTTGTTTCTAGGAGGTTCTGTACTGTCACAATTGCCTCCTTGATGCCATCAGCCCCTGCAGTGTCACAATGGCTCCTTGGTTCCATGAGGAACACAATAGCTTGGCATAAGCATTGAGCAACAGCTGCTGAACACACCTGGCAACATCTGCTTGCATCAAAAGAGGGCTTCAAGCTGACAATGGCACCAGCAGCTTCCATCTGCAACAGAGACCCAGGAAAGGACAGGCTGTGCCGGTTTGGACAAATGTGGAGGAAAATATCCTCTGATAGAAGGCAGGTTACACCCAGCCCTCCCCCACCAGCTTCGGGAAAAAAGAATTTTCCTGGGAAGAAAGTGAAAGAGATAAAAACTATTTTTTTAACAAACACCCAGGAAAAGGAGAACAATGCTAAATGTTAAAAGCTCTCGCTGTGCAGAGAAAGCTGGGATAATTTGAGAGTCCTTCCGTGTTTCGGTGGGGTCTCCTGAAACATCCATAGACAGCGAGGCCCGTGCAAAGAAATAGGGAGCGATTCTTGAGAGAAGTTTCAGAGCTCTTTCTTCTCCAGCCACATGGGCGGGGCACTGCCAAAGAACTGAGCAGTCACGGCACAACCAGGGCCCTCCTGGCACAGGGCAACACAAAATAAGCAGTGCTGAACAGGATTAGGGCACATGTCAGCAGGGAGCAGGGAGACCCCGTGCCCAGGCCATGCCTCTACCCCAGGGTCCCCTCTCCCATGACCTCATGGCAGGGGGGAGGAACCCCAACACTTCCGGAGGTGTAGTCTCTCTCCTCCTCCTTGCAGCTGGCTCATGGGCCCACATTCAGGGCCCCCACCTCGGGAGAAAATTCTCCCAATGTGCTCTGATGTTGAAAGAGTCAAGAAGAGAAGAAGGGAAAAAAACCCCCAAAGTCCCAGGAAAACAAAGTTCAACTCTCCATCTCCCCCCAGAGAAAAGGAGCTGAAAACTGGCTAAAAAGAAACAAAGTTGCTTCCTCCGCTCTTGCTGCAAGCAGGATGCAGAGGAGTGTGTATGTGTGTCCTTGAACAAACGCTCTGAGAAGTTTGTCCGGTTTTTTTTCCTCTCCCCCCTCTCAGGCTCAGTTGAAAGGCACAGAAATGCACAAAGTTCACTTCTGGGCATAGAGTAGCAATAGGGGATACACATGATAAAGTCACCCCAAGACACAGGGACAGAGAATTCAGTGGAAAGACTCCGAGAATTCTGCTCCCAGAGATCATTCATTCCTGCTCACCCTGACCCTTGTAGAAAGGGGACATCGTTCCCGGCAGCCTGTACTGAGCATGTGGCTCCTGAGTGGGGTTTGTTGTTTGGGAAACCTGCTCCGGCTTTTCCATTCTTTCCTTCCAAACAGGAAAACTTCTCCTGGGGCTGTGTGCAGGCAGAGCCCTGAGGAGAGCAGGTGGCACATGGTGCGCTGGGCTGGGACAGCCAGCTGCAGAGCTCAAGGGAAGAAGCCCAAAGTGTCACAATGGCTCCTTGCCTTCACATGCAACACCTGGGACACAATGGTCTCCTTGATTCCATGAGGCCCCACTGTGTCACAATGGCTCCTTGGTTCCATCGGGTTCCGCAGTGTCACCATGGTCTCTTTTGATCCGCATTGTCATCATGGACAATTGGTTCCATGAGGCCCCGCAGTGTCACAATGGTCCCTTGGTTCCATAGGTTTGATGTTGTAACAATGGACTCCTTGCTTCTATGAGCTAGCCTGCTTTTTGCAGAGGTGTCTTTGGTTCCAACAAGGCCCCGCTGTGTCTCAGTGCACCCTGGCTTCCATGTGGATCTGGAGTATCACAAAGGCTCCTTGGTTCCACCAGGTCCTGCTGTGTCACAATGGGTCCTGTGGTCCCTGAGGCCCTCCAAAGTCATCATGGAGGCTTGCTTCCATGAGGTTCCATTATGTGCCAGTGGTCATCTTGGTTCCAGGAGTTTCCTTAGTGTCACAATGCTCTCCATGCTTCCATGATTCCCCACAATGTCACAATGCTCTCCATGCTTCCATTAGGCCCTGCTTTGCCACAATGGTCCCCTTGTTTCCATGAGGCCCCGCTGTGTCACAATGGACCTATGGTTCCATGATGTTGCGTGGTGTCACCGTGCTCTTCTTGAATCCGCAGTGTAACCATGGACCATTGGTTCCATGCGGCCTGGCCGTGTCACAATGGGCTCCGTGATTCCATGATTCCCCACGGTGTCACAATGGAGCCTTGTTTCTAGGAGGTTCTGTACTGTCACAATTGCCTCCTTGATGCCATCAGCCCCTGCAGTGTCACAATGGCTCCTTGGTTCCATGAGGAACACAATAGCTTGGCATAAGCATTGAGCAACAGCTGCTGAACACACCTGGCAACATCTGCTTGCATCAAAAGAGGGCTTCAAGCTGACAATGGCACCAGCAGCTTCCATCTGCAACAGAGACCCAGGAAAGGACAGGCTGTGCCGGTTTGGACAAATGTGGAGGAAAATATCCTCTGATAGAAGGCAGGTTACACCCAGCCCTCCCCCACCAGCTTCAGGAAAAAAGAATTTTCCTGGGAAGAAAGTGAAAGAGATAAAAACTACTTTTTTAACAAACACACAGGAAAAGGATAACAATGCTAAATATTAAAAGCTCTCGCTGTGCAGAGAAAGCTGGGATAATTTGAGAGTCCTTCCGTGTTTCAGTGGGGTCTCCTGAAACATCCATAGACAGCGAGGCCCGTGCAAAGAAATAGGGAGCGATTCTTGAGAGAAGTTTCAGAGCTCTTTCTTCTCCAGCCACATGGGCGGGGCACTGCCAAAGAACTGAGCAGTCACGGCACAACCAGGGCCCTCCTGGCACAGGGCAACACAAAATAAGCAGTGCTGAACAGGATTAGGGCACATGTGAGCAGGGAGCAGGGAGACCCCTTGCCCAGGCCATGCCTCTACCCCAGGGTCCCCTCTCCCATGACCTCATGGCAGGGGGGAGGAACCCCAACACTTCCGGAGGTGTAGTCTCTCTCCTCCTCCTTGCAGCTGGCTCATGGGCCCACATTCAGGGCCCCCACCTCGGGAGAAAATTCTCCCAATGTGGTCTGATGTTGAAAGAGTCAAGAAGAGAAGAAGGGAAAAAAACCCCCAAAGTCCCAGGAAAACAAAGTTCAACTCTCCATCTCCCCCCAGAGAAAAGGAGCTGAAAACTGGCTAAAAAGAAACAAAGTTGCTTCCTCCGCTCTTGCTGCAAGCAGGATGCAGAGGAGTGTGTATGTGTGTCCTTGAACAAACGCTCTGAGAAGTTTGTCCGGTTTTTTTTTCCTCTCCCCCCTCTCAGGCTCAGTTGAAAGGCACAGAAATGCACAAAGTTCACTTCTGGGCATAGAGTAGCAATAGGGGATACACATGATAAAGTCACCCCAAGACACAGGGACAGAGAATTCAGTGGAAAGACTCCGAGAATTCTGCTCCCAGAGAATTCTGCTCACCCTGACCCTTGTAGGAAGGGGACATCGTTCCCGGCAGCCTGTACTGAGCATGTGGCTCCTGAGTGGGGTTTGTTGTTTGGGAAACCTGCTCCGGCTTTTCCATTCTTTCCTTCCAAACAGGAAAACTTCTCCTGGGGCTGTGTGCAGGCAGAGCCCTGAGGAGAGCAGGTGGCACATGGTGCGCTGGGCTGGGACAGCCAGCTGCAGAGCTCAAGGGAAGAAGCCCAAAGTGTCACAATGGCTCCTTGCCTTCACATGCAACACCTGGGTCACAATGGTCTCCTTGATTCCATGAGGCCCCACTGTGTCACAATGGCTCCTTGGTTCCATCGGGTTCCGCAGTGTCACCATGGTCTCCTTTGATCCGCACTGTCATCATGGACAATTGGTTCCATGAGGCCCCGCAGTGTCACAATGGTCCCTTGCTTCCATAGGTTTGATGTTGTAACAATGGACTCCTTGCTTCTATGAGCTAGCCTGCTTTTTGCAGAGGTGTCTTTGGTTCCAACAAGGCCCCGCTGTGTCTCAGTGCACCCTGGCTTCCATGTGGATCTGGAGCATCACAAAGGCTCCTTGGTTCCACCAGGTCCTGCTGTGTCACAATGGGTCCTGTGGTCCCTGAGGCCCTCCAAAGTCATCATGGAGGCTTGCTTCCATGAGGTTCCATTATGTGCCAGTGCTCATCTTGGTTCCAGGAGTTTCCTTAGTGTCACAATGCTCTCCATGCTTCCATGATTCCCCACAATGTCACAATGCTCTCCATGCTTCCATTAGGCCCTGCTTTGCCACAATGGTCCCCTTGTTTCCATGAGGCCCCGCTGTGTCACAATGGACCTATGGTTCCATGATGTTGCGTGGTGGCACCGTGCTCTTCTTGAATCCGCAGTGTAACCATGGACCATTGGTTCCATGCGGCCTGGCCGTGTCACAATGGGCTCCGTGATTCCATGATTCCCCACGGTGTCACAATGGAGCCTTGTTTCTAGGAGGTTCTGTACTGTCACAATGGTCTCCTTGATGCCATCAGCCCCTGCAGTGTCACAATGGCTCCTTGGTTCCATGAGGAACACAATAGCTTGGCATAAGCATTGAGCAACAGCTGCTGAACACACCTGGCAACATCTGCTTGCATCAAAAGAGGGCTTCAAGCTGACAATGGCACCAGCAGCTTCCATCTGCAACAGAGACCCAGGAAAGGACAGGCTGTGCCGGTTTGGACAAATGTGGAGGAAAATATCCTCTGATAGAAGGCAGGTTACACCCAGCCCTCCCCCACCAGCTTCGGGAAAATAGAATTTTCCTGGGAAGAAAGTGAAAGAGATAAAAACTATTTTTTTAACAAACACCCAGGAAAAGGAGAACAATGCTAAATGTTAAAAGCTCTCGCTGTGCAGAGAAAGCTGGGATAATTTGAGAGTCCTTCCGTGTTTCGGTGGGGTCTCCTGAAACATCCATAGACAGCGAGGCCCGTGCAAAGAAATAGGGAGCGATTCTTGAGAGAAGTTTCAGAGCTCTTTCTTCTCCAGCCACATGGGCGGGGCACTGCCAAAGAACTGAGCAGTCACGGCACAACCAGGGCCCTCCTGGCACAGGGCAACACAAAATAAGCAGTGCTGAACAGGATTAGGGCACATGTGAGCAGGGAGCAGGGAGACCCCGTGCCCAGGCCATGCCTCTACCCCAGGGTCCCCTCTCCCATGACCTCATGGCAGGGGGGAGGAACCCCAACACTTCCGGAGGTGTAGTCTCTCTCCTCCTCCTTGCAGCTGGCTCATGGGCCCACATTCAGGGCCCCCACCTCGGGAGAAAATTCTCCCAATGTGGTCTGATGTTGAAAGAGTCAAGAAGAGAAGAAGGGAAAAAAACCCCCAAAGTCCCAGGAAAGCAAAGTTCAACTCTCCATCTCCCCCCAGAGAAAAGGAGCTGAAAACTGGCTAAAAAGAAACAAAGTTGCTTCCTCCGCTCTTGCTGCAAGCAGGATGCAGAGGAGTGTGTATGTGTGTCCTTGAACAAACGCTCTGAGAAGTTTGTCCGGTTTTTTTTTCCTCTCCCCCCTCTCAGGCTCAGTTGAAAGGCACAGAAATGCACAAAGTTCACTTCTGGGCATAGAGTAGCAATAGGGGATACACATGATAAAGTCACCCCAAGACACAGGGACAGAGAATTCAGTGGAAAGACTCCAAAAATTCTGCTCCCAGAGATCATTCATTCCTGCTCACCCTGACCCTTGTAGAAAGGGGACCTCGTTCCAGGCAGCCTGTACTGAGCATGTGGCTCCTGAGTGGGGTTTGTTGTTTGGGAAACCTGCTCCGGCTTTTCCATTCTTTCCTTCCAAACAGGAAAACTTCTCCTGGGGCTGTGTGCAGGCAGAGCCCTGAGGAGAGCAGGTGGCACATGGTGCGCTGGGCTGGGACAGCCAGCTGCAGAGCTCAAGGGAAGAAGCCCAAAGTGTCACAATGGCTCCTTGCCTTCACATGCAACACCTGGGTCACAATGGTCTCCTTGATTCCATGAGGCCCCACTGTGTCACAATGGCTCCTTGGTTCCATCGGGTTCCGCAGTGTCACCATGGTCTCCTTTGATCCGCACTGTCATCATGGACAATTGGTTCCATGAGGCCCCGCAGTGTCACAATGGTCCCTTGCTTCCATAGGTTTGATGTTGTAACAATGGACTCCTTGCTTCTATGAGCTAGCCTGCTTTTTGCAGAGGTGTCTTTGGTTCCAACAAGGCCCCGCTGTGTCTCAGTGCACCCTGGCTTCCATGTGGATCTGGAGCATCACAAAGGCTCCTTGGTTCCACCAGGTCCTGCTGTGTCACAATGGGTCCTGTGGTCCCTGAGGCCCTCCAAAGTCATCATGGAGGCTTGCTTCCATGAGGTTCCATTATGTGCCAGTGCTCATCTTGGTTCCAGGAGTTTCCTTAGTGTCACAATGCTCTCCATGCTTCCATGATTCCCCACAATGTCACAATGCTCTCCATGCTTCCATTAGGCCCTGCTTTGCCACAATGGTCCCCTTGTTTCCATGAGGCCCCGCTGTGTCACAATGGACCTATGGTTCCATGATGTTGCGTGGTGGCACCGTGCTCTTCTTGAATCCGCAGTGTAACCATGGACCATTGGTTCCATGCGGCCTGGCCGTGTCACAATGGGCTCCGTGATTCCATGATTCCCCACGGTGTCACAATGGAGCCTTGTTTCTAGGAGGTTCTGTACTGTCACAATTGCCTCCTTGATGCCATCAGCCCCTGCAGTGTCACAATGGCTCCTTGGTTCCATGAGGAACACAATAGCTTGGCATAAGCATTGAGCAACAGCTGCTGAACACACCTGGCAACATCTGCTTGCATCAAAAGAGGGCTTCAAGCTGAGAATGGCACCAGCAGCTTCCATCTGCAACAGAGACCCAGGAAAGGACAGGCTGTGCCGGTTTGGACAAATGTGGAGGAAAATATCCTCTGATAGAAGGCAGGTTACACCCAGCCCTCCCCCACCAGCTTCGGGAAAAAAGAATTTTCCTGGGAAGAAAGTGAAAGAGATAAAAACTATTTTTTTAACAAACACCCAGGAAAAGGAGAACAATGCTAAATGTTAAAAGCTCTCGCTGTGCAGAGAAAGCTGGGATAATTTGAGAGTCCTTCCGTGTTTCGGTGGGGTCTCCTGAAACATCCATAGACAGCGAGGCCCGTGCAAAGAAATAGGGAGCGATTCTTGAGAGAAGTTTCAGAGCTCTTTCTTCTCCAGCCACATGGGCGGGGCACTGCCAAAGAACTGAGCAGTCACGGCACAACCAGGGCCCTCCTGGCACAGGGCAACACAAAATAAGCAGTGCTGAACAGGATTAGGGCACATGTGAGCAGGGAGCAGGGAGACCCCGTGCCCAGGCCATGCCTCTACCCCAGGGTCCCCTCTCCCATGACCTCATGGCAGGGGGGAGGAACCCCAACACTTCCGGAGGTGTAGTCTCTCTCCTCCTCCTTGCAGCTGGCTCATGGGCCCACATTCAGGGCCCCCACCTCGGGAGAAAATTCTCCCAATGTGGTCTGATGTTGAAAGAGTCAAGAAGAGAAGAAGGGAAAAAAACCCCCAAAGTCCCAGGAAAACAAAGTTCAACTCTCCATCTCCCCCCAGAGAAAAGGAGCTGAAAACTGGCTAAAAAGAAACAAAGTTGCTTCCTCCGCTCTTGCTGCAAGCAGGATGCAGAGGAGTGTGTATGTGTGTCCTTGAACAAACGCTCTGAGAAGTTTGTCCGGTTTTTTTTTCCTCTCCCCCCTCTCAGGCTCAGTTGAAAGGCACAGAAATGCACAAAGTTCACTTCTGGGCATAGAGTAGCAATAGGGGATACACATGATAAAGTCACCCCAAGACACAGGGACAGAGAATTCAGTGGAAAGACTCCGAGAATTCTGCTCCCAGAGATCATTCATTCCTGCTCACCCTGACCCTTGTAGAAAGGGGACATCGTTCCCGGCAGCCTGTACTGAGCATGTGGCTCCTGAGTGGGGTTTGTTGTTTGGGAAACCTGCTCCGGCTTTTCCATTCTTTCCTTCCAAACAGGAAAACTTCTCCTGGGGCTGTGTGCAGGCAGAGCCCTGAGGAGAGCAGGTGGCACATGGTGCGCTGGGCTGGGACAGCCAGCTGCAGAGCTCAAGGGAAGAAGCCCAAAGTGTCACAATGGCTCCTTGCCTTCACATGCAACACCTGGGTCACAATGGTCTCCTTGATTCCATGAGGCCCCACTGTGTCACAATGGCTCCTTGGTTCCATCGGGTTCCGCAGTGTCACCATGGTCTCTTTTGATCCGCATTGTCATCATGGACAATTGGTTCCATGAGGCCCCGCAGTGTCACAATGGTCCCTTGGTTCCATAGGTTTGATGTTGTAACAATGGACTCCTTGCTTCTATGAGCTAGCCTGCTTTTTGCAGAGGTGTCTTTGGTTCCAACAAGGCCCCGCTGTGTCTCAGTGCACCCTGGCTTCCATGTGGATCTGGAGTATCACAAAGGCTCCTTGGTTCCACCAGGTCCTGCTGTGTCACAATGGGTCCTGTGGTCCCTGAGGCCCTCCAAAGTCATCATGGAGGCTTGCTTCCATGAGGTTCCATTATGTGCCAGTGGTCATCTTGGTTCCAGGAGTTTCCTTAGTGTCACAATGCTCTCCATGCTTCCATGATTCCCCACAATGTCACAATGCTCTCCATGCTTCCATTAGGCCCTGCTTTGCCACAATGGTCCCCTTGTTTCCATGAGGCCCCGCTGTGTCACAATGGACCTATGGTTCCATGATGTTGCGTGGTGTCACCGTGCTCTTCTTGAATCCGCAGTGTAACCATGGACCATTGGTTCCATGCGGCCTGGCCGTGTCACAATGGGCTCCGTGATTCCATGATTCCCCACGGTGTCACAATGGAGCCTTGTTTCTAGGAGGTTCTGTACTGTCACAATTGCCTCCTTGATGCCATCAGCCCCTGCAGTGTCACAATGGCTCCTTGGTTCCATGAGGAACACAATAGCTTGGCATAAGCATTGAGCAACAGCTGCTGAACACACCTGGCAACATCTGCTTGCATCAAAAGAGGGCTTCAAGCTGACAATGGCACCAGCAGCTTCCATCTGCAACAGAGACCCAGGAAAGGACAGGCTGTGCCGGTTTGGACAAATGTGGAGGAAAATATCCTCTGATAGAAGGCAGGTTACACCCAGCCCTCCCCCACCAGCTTCAGGAAAAAAGAATTTTCCTGGGAAGAAAGTGAAAGAGATAAAAACTACTTTTTTAACAAACACACAGGAAAAGGATAACAATGCTAAATATTAAAAGCTCTCGCTGTGCAGAGAAAGCTGGGATAATTTGAGAGTCCTTCCGTGTTTCAGTGGGGTCTCCTGAAACATCCATAGACAGCGAGGCCCGTGCAAAGAAATAGGGAGCGATTCTTGAGAGAAGTTTCAGAGCTCTTTCTTCTCCAGCCACATGGGCGGGGCACTGCCAAAGAACTGAGCAGTCACGGCACAACCAGGGCCCTCCTGGCACAGGGCAACACAAAATAAGCAGTGCTGAACAGGATTAGGGCACATGTGAGCAGGGAGCAGGGAGACCCCTTGCCCAGGCCATGCCTCTACCCCAGGGTCCCCTCTCCCATGACCTCATGGCAGGGGGGAGGAACCCCAACACTTCCGGAGGTGTAGTCTCTCTCCTCCTCCTTGCAGCTGGCTCATGGGCCCACATTCAGGGCCCCCACCTCGGGAGAAAATTCTCCCAATGTGGTCTGATGTTGAAAGAGTCAAGAAGAGAAGAAGGGAAAAAAACCCCCAAAGTCCCAGGAAAACAAAGTTCAACTCTCCATCTCCCCCCAGAGAAAAGGAGCTGAAAACTGGCTAAAAAGAAACAAAGTTGCTTCCTCCGCTCTTGCTGCAAGCAGGATGCAGAGGAGTGTGTATGTGTGTCCTTGAACAAACGCTCTGAGAAGTTTGTCCGGTTTTTTTTTCCTCTCCCCCCTCTCAGGCTCAGTTGAAAGGCACAGAAATGCACAAAGTTCACTTCTGGGCATAGAGTAGCAATAGGGGATACACATGATAAAGTCACCCCAAGACACAGGGACAGAGAATTCAGTGGAAAGACTCCGAGAATTCTGCTCCCAGAGAATTCTGCTCACCCTGACCCTTGTAGGAAGGGGACATCGTTCCCGGCAGCCTGTACTGAGCATGTGGCTCCTGAGTGGGGTTTGTTGTTTGGGAAACCTGCTCCGGCTTTTCCATTCTTTCCTTCCAAACAGGAAAACTTCTCCTGGGGCTGTGTGCAGGCAGAGCCCTGAGGAGAGCAGGTGGCACATGGTGCGCTGGGCTGGGACAGCCAGCTGCAGAGCTCAAGGGAAGAAGCCCAAAGTGTCACAATGGCTCCTTGCCTTCACATGCAACACCTGGGTCACAATGGTCTCCTTGATTCCATGAGGCCCCACTGTGTCACAATGGCTCCTTGGTTCCATCGGGTTCCGCAGTGTCACCATGGTCTCCTTTGATCCGCACTGTCATCATGGACAATTGGTTCCATGAGGCCCCGCAGTGTCACAATGGTCCCTTGCTTCCATAGGTTTGATGTTGTAACAATGGACTCCTTGCTTCTATGAGCTAGCCTGCTTTTTGCAGAGGTGTCTTTGGTTCCAACAAGGCCCCGCTGTGTCTCAGTGCACCCTGGCTTCCATGTGGATCTGGAGCATCACAAAGGCTCCTTGGTTCCACCAGGTCCTGCTGTGTCACAATGGGTCCTGTGGTCCCTGAGGCCCTCCAAAGTCATCATGGAGGCTTGCTTCCATGAGGTTCCATTATGTGCCAGTGCTCATCTTGGTTCCAGGAGTTTCCTTAGTGTCACAATGCTCTCCATGCTTCCATGATTCCCCACAATGTCACAATGCTCTCCATGCTTCCATTAGGCCCTGCTTTGCCACAATGGTCCCCTTGTTTCCATGAGGCCCCGCTGTGTCACAATGGACCTATGGTTCCATGATGTTGCGTGGTGTCACCGTGCTCTTCTTGAATCCGCAGTGTAACCATGGACCATTGGTTCCATGCGGCCTGGCCGTGTCACAATGGGCTCCGTGATTCCATGATTCCCCACGGTGTCACAATGGAGCCTTGTTTCTAGGAGGTTCTGTACTGTCACAATTGCCTCCTTGATGCCATCAGCCCCTGCAGTGTCACAATGGCTCCTTGGTTCCATGAGGAACACAATAGCTTGGCATAAGCATTGAGCAACAGCTGCTGAACACACCTGGCAACATCTGCTTGCATCAAAAGAGGGCTTCAAGCTGACAATGGCACCAGCAGCTTCCATCTGCAACAGAGACCCAGGAAAGGACAGGCTGTGCCGGTTTGGACAAATGTGGAGGAAAATATCCTCTGATAGAAGGCAGGTTACACCCAGCCCTCCCCCACCAGCTTCGGGAAAAAAGAATTTTCCTGGGAAGAAAGTGAAAGAGATAAAAACTATTTTTTTAACAAACACCCAGGAAAAGGAGAACAATGCTAAATGTTAAAAGCTCTCGCTGTGCAGAGAAAGCTGGGATAATTTGAGAGTCCTTCCGTGTTTCGGTGGGGTCTCCTGAAACATCCATAGACAGCGAGGCCCGTGCAAAGAAATAGGGAGCGATTCTTGAGAGAAGTTTAAGAGCTCTTTCTTCTCCAGCCACATGGGCGGGGCACTGCCAAAGAACTGAGCAGTCACGGCACAACCAGGGCCCTCCTGGCACAGGGCAACACAAAATAAGCAGTGCTGAACAGGATTAGGGCACATGTGAGCAGGGAGCAGGGAGACCCCGTGCCCAGGCCATGCCTCTACCCCAGGGTCCCCTCTCCCATGACCTCATGGCAGGGGGGAGGAACCCCAACACTTCCGGAGGTGTAGTCTCTCTCCTCCTCCTTGCAGCTGGCTCATGGGCCCACATTCAGGGCCCCCACCTCGGGAGAAAATTCTCCCAATGTGCTCTGATGTTGAAAGAGTCAAGAAGAGAAGAAGGGAAAAAAACCCCCAAAGTCCCAGGAAAACAAAGTTCAACTCTCCATCTCCCCCCAGAGAAAAGGAGCTGAAAACTGGCTAAAAAGAAACAAAGTTGCTTCCTCCGCTCTTGCTGCAAGCAGGATGCAGAGGAGTGTGTATGTGTGTCCTTGAGCAAACGCTCTGAGAAGTTTGTCCGGTTTTTTTTCCTCTCCCCCCTCTCAGGCTCAGTTGAAAGGCACAGAAATGCACAAAGTTCACTTCTGGGCATAGAGTAGCAATAGGGGATACACATGATAAAGTCACCCCAAGACACAGGGACAGAGAATTCAGTGGAAAGACTCCGAGAATTCTGCTCCCAGAGATCATTCATTCCTGCTCACCCTGACCCTTGTAGAAAGGGGACATCGTTCCCGGCAGCCTGTACTGAGCATGTGGCTCCTGAGTGGGGTTTGTTGTTTGGGAAACCTGCTCCGGCTTTTCCATTCTTTCCTTCCAAACAGGAAAACTTCTCCTGGGGCTGTGTGCAGGCAGAGCCCTGAGGAGAGCAGGTGGCACATGGTGCGCTGGGCTGGGACAGCCAGCTGCAGAGCTCAAGGGAAGAAGCCCAAAGTGTCACAATGGCTCCTTGCCTTCACATGCAACACCTGGGACACAATGGTCTCCTTGATTCCATGAGGCCCCACTGTGTCACAATGGCTCCTTGGTTCCATCGGGTTCCGCAGTGTCACCATGGTCTCTTTTGATCCGCATTGTCATCATGGACAATTGGTTCCATGAGGCCCCGCAGTGTCACAATGGTCCCTTGGTTCCATAGGTTTGATGTTGTAACAATGGACTCCTTGCTTCTATGAGCTAGCCTGCTTTTTGCAGAGGTGTCTTTGGTTCCAACAAGGCCCCGCTGTGTCTCAGTGCACCCTGGCTTCCATGTGGATCTGGAGTATCACAAAGGCTCCTTGGTTCCACCAGGTCCTGCTGTGTCACAATGGGTCCTGTGGTCCCTGAGGCCCTCCAAAGTCATCATGGAGGCTTGCTTCCATGAGGTTCCATTATGTGCCAGTGGTCATCTTGGTTCCAGGAGTTTCCTTAGTGTCACAATGCTCTCCATGCTTCCATGATTCCCCACAATGTCACAATGCTCTCCATGCTTCCATTAGGCCCTGCTTTGCCACAATGGTCCCCTTGTTTCCATGAGGCCCCGCTGTGTCACAATGGACCTATGGTTCCATGATGTTGCGTGGTGTCACCGTGCTCTTCTTGAATCCGCAGTGTAACCATGGACCATTGGTTCCATGCGGCCTGGCCGTGTCACAATGGGCTCCGTGATTCCATGATTCCCCACGGTGTCACAATGGAGCCTTGTTTCTAGGAGGTTCTGTACTGTCACAATTGCCTCCTTGATGCCATCAGCCCCTGCAGTGTCACAATGGCTCCTTGGTTCCATGAGGAACACAATAGCTTGGCATAAGCATTGAGCAACAGCTGCTGAACACACCTGGCAACATCTGCTTGCATCAAAAGAGGGCTTCAAGCTGACAATGGCACCAGCAGCTTCCATCTGCAACAGAGACCCAGGAAAGGACAGGCTGTGCCGGTTTGGACAAACGTGGAGGAAAATATCCTCTGATAGAAGGCAGGTTACACCCAGCCCTCCCCCACCAGCTTCGGGAAAAAAGAATTTTCCTGGGAAGAAAGTGAAAGAGATAAAAACTATTTTTTTAACAAACACACAGGAAAAGGATAACAATGCTAAATATTAAAAGCTCTCGCTGTGCAGAGAAAGCTGGGATAATTTGAGAGTCCTTCCGTGTTTCGGTGGGGTCTCCTGAAACATCCATAGACAGCGAGGCCCGTGCAAAGAAATAGGGAGCCATTCTTGAGAGAAGTTTCAGAGCTCTTTCTTCTCCAGCCACATGGGCGGGGCACTGCCAAAGAACTGAGCAGTCACGGCACAACCAGGGCCCTCCTGGCACAGGGCAACACAAAATAAGCAGTGCTGAACAGGATTAGGGCACATGTGAGCAGGGAGCAGGGAGACCCCGTGCCCAGGCCAAGCCTCTACCCCAGGGTCCCCTCTCCCATGACCTCATGGCAGGGGGGAGGAACCCCAACACTTCCGGAGGTGTAGTCTCTCTCCTCCTCCTTGCAGCTGGCTCATGGGCCCACATTCAGGGCCCCCACCTCGGGAGAAAATTCTCCCAATGTGGTCTGATGTTGAAAGAGTCAAGAAGAGAAGAAGGGAAAAAAACCCCCAAAGTCCCAGGAAAACAAAGTTCAACTCTCCATCTCCCCCCAGAGAAAAGGAGCTGAAAACTGGCTAAAAAGAAACAAAGTTGCTTCCTCCGCTCTTGCTGCAAGCAGGATGCAGAGGAGTGTGTATGTGTGTCCTTGAACAAACGCTCTGAGAAGTTTGTCCGGTTTTTTTTCCTCTCCCCCCTCTCAGGCTCAGTTGAAAGGCACAGAAATGCACAAAGTTCACTTCTGGGCATAGAGTAGCAATAGGGGATACACATGATAAAGTCACCCCAAGACACAGGGACAGAGAATTCAGTGGAAAGACTCCGAGAATTCTGCTCCCAGAGAATTCTGCTCACACTGACCCTTGTAGGAAGGGGACATCGTTCCCGGCAGCCTGTACTGAGCATGTGGCTCCTGAGTGGGGTTTGTTGTTTGGGAAACCTGCTCCGGCTTTTCCATTCTTTCCTTCCAAACAGGAAAACTTCTCCTGGGGCTGTGTGCAGGCAGAGCCCTGAGGAGAGCAGGTGGCACATGGTGCGCTGGGCTGGGACAGCCAGCTGCAGAGCTCAAGGGAAGAAGCCCAAAGTGTCACAATGGCTCCTTGCCTTCACATGCAACACCTGGGTCACAATGGTCTCCTTGATTCCATGAGGCCCCACTGTGTCACAATGGCTCCTTGGTTCCATCGGGTTCCGCAGTGTCACCATGGTCTCCTTTGATCCGCACTGTCATCATGGACAATTGGTTCCATGAGGCCCCGCAGTGTCACAATGGTCCCTTGCTTCCATAGGTTTGATGTTGTAACAATGGACTCCTTGCTTCTATGAGCTAGCCTGCTTTTTGCAGAGGTGTCTTTGGTTCCAACAAGGCCCCGCTGTGTCTCAGTGCACCCTGGCTTCCATGTGGATCTGGAGCATCACAAAGGCTCCTTGGTTCCACCAGGTCCTGCTGTGTCACAATGGGTCCTGTGGTCCCTGAGGCCCTCCAAAGTCATCATGGAGGCTTGCTTCCATGAGGTTCCATTATGTGCCAGTGCTCATCTTGGTTCCAGGAGTTTCCTTAGTGTCACAATGCTCTCCATGCTTCCATGATTCCCCACAATGTCACAATGCTCTCCATGCTTCCATTAGGCCCTGCTTTGCCACAATGGTCCCCTTGTTTCCATGAGGCCCCGCTGTGTCACAATGGACCTATGGTTCCATGATGTTGCGTGGTGTCACCGTGCTCTTCTTGAATCCGCAGTGTAACCATGGACCATTGGTTCCATGCGGCCTGGCCGTGTCACAATGGGCTCCGTGATTCCATGATTCCCCACGGTGTCACAATGGAGCCTTGTTTCTAGGAGGTTCTGTACTGTCACAATGGTCTCCTTGATGCCATCAGCCCCTGCAGTGTCACAATGGCTCCTTGGTTCCATGAGGAACACAATAGCTTGGCATAAGCATTGAGCAACAGCTGCTGAACACACCTGGCAACATCTGCTTGCATCAAAAGAGGGCTTCAAGCTGACAATGGCACCAGCAGCTTCCATCTGCAACAGAGACCCAGGAAAGGACAGGCTGTGCCGGTTTGGACAAATGTGGAGGAAAATATCCTCTGATAGAAGGCAGGTTACACCCAGCCCTCCCCCACCAGCTTCGGGAAAATAGAATTTTCCTGGGAAGAAAGTGAAAGAGATAAAAACTATTTTTTTAACAAACACCCAGGAAAAGGAGAACAATGCTAAATGTTAAAAGCTCTCGCTGTGCAGAGAAAGCTGGGATAATTTGAGAGTCCTTCCGTGTTTCGGTGGGGTCTCCTGAAACATCCATAGACAGCGAGGCCCGTGCAAAGAAATAGGGAGCGATTCTTGAGAGAAGTTTCAGAGCTCTTTCTTCTCCAGCCACATGGGCGGGGCACTGCCAAAGAACTGAGCAGTCACGGCACAACCAGGGCCCTCCTGGCACAGGGCAACACAAAATAAGCAGTGCTGAACAGGATTAGGGCACATGTGAGCAGGGAGCAGGGAGACCCCGTGCCCAGGCCATGCCTCTACCCCAGGGTCCCCTCTCCCATGACCTCATGGCAGGGGGGAGGAACCCCAACACTTCCGGAGGTGTAGTCTCTCTCCTCCTCCTTGCAGCTGGCTCATGGGCCCACATTCAGGGCCCCCACCTCGGGAGAAAATTCTCCCAATGTGCTCTGATGTTGAAAGAGTCAAGAAGAGAAGAAGGGAAAAAAACCCCCAAAGTCCCAGGAAAGCAAAGTTCAACTCTCCATCTCCCCCCAGAGAAAAGGAGCTGAAAACTGGCTAAAAAGAAACAAAGTTGCTTCCTCCGCTCTTGCTGCAAGCAGGATGCAGAGGAGTGTGTATGTGTGTCCTTGAACAAACGCTCTGAGAAGTTTGTCCGGTTTTTTTTTCCTCTCCCCCCTCTCAGGCTCAGTTGAAAGGCACAGAAATGCACAAAGTTCACTTCTGGGCATAGAGTAGCAATAGGGGATACACATGATAAAGTCACCCCAAGACACAGGGACAGAGAATTCAGTGGAAAGACTCCGAGAATTCTGCTCCCAGAGATCATTCATTCCTGCTCACCCTGACCCTTGTAGAAAGGGGACCTCGTTCCAGGCAGCCTGTACTGAGCATGTGGCTCCTGAGTGGGGTTTGTTGTTTGGGAAACCTGCTCCGGCTTTTCCATTCTTTCCTTCCAAACAGGAAAACTTCTCCTGGGGCTGTGTGCAGGCAGAGCCCTGAGGAGAGCAGGTGGCACATGGTGCGCTGGGCTGGGACAGCCAGCTGCAGAGCTCAAGGGAAGAAGCCCAAAGTGTCACAATGGCTCCTTGCCTTCACATGCAACACCTGGGTCACAATGGTCTCCTTGATTCCATGAGGCCCCACTGTGTCACAATGGCTCCTTGGTTCCATCGGGTTCCGCAGTGTCACCATGGTCTCCTTTGATCCGCACTGTCATCATGGACAATTGGTTCCATGAGGCCCCGCAGTGTCACAATGGTCCCTTGCTTCCATAGGTTTGATGTTGTAACAATGGACTCCTTGCTTCTATGAGCTAGCCTGCTTTTTGCAGAGGTGTCTTTGGTTCCAACAAGGCCCCGCTGTGTCTCAGTGCACCCTGGCTTCCATGTGGATCTGGAGCATCACAAAGGCTCCTTGGTTCCACCAGGTCCTGCTGTGTCACAATGGGTCCTGTGGTCCCTGAGGCCCTCCAAAGTCATCATGGAGGCTTGCTTCCATGAGGTTCCATTATGTGCCAGTGCTCATCTTGGTTCCAGGAGTTTCCTTAGTGTCACAATGCTCTCCATGCTTCCATGATTCCCCACAATGTCACAATGCTCTCCATGCTTCCATTAGGCCCTGCTTTGCCACAATGGTCCCCTTGTTTCCATGAGGCCCCGCTGTGTCACAATGGACCTATGGTTCCATGATGTTGCGTGGTGGCACCGTGCTCTTCTTGAATCCGCAGTGTAAACATGGACCATTGGTTCCATGCGGCCTGGCCGTGTCACAATGGGCTCCGTGATTCCATGATTCCCCACGGTGTCACAATGGAGCCTTGTTTCTAGGAGGTTCTGTACTGTCACAATTGCCTCCTTGATGCCATCAGCCCCTGCAGTGTCACAATGGCTCCTTGGTTCCATGAGGAACACAATAGCTTGGCATAAGCATTGAGCAACAGCTGCTGAACACACCTGGCAACATCTGCTTGCATCAAAAGAGGGCTTCAAGCTGACAATGGCACCAGCAGCTTCCATCTGCAACAGAGACCCAGGAAAGGACAGGCTGTGCCGGTTTGGACAAATGTGGAGGAAAATATCCTCTGATAGAAGGCAGGTTACACCCAGCCCTCCCCCACCAGCTTCGGGAAAAAAGAATTTTCCTGGGAAGAAAGTGAAAGAGATAAAAACTATTTTTTTAACAAACACCCAGGAAAAGGAGAACAATGCTAAATGTTAAAAGCTCTCGCTGTGCAGAGAAAGCTGGGATAATTTGAGAGTCCTTCCGTGTTTCGGTGGGGTCTCCTGAAACATCCATAGACAGCGAGGCCCGTGCAAAGAAATAGGGAGCGATTCTTGAGAGAAGTTTCAGAGCTCTTTCTTCTCCAGCCACATGGGCGGGGCACTGCCAAAGAACTGAGCAGTCACGGCACAACCAGGGCCCTCCTGGCACAGGGCAACACAAAATAAGCAGTGCTGAACAGGATTAGGGCACATGTGAGCAGGGAGCAGGGAGACCCCGTGCCCAGGCCATGCCTCTACCCCAGGGTCCCCTCTCCCATGACCTCATGGCAGGGGGGAGGAACCCCAACACTTCCGGAGGTGTAGTCTCTCTCCTCCTCCTTGCAGCTGGCTCATGGGCCCACATTCAGGGCCCCCACCTCGGGAGAAAATTCTCCCAATGTGGTCTGATGTTGAAAGAGTCAAGAAGAGAAGAAGGGAAAAAAACCCCCAAAGTCCCAGGAAAGCAAAGTTCAACTCTCCATCTCCCCCCAGAGAAAAGGAGCTGAAAACTGGCTAAAAAGAAACAAAGTTGCTTCCTCCGCTCTTGCTGCAAGCAGGATGCAGAGGAGTGTGTATGTGTGTCCTTGAACAAACGCTCTGAGAAGTTTGTCCGGTTTTTTTTTCCTCTCCCCCCTCTCAGGCTCAGTTGAAAGGCACAGAAATGCACAAAGTTCACTTCTGGGCATAGAGTAGCAATAGGGGATACACATGATAAAGTCACCCCAAGACACAGGGACAGAGAATTCAGTGGAAAGACTCCGAGAATTCTGCTCCCAGAGATCATTCATTCCTGCTCACCCTGACCCTTGTAGAAAGGGGACATCGTTCCCGGCAGCCTGTACTGAGCATGTGGCTCCTGAGTGGGGTTTGTTGTTTGGGAAACCTGCTCCGGCTTTTCCATTCTTTCCTTCCAAACAGGAAAACTTCTCCTGGGGCTGTGTGCAGGCAGAGCCCTGAGGAGAGCAGGTGGCACATGGTGCGCTGGGCTGGGACAGCCAGCTGCAGAGCTCAAGGGAAGAAGCCCAAAGTGTCACAATGGCTCCTTGCCTTCACATGCAACACCTGGGACACAATGGTCTCCTTGATTCCATGAGGCCCCACTGTGTCACAATGGCTCCTTGGTTCCATCGGGTTCCGCAGTGTCACCATGGTCTCTTTTGATCCGCATTGTCATCATGGACAATTGGTTCCATGAGGCCCCGCAGTGTCACAATGGTCCCTTGGTTCCATAGGTTTGATGTTGTAACAATGGACTCCTTGCTTCTATGAGCTAGCCTGCTTTTTGCAGAGGTGTCTTTGGTTCCAACAAGGCCCCGCTGTGTCTCAGTGCACCCTGGCTTCCATGTGGATCTGGAGCATCACAAAGGCTCCTTGGTTCCACCAGGTCCTGCTGTGTCACAATGGGTCCTGTGGTCCCTGAGGCCCTCCAAAGTCATCATGGAGGCTTGCTTCCATGAGGTTCCATTATGTGCCAGTGGTCATCTTGGTTCCAGGAGTTTCCTTAGTGTCACAATGCTCTCCATGCTTCCATGATTCCCCACAATGTCACAATGCTCTCCATGCTTCCATTAGGCCCTGCTTTGCCACAATGGTCCCCTTGTTTCCATGAGGCCCCGCTGTGTCACAATGGACCTATGGTTCCATGATGTTGCGTGGTGTCACCGTGCTCTTCTTGAATCCGCAGTGTAACCATGGACCATTGGTTCCATGCGGCCTGGCCGTGTCACAATGGGCTCCGTGATTCCATGATTCCCCACGGTGTCACAATGGAGCCTTGTTTCTAGGAGGTTCTGTACTGTCACAATTGCCTCCTTGATGCCATCAGCCCCTGCAGTGTCACAATGGCTCCTTGGTTCCATGAGGAACACAATAGCTTGGCATAAGCATTGAGCAACAGCTGCTGAACACACCTGGCAACATCTGCTTGCATCAAAAGAGGGCTTCAAGCTGACAATGGCACCAGCAGCTTCCATCTGCAACAGAGACCCAGGAAAGGACAGGCTGTGCCGGTTTGGACAAATGTGGAGGAAAATATCCTCTGATAGAAGGCAGGTTACACCCAGCCCTCCCCCACCAGCTTCAGGAAAAAAGAATTTTCCTGGGAAGAAAGTGAAAGAGATAAAAACTACTTTTTTAACAAACACACAGGAAAAGGATAACAATGCTAAATATTAAAAGCTCTCGCTGTGCAGAGAAAGCTGGGATAATTTGAGAGTCCTTCCGTGTTTCAGTGGGGTCTCCTGAAACATCCATAGACAGCGAGGCCCGTGCAAAGAAATAGGGAGCGATTCTTGAGAGAAGTTTCAGAGCTCTTTCTTCTCCAGCCACATGGGCGGGGCACTGCCAAAGAACTGAGCAGTCACGGCACAACCAGGGCCCTCCTGGCACAGGGCAACACAAAATAAGCAGTGCTGAACAGGATTAGGGCACATGTGAGCAGGGAGCAGGGAGACCCCTTGCCCAGGCCATGCCTCTACCCCAGGGTCCCCTCTCCCATGACCTCATGGCAGGGGGGAGGAACCCCAACACTTCCGGAGGTGTAGTCTCTCTCCTCCTCCTTGCAGCTGGCTCATGGGCCCACATTCAGGGCCCCCACCTCGGGAGAAAATTCTCCCAATGTGGTCTGATGTTGAAAGAGTCAAGAAGAGAAGAAGGGAAAAAAACCCCCAAAGTCCCAGGAAAACAAAGTTCAACTCTCCATCTCCCCCCAGAGAAAAGGAGCTGAAAACTGGCTAAAAAGAAACAAAGTTGCTTCCTCCGCTCTTGCTGCAAGCAGGATGCAGAGGAGTGTGTATGTGTGTCCTTGAACAAACGCTCTGAGAAGTTTGTCCGGTTTTTTTTTCCTCTCCCCCCTCTCAGGCTCAGTTGAAAGGCACAGAAATGCACAAAGTTCACTTCTGGGCATAGAGTAGCAATAGGGGATACACATGATAAAGTCACCCCAAGACACAGGGACAGAGAATTCAGTGGAAAGACTCCGAGAATTCTGCTCCCAGAGAATTCTGCTCACCCTGACCCTTGTAGGAAGGGGACATCGTTCCCGGCAGCCTGTACTGAGCATGTGGCTCCTGAGTGGGGTTTGTTGTTTGGGAAACCTGCTCCGGCTTTTCCATTCTTTCCTTCCAAACAGGAAAACTTCTCCTGGGGCTGTGTGCAGGCAGAGCCCTGAGGAGAGCAGGTGGCACATGGTGCGCTGGGCTGGGACAGCCAGCTGCAGAGCTCAAGGGAAGAAGCCCAAAGTGTCACAATGGCTCCTTGCCTTCACATGCAACACCTGGGTCACAATGGTCTCCTTGATTCCATGAGGCCCCACTGTGTCACAATGGCTCCTTGGTTCCATCGGGTTCCGCAGTGTCACCATGGTCTCCTTTGATCCGCACTGTCATCATGGACAATTGGTTCCATGAGGCCCCGCAGTGTCACAATGGTCCCTTGCTTCCATAGGTTTGATGTTGTAACAATGGACTCCTTGCTTCTATGAGCTAGCCTGCTTTTTGCAGAGGTGTCTTTGGTTCCAACAAGGCCCCGCTGTGTCTCAGTGCACCCTGGCTTCCATGTGGATCTGGAGCATCACAAAGGCTCCTTGGTTCCACCAGGTCCTGCTGTGTCACAATGGGTCCTGTGGTCCCTGAGGCCCTCCAAAGTCATCATGGAGGCTTGCTTCCATGAGGTTCCATTATGTGCCAGTGCTCATCTTGGTTCCAGGAGTTTCCTTAGTGTCACAATGCTCTCCATGCTTCCATGATTCCCCACAATGTCACAATGCTCTCCATGCTTCCATTAGGCCCTGCTTTGCCACAATGGTCCCCTTGTTTCCATGAGGCCCCGCTGTGTCACAATGGACCTATGGTTCCATGATGTTGCGTGGTGTCACCGTGCTCTTCTTGAATCCGCAGTGTAACCATGGACCATTGGTTCCATGCGGCCTGGCCGTGTCACAATGGGCTCCGTGATTCCATGATTCCCCACGGTGTCACAATGGAGCCTTGTTTCTAGGAGGTTCTGTACTGTCACAATGGTCTCCTTGATGCCATCAGCCCCTGCAGTGTCACAATGGCTCCTTGGTTCCATGAGGAACACAATAGCTTGGCATAAGCATTGAGCAACAGCTGCTGAACACACCTGGCAACATCTGCTTGCATCAAAAGAGGGCTTCAAGCTGACAATGGCACCAGCAGCTTCCATCTGCAACAGAGACCCAGGAAAGGACAGGCTGTGCCGGTTTGGACAAATGTGGAGGAAAATATCCTCTGATAGAAGGCAGGTTACACCCAGCCCTCCCCCACCAGCTTCGGGAAAATAGAATTTTCCTGGGAAGAAAGTGAAAGAGATAAAAACTATTTTTTTAACAAACACCCAGGAAAAGGAGAACAATGCTAAATGTTAAAAGCTCTCGCTGTGCAGAGAAAGCTGGGATAATTTGAGAGTCCTTCCGTGTTTCGGTGGGGTCTCCTGAAACATCCATAGACAGCGAGGCCCGTGCAAAGAAATAGGGAGCCATTCTTGAGAGAAGTTTCAGAGCTCTTTCTTCTCCAGCCACATGGGCGGGGCACTGCCAAAGAACTGAGCAGTCACGGCACAACCAGGGCCCTCCTGGCACAGGGCAACACAAAATAAGCAGTGCTGAACAGGATTAGGGCACATGTGAGCAGGGAGCAGGGAGACCCCGTGCCCAGGCCATGCCTCTACCCCAGGGTCCCCTCTCCCATGACCTCATGGCAGGGGGGAGGAACCCCAACACTTCCGGAGGTGTAGTCTCTCTCCTCCTCCTTGCAGCTGGCTCATGGGCCCACATTCAGGGCCCCCACCTCGGGAGAAAATTCTCCCAATGTGGTCTGATGTTGAAAGAGTCAAGAAGAGAAGAAGGGAAAAAAACCCCCAAAGTCCCAGGAAAACAAAGTTCAACTCTCCATCTCCCCCCAGAGAAAAGGAGCTGAAAACTGGCTAAAAAGAAACAAAGTTGCTTCCTCCGCTCTTGCTGCAAGCAGGATGCAGAGGAGTGTGTATGTGTGTCCTTGAACAAACGCTCTGAGAAGTTTGTCCGGTTTTTTTTTCCTCTCCCCCCTCTCAGGCTCAGTTGAAAGGCACAGAAATGCACAAAGTTCACTTCTGGGCATAGAGTAGCAATAGGGGATACACATGATAAAGTCACCCCAAGACACAGGGACAGAGAATTCAGTGGAAAGACTCCAAAAATTCTGCTCCCAGAGATCATTCATTCCTGCTCACCCTGACCCTTGTAGAAAGGGGACCTCGTTCCAGGCAGCCTGTACTGAGCATGTGGCTCCTGAGTGGGGTTTGTTGTTTGGGAAACCTGCTCCGGCTTTTCCATTCTTTCCTTCCAAACAGGAAAACTTCTCCTGGGGCTGTGTGCAGGCAGAGCCCTGAGGAGAGCAGGTGGCACATGGTGCGCTGGGCTGGGACAGCCAGCTGCAGAGCTCAAGGGAAGAAGCCCAAAGTGTCACAATGGCTCCTTGCCTTCCCATGCAACACCTGGGTCACAATGGTCTCCTTGATTCCATGAGGCCCCACTGTGTCACAATGGCTCCTTGGTTCCATCGGGTTCCGCAGTGTCACCATGGTCTCCTTTGATCCGCACTGTCATCATGGACAATTGGTTCCATGAGGCCCCGCAGTGTCACAATGGTCCCTTGCTTCCATAGGTTTGATGTTGTAACAATGGACTCCTTGCTTCTATGAGCTAGCCTGCTTTTTGCAGAGGTGTCTTTGGTTCCAACAAGGCCCCGCTGTGTCTCAGTGCACCCTGGCTTCCATGTGGATCTGGAGCATCACAAAGGCTCCTTGGTTCCACCAGGTCCTGCTGTGTCACAATGGGTCCTGTGGTCCCTGAGGCCCTCCAAAGTCATCATGGAGGCTTGCTTCCATGAGGTTCCATTATGTGCCAGTGCTCATCTTGGTTCCAGGAGTTTCCTTAGTGTCACAATGCTCTCCATGCTTCCATGATTCCCCACAATGTCACAATGCTCTCCACGCTTCCATTAGGCCCTGCTTTGCCACAATGGTCCCCTTGTTTCCATGAGGCCCCGCTGTGTCACAATGGACCTATGGTTCCATGATGTTGCGTGGTGGCACCGTGCTCTTCTTGAATCCGCAGTGTAAACATGGACCATTGGTTCCATGCGGCCTGGCCGTGTCACAATGGGCTCCGTGATTCCATGATTCCCCACGGTGTCACAATGGAGCCTTGTTTCTAGGAGGTTCTGTACTGTCACAATTGCCTCCTTGATGCCATCAGCCCCTGCAGTGTCACAATGGCTCCTTGGTTCCATGAGGAACACAATAGCTTGGCATAAGCATTGAGCAACAGCTGCTGAACACACCTGGCAACATCTGCTTGCATCAAAAGAGGGCTTCAAGCTGAGAATGGCACCAGCAGCTTCCATCTGCAACAGAGACCCAGGAAAGGACAGGCTGTGCCGGTTTGGACAAATGTGGAGGAAAATATCCTCTGATAGAAGGCAGGTTACACCCAGCCCTCCCCCACCAGCTTCGGGAAAAAAGAATTTTCCTGGGAAGAAAGTGAAAGAGATAAAAACTATTTTTTTAACAAACACCCAGGAAAAGGATAACAATGCTAAATATTAAAAGCTCTCGCTGTGCAGAGAAAGCTGGGATAATTTGAGAGTCCTTCCGTGTTTCGGTGGGGTCTCCTGAAACATCCATAGACAGCGAGGCCCGTGCAAAGAAATAGGGAGAGATTCTTGAGAGAAGTTTCAGAGCTCTTTCTTCTCCAGCCACATGGGCGGGGCACTGCCAAAGAACTGAGCAGTCACGGCACAACCAGGGCCCTCCTGGCACAGGGCAACACAAAATAAGCAGTGCTGAACAGGATTAGGGCACATGTGAGCAGGGAGCAGGGAGACCCCGTGCCCAGGCCATGCCTCTACCCCAGGGTCCCCTCTCCCATGACCTCATGGCAGTGGGGAGGAACCCCAACACTTCCGGAGGTGTAGTCTCTCTCCTCCTCCTTGCAGCTGGCTCATGGGCCCACATTCAGGGCCCCCACCTCGGGAGAAAATTCTCCCAATGTGGTCTGATGTTGAAAGAGTCAAGAAGAGAAGAAGGGAAAAAAACCCCCAAAGTCCCAGGAAAACAAAGTTCAACTCTCCATCTCCCCCCAGAGAAAAGGAGCTGAAAACTGGCTAAAAAGAAACAAAGTTGCTTCCTCCGCTCTTGCTGCAAGCAGGATGCAGAGGAGTGTGTATGTGTGTCCTTGAACAAACGCTCTGAGAAGTTTGTCCGGTTTTTTTTTCCTCTCCCCCCTCTCAGGCTCAGTTGAAAGGCACAGAAATGCACAAAGTTCACTTCTGGGCATAGAGTAGCAATAGGGGATACACATGATAAAGTCACCCCAAGACACAGGGACAGAGAATTCAGTGGAAAGACTCCGAGAATTCTGCTCCCAGAGATCATTCATTCCTGCTCACCCTGACCCTTGTAGAAAGGGGACATCGTTCCCGGCAGCCTGTACTGAGCATGTGGCTCCTGAGTGGGGTTTGTTGTTTGGGAAACCTGCTCCGGCTTTTCCATTCTTTCCTTCCAAACAGGAAAACTTCTCCTGGGGCTGTGTGCAGGCAGAGCCCTGAGGAGAGCAGGTGGCACATGGTGCGCTGGGCTGGGACAGCCAGCTGCAGAGCTCAAGGGAAGAAGCCCAAAGTGTCACAATGGCTCCTTGCCTTCACATGCAACACCTGGGACACAATGGTCTCCTTGATTCCATGAGGCCCCACTGTGTCACAATGGCTCCTTGGTTCCATCGGGTTCCGCAGTGTCACCATGGTCTCCTTTGATCCGCACTGTCATCATGGACAATTGGTTCCATGAGGCCCCGCAGTGTCACAATGGTCCCTTGCTTCCATAGGTTTGATGTTGTAACAATGGACTCCTTGCTTCTATGAGCTAGCCTGCTTTTTGCAGAGGTGTCTTTGGTTCCAACAAGGCCCCGCTGTGTCTCAGTGCACCCTGGCTTCCATGTGGATCTGGAGCATCACAAAGGCTCCTTGGTTCCACCAGGTCCTGCTGTGTCACAATGGGTCCTGTGGTCCCTGAGGCCCTCCAAAGTCATCATGGAGGCTTGCTTCCATGAGGTTCCATTATGTGCCAGTGCTCATCTTGGTTCCAGGAGTTTCCTTAGTGTCACAATGCTCTCCATGCTTCCATGATTCCCCACAATGTCACAATGCTCTCCATGCTTCCATTAGGCCCTGCTTTGCCACAATGGTCCCCTTGTTTCCATGAGGCCCCGCTGTGTCACAATGGACCTATGGTTCCATGATGTTGCGTGGTGTCACCGTGCTCTTCTTGAATCCGCAGTGTAACCATGGACCATTGGTTCCATGCGGCCTGGCCGTGTCACAATGGGCTCCGTGATTCCATGATTCCCCACGGTGTCACAATGGAGCCTTGTTTCTAGGAGGTTCTGTACTGTCACAATGGTCTCCTTGATGCCATCAGCCCCTGCAGTGTCACAATGGCTCCTTGGTTCCATGAGGAACACAATAGCTTGGCATAAGCATTGAGCAACAGCTGCTGAACACACCTGGCAACATCTGCTTGCATCAAAAGAGGGCTTCAAGCTGAGAATGGCACCAGCAGCTTCCATCTGCAACAGAGACCCAGGAAAGGACAGGCTGTGCCGGTTTGGACAAATGTGGAGGAAAATATCCTCTGATAGAAGGCAGGTTACACCCAGCCCTCCCCCACCAGCTTCGGGAAAATAGAATTTTCCTGGGAAGAAAGTGAAAGAGATAAAAACTATTTTTTTAACAAACACCCAGGAAAAGGAGAACAATGCTAAATGTTAAAAGCTCTCGCTGTGCAGAGAAAGCTGGGATAATTTGAGAGTCCTTCCGTGTTTCGGTGGGGTCTCCTGAAACATCCATAGACAGCGAGGCCCGTGCAAAGAAATAGGGAGCCATTCTTGAGAGAAGTTTCAGAGCTCTTTCTTCTCCAGCCACATGGGCGGGGCACTGCCAAAGAACTGAGCAGTCACGGCACAACCAGGGCCCTCCTGGCACAGGGCAACACAAAATAAGCAGTGCTGAACAGGATTAGGGCACATGTGAGCAGGGAGCAGGGAGACCCCGTGCCCAGGCCATGCCTCTACCCCAGGGTCCCCTCTCCCATGACCTCATGGCAGGGGGGAGGAACCCCAACACTTCCGGAGGTGTAGTCTCTCTCCTCCTCCTTGCAGCTGGCTCATGGGCCCACATTCAGGGCCCCCACCTCGGGAGAAAATTCTCCCAATGTGCTCTGATGTTGAAAGAGTCAAGAAGAGAAGAAGGGAAAAAAACCCCCAAAGTCCCAGGAAAGCAAAGTTCAACTCTCCATCTCCCCCCAGAGAAAAGGAGCTGAAAACTGGCTAAAAAGAAACAAAGTTGCTTCCTCCGCTCTTGCTGCAAGCAGGATGCAGAGGAGTGTGTATGTGTGTCCTTGAACAAACGCTCTGAGAAGTTTGTCCGGTTTTTTTTTCCTCTCCCCCCTCTCAGGCTCAGTTGAAAGGCACAGAAATGCACAAAGTTCACTTCTGGGCATAGAGTAGCAATAGGGGATACACATGATAAAGTCACCCCAAGACACAGGGACAGAGAATTCAGTGGAAAGACTCCAAAAATTCTGCTCCCAGAGATCATTCATTCCTGCTCACCCTGACCCTTGTAGAAAGGGGACCTCGTTCCAGGCAGCCTGTACTGAGCATGTGGCTCCTGAGTGGGGTTTGTTGTTTGGGAAACCTGCTCCGGCTTTTCCATTCTTTCCTTCCAAACAGGAAAACTTCTCCTGGGGCTGTGTGCAGGCAGAGCCCTGAGGAGAGCAGGTGGCACATGGTGCGCTGGGCTGGGACAGCCAGCTGCAGAGCTCAAGGGAAGAAGCCCAAAGTGTCACAATGGCTCCTTGCCTTCACATGCAACACCTGGGTCACAATGGTCTCCTTGATTCCATGAGGCCCCACTGTGTCACAATGGCTCCTTGGTTCCATCGGGTTCCGCAGTGTCACCATGGTCTCCTTTGATCCGCACTGTCATCATGGACAATTGGTTCCATGAGGCCCCGCAGTGTCACAATGGTCCCTTGGTTCCATAGGTTTGATGTTGTAACAATGGACTCCTTGCTTCTATGAGCTAGCCTGCTTTTTGCAGAGGTGTCTTTGGTTCCAACAAGGCCCCGCTGTGTCTCAGTGCACCCTGGCTTCCATGTGGATCTGGAGCATCACAAAGGCTCCTTGGTTCCACCAGGTCCTGCTGTGTCACAATGGGTCCTGTGGTCCCTGAGGCCCTCCAAAGTCATCATGGAGGCTTGCTTCCATGAGGTTCCATTATGTGCCAGTGGTCATCTTGGTTCCAGGAGTTTCCTTAGTGTCACAATGCTCTCCATGCTTCCATGATTCCCCACAATGTCACAATGCTCTCCATGCTTCCATTAGGCCCTGCTTTGCCACAATGGTCCCCTTGTTTCCATGAGGCCCCGCTGTGTCACAATGGACCTATGGTTCCATGATGTTGCGTGGTGGCACCGTGCTCTTCTTGAATCCGCAGTGTAACCATGGACCATTGGTTCCATGCGGCCTGGCCGTGTCACAATGGGCTCCGTGATTCCATGATTCCCCACGGTGTCACAATGGAGCCTTGTTTCTAGGAGGTTCTGTACTGTCACAATTGCCTCCTTGATGCCATCAGCCCCTGCAGTGTCACAATGGCTCCTTGGTTCCATGAGGAACACAATAGCTTGGCATAAGCATTGAGCAACAGCTGCTGAACACACCTGGCAACATCTGCTTGCATCAAAAGAGGGCTTCAAGCTGACAATGGCACCAGCAGCTTCCATCTGCAACAGAGACCCAGGAAAGGACAGGCTGTGCCGGTTTGGACAAATGTGGAGGAAAATATCCTCTGATAGAAGGCAGGTTACACCCAGCCCTCCCCCACCAGCTTCGGGAAAAAAGAATTTTCCTGGGAAGAAAGTGAAAGAGATAAAAACTATTTTTTTAACAAACACCCAGGAAAAGGATAACAATGCTAAATATTAAAAGCTCTCGCTGTGCAGAGAAAGCTGGGATAATTTGAGAGTCCTTCCGTGTTTCGGTGGGGTCTCCTGAAACATCCATAGACAGCGAGGCCCGTGCAAAGAAATAGGGAGAGATTCTTGAGAGAAGTTTCAGAGCTCTTTCTTCTCCAGCCACATGGGCGGGGCACTGCCAAAGAACTGAGCAGTCACGGCACAACCAGGGCCCTCCTGGCACAGGGCAACACAAAATAAGCAGTGCTGAACAGGATTAGGGCACATGTGAGCAGGGAGCAGGGAGACCCCGTGCCCAGGCCATGCCTCTACCCCAGGGTCCCCTCTCCCATGACCTCATGGCAGTGGGGAGGAACCCCAACACTTCCGGAGGTGTAGTCTCTCTCCTCCTCCTTGCAGCTGGCTCATGGGCCCACATTCAGGGCCCCCACCTCGGGAGAAAATTCTCCCAATGTGGTCTGATGTTGAAAGAGTCAAGAAGAGAAGAAGGGAAAAAAACCCCCAAAGTCCCAGGAAAACAAAGTTCAACTCTCCATCTCCCCCCAGAGAAAAGGAGCTGAAAACTGGCTAAAAAGAAACAAAGTTGCTTCCTCCGCTCTTGCTGCAAGCAGGATGCAGAGGAGTGTGTATGTGTGTCCTTGAACAAACGCTCTGAGAAGTTTGTCCGGTTTTTTTTTCCTCTCCCCCCTCTCAGGCTCAGTTGAAAGGCACAGAAATGCACAAAGTTCACTTCTGGGCATAGAGTAGCAATAGGGGATACACATGATAAAGTCACCCCAAGACACAGGGACAGAGAATTCAGTGGAAAGACTCCGAGAATTCTGCTCCCAGAGATCATTCATTCCTGCTCACCCTGACCCTTGTAGAAAGGGGACATCGTTCCCGGCAGCCTGTACTGAGCATGTGGCTCCTGAGTGGGGTTTGTTGTTTGGGAAACCTGCTCCGGCTTTTCCATTCTTTCCTTCCAAACAGGAAAACTTCTCCTGGGGCTGTGTGCAGGCAGAGCCCTGAGGAGAGCAGGTGGCACATGGTGCGCTGGGCTGGGACAGCCAGCTGCAGAGCTCAAGGGAAGAAGCCCAAAGTGTCACAATGGCTCCTTGCCTTCACATGCAACACCTGGGTCACAATGGTCTCCTTGATTCCATGAGGCCCCACTGTGTCACAATGGCTCCTTGGTTCCATCGGGTTCCGCAGTGTCACCATGGTCTCCTTTGATCCGCATTATCATCATGGACAATTGGTTCCATGAGGCCCCGCAGTGTCACAATGGTCCCTTGGTTCCATAGGTTTGATGTTGTAACAATGGACTCCTTGCTTCTATGAGCTAGCCTGCTTTTTGCAGAGGTGTCTTTGGTTCCAACAAGGCCCCGCTGTGTCTCAGTGCACCCTGGCTTCCATGTGGATCTGGAGCATCACAAAGGCTCCTTGGTTCCACCAGGTCCTGCTGTGTCACAATGGGTCCTGTGGTCCCTGAGGCCCTCCAAAGTCATCATGGAGGCTTGCTTCCATGAGGTTCCATTATGTGCCAGTGGTCATCTTGGTTCCAGGAGTTTCCTTAGTGTCACAATGCTCTCCATGCTTCCATGATTCCCCACAATGTCACAATGCTCTCCATGCTTCCATTAGGCCCTGCTTTGCCACAATGGTCCCCTTGTTTCCATGAGGCCCCGCTGTGTCACAATGGACCTATGGTTCCATGATGTTGCGTGGTGTCACCGTGCTCTTCTTGAATCCGCAGTGTAACCATGGACCATTGGTTCCATGCGGCCTGGCCGTGTCACAATGGGCTCCGTGATTCCATGATTCCCCACGGTGTCACAATGGAGCCTTGTTTCTAGGAGGTTCTGTACTGTCACAATTGCCTCCTTGATGCCATCAGCCCCTGCAGTGTCACAATGGCTCCTTGGTTCCATGAGGAACACAATAGCTTGGCATAAGCATTGAGCAACAGCTGCTGAACACACCTGGCAACATCTGCTTGCATCAAAAGAGGGCTTCAAGCTGACAATGGCACCAGCAGCTTCCATCTGCAACAGACACCCAGGAAAGGACAGGCTGTGCTGGTTTGGACAAATGTGGAGGAAAATATCCTCTGATAGAAGGCAGGTTACACCCAGCCCTCCCCCACCAGCTTCGGGAAAAAAGAATTTTCCTGGGAAGAAAGTGAAAGAGATAAAAACTATTTTTTTAACAAACACCCAGGAAAAGGAGAACAATGCTAAATATTAAAAGCTCTCGCTGTGCAGAGAAAGCTGGGATAATTTGAGAGTCCTTCCGTGTTTCGGTGGGGTCTCCTGAAACATCCATAGACAGCGAGGCCCGTGCAAAGAAATAGGGAGCCATTCATGAGAGAAGTTTCAGAGCTCTTTCTTCTCCAGCCACATGTGCGGGGCACTGCCAAAGAACTGAGCAGTCACGGCACAACCAGGGCCCTCCTGGCACAGGGCAACACAAAATAAGCAGTGCTGAACAGGATTAGGGCACATGTGAGCAGGGAGCAGGGAGACCCCGTGCCCAGGCCATGCCTCTACCCCAGGGTCCCCTCTCCCATGACCTCATGGCAGGGGGGAGGAACCCCAACACTTCCGGAGGTGTAGTCTCTCTCCTCCTCCTTGCAGCTGGCTCATGGGCCCACATTCAGGGCCCCCACCTCGGGAGAAAATTCTCCCAATGTGGTCTGATGTTGAAAGAGTCAAGAAGAGAAGAAGGGAAAAAAACCCCCAAAGTCCCAGGAAAACAAAGTTCAACTCTCCATCTCCCCCCAGAGAAAAGGAGCTGAAAACTGGCTAAAAAGAAACAAAGTTGCTTCCTCCGCTCTTGCTGCAAGCAGGATGCAGAGGAGTGTGTATGTGTGTCCTTGAACAAACGCTCTGAGAAGTTTGTCCGGTTTTTTTTTCCTCTCCCCCCTCTCAGGCTCAGTTGAAAGGCACAGAAATGCACAAAGTTCACTTCTGGGCATAGAGTAGCAATAGGGGATACACATGATAAAGTCACCCCAAGACACAGGGACAGAGAATTCAGTGGAAAGACTCCGAGAATTCTGCTCCCAGAGATCATTCATTCCTGCTCACCCTGACCCTTGTAGAAAGGGGACATCGTTCCCGGCAGCCTGTACTGAGCATGTGGCTCCTGAGTGGGGTTTGTTGTTTGGGAAACCTGCTCCGGCTTTTCCATTCTTTCCTTCCAAACAGGAAAACTTCTCCTGGGGCTGTGTGCAGGCAGAGCCCTGAGGAGAGCAGGTGGCACATGGTGCGCTGGGCTGGGACAGCCAGCTGCAGAGCTCAAGGGAAGAAGCCCAAAGTGTCACAATGGCTCCTTGCCTTCACATGCAACACCTGGGTCACAATGGTCTCCTTGATTCCATGAGGCCCCACTGTGTCACAATGGCTCCTTGGTTCCATCGGGTTCCGCAGTGTCACCATGGTCTCCTTTGATCCGCATTATCATCATGGACAATTGGTTCCATGAGGCCCCGCAGTGTCACAATGGTCCCTTGCTTCCATAGGTTTGATGTTGTAACAATGGACTCCTTGCTTCTATGAGCTAGCCTGCTTTTTGCAGAGGTGTCTTTGGTTCCAACAAGGCCCCGCTGTGTCTCAGTGCACCCTGGCTTCCATGTGGATCTGGAGCATCACAAAGGCTCCTTGGTTCCACCAGGTCCTGCTGTGTCACAATGGGTCCTGTGGTCCCTGAGGCCCTCCAAAGTCATCATGGAGGCTTGCTTCCATGAGGTTCCATTATGTGCCAGTGGTCATCTTGGTTCCAGGAGTTTCCTTAGTGTCACAATGCTCTCCATGCTTCCATGATTCCCCACAATGTCACAATGCTCTCCATGCTTCCATTAGGCCCTGCTTTGCCACAATGGTCCCCTTGTTTCCATGAGGCCCCGCTGTGTCACAATGGACCTATGGTTCCATGATGTTGCGTGGTGTCACCGTGCTCTTCTTGAATCCGCAGTGTAACCATGGACCATTGGTTCCATGCGGCCTGGCCGTGTCACAATGGGCTCCGTGATTCCATGATTCCCCACGGTGTCACAATGGAGCCTTGTTTCTAGGAGGTTCTGTACTGTCACAATTGCCTCCTTGATGCCATCAGCCCCTGCAGTGTCACAATGGCTCCTTGGTTCCATGAGGAACACAATAGCTTGGCATAAGCATTGAGCAACAGCTGCTGAACACACCTGGCAACATCTGCTTGCATCAAAAGAGGGCTTCAAGCTGACAATGGCACCAGCAGCTTCCATCTGCAACAGACACCCAGGAAAGGACAGGCTGTGCCGGTTTGGACAAATGTGGAGGAAAATATCCTCTGATAGAAGGCAGGTTACACCCAGCCCTCCCCCACCAGCTTCGGGAAAAAAGAATTTTCCTGGGAAGAAAGTGAAAGAGATAAAAACTATTTTTTTAACAAACACCCAGGAAAAGGAGAACAATGCTAAATATTAAAAGCTCTCGCTGTGCAGAGAAAGCTGGGATAATTTGAGAGTCCTTCCGTGTTTCGGTGGGGTCTCCTGAAACATCCATAGACAGCGAGGCCCGTGCAAAGAAATAGGGAGCCATTCATGAGAGAAGTTTCAGAGCTCTTTCTTCTCCAGCCACATGTGCGGGGCACTGCCAAAGAACTGAGCAGTCACGGCACAACCAGGGCCCTCCTGGCACAGGGCAACACAAAATAAGCAGTGCTGAACAGGATTAGGGCACATGTGAGCAGGGAGCAGGGAGACCCCGTGCCCAGGCCATGCCTCTACCCCAGGGTCCCCTCTCCCATGACCTCATGGCAGGGGGGAGGAACCCCAACACTTCCGGAGGTGTAGTCTCTCTCCTCCTCCTTGCAGCTGGCTCATGGGCCCACATTCAGGGCCCCCACCTCGGGAGAAAATTCTCCCAATGTGGTCTGATGTTGAAAGAGTCAAGAAGAGAAGAAGGGAAAAAAACCCCCAAAGTCCCAGGAAAACAAAGTTCAACTCTCCATCTCCCCCCAGAGAAAAGGAGCTGAAAACTGGCTAAAAAGAAACAAAGTTGCTTCCTCTGCTCTTGCTGCAAGCAGGATGCAGAGGAGTGTGTATGTGTGTCCTTGAACAAACGCTCTGAGAAGTTTGTCCGGTTTTTTTTTCCTCTCCCCCCTCTCAGGCTCAGTTGAAAGGCACAGAAATGCACAAAGTTCACTTCTGGGCATAGAGTAGCAATAGGGGATACACATGATAAAGTCACCCCAAGACACAGGGACAGAGAATTCAGTGGAAAGACTCTGAGAATTCTGCTCCCAGAGATCATTCATTCCTGCTCACACTGACCCTTGTAGGAAGGGGACATCGTTCCCGGCAGCCTGTACTGAGCATGTGGCTCCTGAGTGGGGTTTGTTGTTTAGGAAACCTGCTCCGGCTTTTCCATTCTTTCCTTCCAAACAGGAAAACTTCTCCTGGGGCTGTGTGCAGGCAGAGCCCTGAGGAGAGCAGGTGGCACATGGTGTGCTGGGCTGGGACAGCCAGCTGCAGAGCTCAAGGGAAGAAGCCCAAAGTGTCACAATGGCTCCTTGCCTTCACATGCAACACCTGGGTCACAATGGTCTCCTTGATTCCATGAGGCCCCACTGTGTCACAATGGCTCCTTGGTTCCATCGGGTTCCGCAGTGTCACCATGGTCTCCTTTGATCCGCACTGTCATCATGGACAATTGGTTCCATGAGGCCCCGCAGTGTCACAATGGTCCCTTGCTTCCATAGGTTTGATGTTGTAACAATGGACTCCTTGCTTCTATGAGCTAGCCTGCTTTTTGCAGAGGTGTCTTTGGTTCCAACAAGGCCCCGCTGTGTCTCAGTGCACCCTGGCTTCCATGTGGATCTGGAGCATCACAAAGGCTCCTTGGTTCCACCAGGTCCTGCTGTGTCACAATGGGTCCTGTGGTCCCTGAGGCCCTCCAAAGTCATCATGGAGGCTTGCTTCCATGAGGTTCCATTATGTGCCAGTGGTCATCTTGGTTCCAGGAGTTTCCTTAGTGTCACAATGCTCTCCATGCTTCCATGATTCCCCACAATGTCACAATGCTCTCCATGCTTCCATTAGGCCCTGCTTTGCCACAATGGTCCCCTTGTTTCCATGAGGCCCCGCTGTGTCACAATGGACCTATGGTTCCATGATGTTGCGTGGTGTCACCGTGCTCTTCTTGAATCCGCAGTGTAACCATGGACCATTGGTTCCATGCGGCCTGGCCGTGTCACAATGGGCTCCGTGATTCCATGATTCCCCACGGTGTCACAATGGAGCCTTGTTTCTAGGAGGTTCTGTACTGTCACAATTGCCTCCTTGATGCCATCAGCCCCTGCAGTGTCACAATGGCTCCTTGGTTCCATGAGGAACACAATAGCTTGGCATAAGCATTGAGCAACAGCTGCTGAACACACCTGGCAACATCTGCTTGCATCAAAAGAGGGCTTCAAGCTGACAATGGCACCAGCAGCTTCCATCTGCAACAGAGACCCAGGAAAGGACAGGCTGTGCCGGTTTGGACAAATGTGGAGGAAAATATCCTCTGATAGAAGGCAGGTTACACCCAGCCCTCCCCCACCAGCTTCGGGAAAAAAGAATTTTCCTGGGAAGAAAGTGAAAGAGATAAAAACTACTTTTTTAACAAACACCCAGGAAAAGGAGAACAATGCTAAATATTAAAAGCTCTCGCTGTGCAGAGAAAGCTGGGATAATTTGAGAGTCCTTCCGTGTTTCGGTGGGGTCTCCTGAAACATCCATAGACAGCGAGGCCCGTGCAAAGAAATAGGGAGCGATTCTTGAGAGAAGTTTCAGAGCTCTTTCTTCTCCAGCCACATGGGCGGGGCACTGCCAAAGAACTGAGCAGTCACGGCACAACCAGGGCCCTCCTGGCACAGGGCAACACAAAATAAGCAGTGCTGAACAGGATTAGGGCACATGTGAGCAGGGAGCAGGGAGACCCCGTGCCCAGGCCATGCCTCTACCCCAGGGTCCCCTCTCCCATGACCTCATGGCAGGGGGGAGGAACCCCAACACTTCCGGAGGTGTAGTCTCTCTCCTCCTCCTTGCAGCTGGCTCATGGGCCCACATTCAGGGCCCCCACCTCGGGAGAAAATTCTCCCAATGTGGTCTGATGTTGAAAGAGTCAAGAAGAGAAGAAGGGAAAAAAACCCCCAAAGTCCCAGGAAAACAAAGTTCAACTCTCCATCTCCCCCCAGAGAAAAGGAGCTGAAAACTGGCTAAAAAGAAACAAAGTTGCTTCCTCCGCTCTTGCTGCAAGCAGGATGCAGAGGAGTGTGTATGTGTGTCCTTGAACAAACGCTCTGAGAAGTTTGTCCGGTTTTTTTTTCCTCTCCCCCCTCTCAGGCTCAGTTGAAAGGCACAGAAATGCACAAAGTTCACTTCTGGGCATAGAGTAGCAATAGGGGATACACATGATAAAGTCACCCCAAGACACAGGGACAGAGAATTCAGTGGAAAGACTCCGAGAATTCTGCTCCCAGAGATCATTCATTCCTGCTCACCCTGACCCTTGTAGAAAGGGGACATCGTTCCCGGCAGCCTGTACTGAGCATGTGGCTCCTGAGTGGGGTTTGTTGTTTGGGAAACCTGCTCCGGCTTTTCCATTCTTTCCTTCCAAACAGGAAAACTTCTCCTGGGGCTGTGTGCAGGCAGAGCCCTGAGGAGAGCAGGTGGCACATGGTGCGCTGGGCTGGGACAGCCAGCTGCAGAGCTCAAGGGAAGAAGCCCAAAGTGTCACAATGGCTCCTTGCCTTCACATGCAACACCTGGGTCACAATGGTCTCCTTGATTCCATGAGGCCCCACTGTGTCACAATGGCTCCTTGGTTCCATCGGGTTCCGCAGTGTCACCATGGTCTCCTTTGATCCGCACTGTCATCATGGACAATTGGTTCCATGAGGCCCCGCAGTGTCACAATGGTCCCTTGCTTCCATAGGTTTGATGTTGTAACAATGGACTCCTTGCTTCTATGAGCTAGCCTGCTTTTTGCAGAGGTGTCTTTGGTTCCAACAAGGCCCCGCTGTGTCTCAGTGCACCCTGGCTTCCATGTGGATCTGGAGCATCACAAAGGCTCCTTGGTTCCACCAGGTCCTGCTGTGTCACAATGGGTCCTGTGGTCCCTGAGGCCCTCCAAAGTCATCATGGAGGCTTGCTTCCATGAGGTTCCATTATGTGCCAGTGGTCATCTTGGTTCCAGGAGTTTCCTTAGTGTCACAATGCTCTCCATGCTTCCATGATTCCCCACAATGTCACAATGCTCTCCATGCTTCCATTAGGCCCTGCTTTGCCACAATGGTCCCCTTGTTTCCATGAGGCCCCGCTGTGTCACAATGGACCTATGGTTCCATGATGTTGCGTGGTGTCACCGTGCTCTTCTTGAATCCGCAGTGTAACCATGGACCATTGGTTCCATGCGGCCTGGCCGTGTCACAATGGGCTCCGTGATTCCATGATTCCCCACGGTGTCACAATGGAGCCTTGTTTCTAGGAGGTTCTGTACTGTCACAATTGCCTCCTTGATGCCATCAGCCCCTGCAGTGTCACAATGGCTCCTTGGTTCCATGAGGAACACAATAGCTTGGCATAAGCATTGAGCAACAGCTGCTGAACACACCTGGCAACATCTGCTTGCATCAAAAGAGGGCTTCAAGCTGACAATGGCACCAGCAGCTTCCATCTGCAACAGAGACCCAGGAAAGGACAGGCTGTGCCGGTTTGGACAAATGTGGAGGAAAATATCCTCTGATAGAAGGCAGGTTACACCCAGCCCTCCCCCACCAGCTTCGGGAAAAAAGAATTTTCCTGGGAAGAAAGTGAAAGAGATAAAAACTACTTTTTTAACAAACACACAGGAAAAGGATAACAATGCTAAATATTAAAAGCTCTCGCTGTGCAGAGAAAGCTGGGATAATTTGAGAGTCCTTCCGTGTTTCGGTGGGGTCTCCTGAAACATCCATAGACAGCGAGGCCCGTGCAAAGAAATAGGGAGCCATTCTTGAGAGAAGTTTCAGAGCTCTTTCTTCTCCAGCCACATGGGCGGGGCACTGCCAAAGAACTGAGCAGTCACGGCACAACCAGGGCCCTCCTGGCACAGGGCAACACAAAATAAGCAGTGCTGAACAGGATTAGGGCACATGTGAGCAGGGAGCAGGGAGACCCCGTGCCCAGGCCATGCCTCTACCCCAGGGTCCCCTCTCCCATGACCTCATGGCAGTGGGGAGGAACCCCAACACTTCCGGAGGTGTAGTCTCTCTCCTCCTCCTTGCAGCTGGCTCATGGGCCCACATTCAGGGCCCCCACCTCGGGAGAAAATTCTCCCAATGTGGTCTGATGTTGAAAGAGTCAAGAAGAGAAGAAGGGAAAAAAACCCCCAAAGTCCCAGGAAAACAAAGTTCAACTCTCCATCTCCCCCCAGAGAAAAGGAGCTGAAAACTGGCTAAAAAGAAACAAAGTTGCTTCCTCCGCTCTTGCTGCAAGCAGGATGCAGAGGAGTGTGTATGTGTGTCCTTGAACAAACGCTCTGAGAAGTTTGTCCGGTTTTTTTTTCCTCTCCCCCCTCTCAGGCTCAGTTGAAAGGCACAGAAATGCACAAAGTTCACTTCTGGGCATAGAGTAGCAATAGGGGATACACATGATAAAGTCACCCCAAGACACAGGGACAGAGAATTCAGTGGAAAGACTCCGAGAATTCTGCTCCCAGAGAATTCTGCTCACACTGACCCTTGTAGGAAGGGGACATCGTTCCCGGCAGCCTGTACTGAGCATGTGGCTCCTGAGTGGGGTTTGTTGTTTGGGAAACCTGCTCCGGCTTTTCCATTCTTTCCTTCCAAACAGGAAAACTTCTCCTGGGGCTGTGTGCAGGCAGAGCCCTGAGGAGAGCAGGTGGCACATGGTGCGCTGGGCTGGGACAGCCAGCTGCAGAGCTCAAGGGAAGAAGCCCAAAGTGTCACAATGGCTCCTTGCCTTCACATGCAACACCTGGGTCACAATGGTCTCCTTGATTCCATGAGGCCCCACTGTGTCACAATGGCTCCTTGGTTCCATCGGGTTCCGCAGTGTCACCATGGTCTCCTTTGATCCGCACTGTCATCATGGACAATTGGTTCCATGAGGCCCCGCAGTGTCACAATGGTCCCTTGCTTCCATAGGTTTGATGTTGTAACAATGGACTCCTTGCTTCTATGAGCTAGCCTGCTTTTTGCAGAGGTGTCTTTGGTTCCAACAAGGCCCCGCTGTGTCTCAGTGCACCCTGGCTTCCATGTGGATCTGGAGCATCACAAAGGCTCCTTGGTTCCACCAGGTCCTGCTGTGTCACAATGGGTCCTGTGGTCCCTGAGGCCCTCCAAAGTCATCATGGAGGCTTGCTTCCATGAGGTTCCATTATGTGCCAGTGCTCATCTTGGTTCCAGGAGTTTCCTTAGTGTCACAATGCTCTCCATGCTTCCATGATTCCCCACAATGTCACAATGCTCTCCATGCTTCCATTAGGCCCTGCTTTGCCACAATGGTCCCCTTGTTTCCATGAGGCCCCGCTGTGTCACAATGGACCTATGGTTCCATGATGTTGCGTGGTGTCACCGTGCTCTTCTTGAATCCGCAGTGTAACCATGGACCATTGGTTCCATGCGGCCTGGCCGTGTCACAATGGGCTCCGTGATTCCATGATTCCCCACGGTGTCACAATGGAGCCTTGTTTCTAGGAGGTTCTGTACTGTCACAATTGCCTCCTTGATGCCATCAGCCCCTGCAGTGTCACAATGGCTCCTTGGTTCCATGAGGAACACAATAGCTTGGCATAAGCATTGAGCAACAGCTGCTGAACACACCTGGCAACATCTGCTTGCATCAAAAGAGGGCTTCAAGCTGACAATGGCACCAGCAGCTTCCATCTGCAACAGAGACCCAGGAAAGGACAGGCTGTGCCGGTTTGGACAAATGTGGAGGAAAATATCCTCTGATAGAAGGCAGGTTACACCCAGCCCTCCCCCACCAGCTTCGGGAAAAAAGAATTTTCCTGGGAAGAAAGTGAAAGAGATAAAAACTACTTTTTTAACAAACACCCAGGAAAAGGAGAACAATGCTAAATATTAAAAGCTCTCGCTGTGCAGAGAAAGCTGGGATAATTTGAGAGTCCTTCCGTGTTTCGGTGGGGTCTCCTGAAACATCCATAGACAGCGAGGCCCGTGCAAAGAAATAGGGAGCCATTCTTGAGAGAAGTTTCAGAGCTCTTTCTTCTCCAGCCACATGGGCGGGGCACTGCCAAAGAACTGAGCAGTCACGGCACAACCAGGGCCCTCCTGGCACAGGGCAACACAAAATAAGCAGTGCTGAACAGGATTAGGGCACATGTGAGCAGGGAGCAGGGAGACCCCGTGCCCAGGCCATGCCTCTACCCCAGGGTCCCCTCTCCCATGACCTCATGGCAGGGGGGAGGAACCCCAACACTTCCGGAGGTGTAGTCTCTCTCCTCCTCCTTGCAGCTGGCTCATGGGCCCACATTCAGGGCCCCCACCTCGGGAGAAAATTCTCCCAATGTGGTCTGATGTTGAAAGAGTCAAGAAGAGAAGAAGGGAAAAAAACCCCCAAAGTCCCAGGAAAACAAAGTTCAACTCTCCATCTCCCCCCAGAGAAAAGGAGCTGAAAACTGGCTAAAAAGAAACAAAGTTGCTTCCTCCGCTCTTGCTGCAAGCAGGATGCAGAGGAGTGTGTATGTGTGTCCTTGAACAAACGCTCTGAGAAGTTTGTCCGGTTTTTTTTTCCTCTCCCCCCTCTCAGGCTCAGTTGAAAGGCACAGAAATGCACAAAGTTCACTTCTGGGCATAGAGTAGCAATAGGGGATACACATGATAAAGTCACCCCAAGACACAGGGACAGAGAATTCAGTGGAAAGACTCCGAGAATTCTGCTCCCAGAGATCATTCATTCCTGCTCACCCTGACCCTTGTAGAAAGGGGACATCGTTCCCGGCAGCCTGTACTGAGCATGTGGCTCCTGAGTGGGGTTTGTTGTTTGGGAAACCTGCTCCGGCTTTTCCATTCTTTCCTTCCAAACAGGAAAACTTCTCCTGGGGCTGTGTGCAGGCAGAGCCCTGAGGAGAGCAGGTGGCACATGGTGCGCTGGGCTGGGACAGCCAGCTGCAGAGCTCAAGGGAAGAAGCCCAAAGTGTCACAATGGCTCCTTGCCTTCACATGCAACACCTGGGTCACAATGGTCTCCTTGATTCCATGAGGCCCCACTGTGTCACAATGGCTCCTTGGTTCCATCGGGTTCCGCAGTGTCACCATGGTCTCCTTTGATCCGCATTATCATCATGGACAATTGGTTCCATGAGGCCCTGCAGTGTCACAATGGTCCCTTGGTTCCATAGGTTTGATGTTGTAACAATGGACTCCTTGCTTCTATGAGCTAGCCTGCTTTTTGCAGAGGTGTCTTTGGTTCCAACAAGGCCCCGCTGTGTCTCAGTGCACCCTGGCTTCCATGTGGATCTGGAGCATCACAAAGGCTCCTTGGTTCCACCAGGTCCTGCTGTGTCACAATGGGTCCTGTGGTCCCTGAGGCCCTCCAAAGTCATCATGGAGGCTTGCTTCCATGAGGTTCCATTATGTGCCAGTGGTCATCTTGGTTCCAGGAGTTTCCTTAGTGTCACAATGCTCTCCATGCTTCCATGATTCCCCACAATGTCACAATGCTCTCCATGCTTCCATTAGGCCCTGCTTTGCCACAATGGTCCCCTTGTTTCCATGAGGCCCCGCTGTGTCACAATGGACCTATGGTTCCATGATGTTGCGTGGTGTCACCGTGCTCTTCTTGAATCCGCAGTGTAACCATGGACCATTGGTTCCATGCGGCCTGGCCGTGTCACAATGGGCTCCGTGATTCCATGATTCCCCACGGTGTCACAATGGAGCCTTGTTTCTAGGAGGTTCTGTACTGTCACAATTGCCTCCTTGATGCCATCAGCCCCTGCAGTGTCACAATGGCTCCTTGGTTCCATGAGGAACACAATAGCTTGGCATAAGCATTGAGCAACAGCTGCTGAACACACCTGGCAACATCTGCTTGCATCAAAAGAGGGCTTCAAGCTGACAATGGCACCAGCAGCTTCCATCTGCAACAGAGACCCAGGAAAGGACAGGCTGTGCCGGTTTGGACAAATGTGGAGGAAAATATCCTCTGATAGAAGGCAGGTTACACCCAGCCCTCCCCCACCAGCTTCGGGAAAAAAGAATTTTCCTGGGAAGAAAGTGAAAGAGATAAAAACTACTTTTTTAACAAACACCCAGGAAAAGGAGAACAATGCTAAATATTAAAAGCTCTCGCTGTGCAGAGAAAGCTGGGATAATTTGAGAGTCCTTCCGTGTTTCGGTGGGGTCTCCTGAAACATCCATAGACAGCGAGGCCCGTGCAAAGAAATAGGGAGCGATTCTTGAGAGAAGTTTCAGAGCTCTTTCTTCTCCAGCCACATGGGCGGGGCACTGCCAAAGAACTGAGCAGTCACGGCACAACCAGGGCCCTCCTGGCACAGGGCAACACAAAATAAGCAGTGCTGAACAGGATTAGGGCACATGTGAGCAGGGAGCAGGGAGACCCCGTGCCCAGGCCATGCCTCTACCCCAGGGTCCCCTCTCCCATGACCTCATGGCAGGGGGGAGGAACCCCAACACTTCCGGAGGTGTAGTCTCTCTCCTCCTCCTTGCAGCTGGCTCATGGGCCCACATTCAGGGCCCCCACCTCGGGAGAAAATTCTCCCAATGTGGTCTGATGTTGAAAGAGTCAAGAAGAGAAGAAGGGAAAAAAACCCCCAAAGTCCCAGGAAAACAAAGTTCAACTCTCCATCTCCCCCCAGAGAAAAGGAGCTGAAAACTGGCTAAAAAGAAACAAAGTTGCTTCCTCCGCTCTTGCTGCAAGCAGGATGCAGAGGAGTGTGTATGTGTGTCCTTGAACAAACGCTCTGAGAAGTTTGTCCGGTTTTTTTTTCCTCTCCCCCCTCTCAGGCTCAGTTGAAAGGCACAGAAATGCACAAAGTTCACTTCTGGGCATAGAGTAGCAATAGGGGATACACATGATAAAGTCACCCCAAGACACAGGGACAGAGAATTCAGTGGAAAGACTCCGAGAATTCTGCTCCCAGAGATCATTCATTCCTGCTCACCCTGACCCTTGTAGAAAGGGGACATCGTTCCCGGCAGCCTGTACTGAGCATGTGGCTCCTGAGTGGGGTTTGTTGTTTGGGAAACCTGCTCCGGCTTTTCCATTCTTTCCTTCCAAACAGGAAAACTTCTCCTGGGGCTGTGTGCAGGCAGAGCCCTGAGGAGAGCAGGTGGCACATGGTGCGCTGGGCTGGGACAGCCAGCTGCAGAGCTCAAGGGAAGAAGCCCAAAGTGTCACAATGGCTCCTTGCCTTCACATGCAACACCTGGGTCACAATGGTCTCCTTGATTCCATGAGGCCCCACTGTGTCACAATGGCTCCTTGGTTCCATCGGGTTCCGCAGTGTCACCATGGTCTCCTTTGATCCGCACTGTCATCATGGACAATTGGTTCCATGAGGCCCCGCAGTGTCACAATGGTCCCTTGCTTCCATAGGTTTGATGTTGTAACAATGGACTCCTTGCTTCTATGAGCTAGCCTGCTTTTTGCAGAGGTGTCTTTGGTTCCAACAAGGCCCCGCTGTGTCTCAGTGCACCCTGGCTTCCATGTGGATCTGGAGCATCACAAAGGCTCCTTGGTTCCACCAGGTCCTGCTGTGTCACAATGGGTCCTGTGGTCCCTGAGGCCCTCCAAAGTCATCATGGAGGCTTGCTTCCATGAGGTTCCATTATGTGCCAGTGCTCATCTTGGTTCCAGGAGTTTCCTTAGTGTCACAATGCTCTCCATGCTTCCATGATTCCCCACAATGTCACAATGCTCTCCATGCTTCCATTAGGCCCTGCTTTGCCACAATGGTCCCCTTGTTTCCATGAGGCCCCGCTGTGTCACAATGGACCTATGGTTCCATGATGTTGCGTGGTGTCACCGTGCTCTTCTTGAATCCGCAGTGTAACCATGGACCATTGGTTCCATGCGGCCTGGCCGTGTCACAATGGGCTCCGTGATTCCATGATTCCCCACGGTGTCACAATGGAGCCTTGTTTCTAGGAGGTTCTGTACTGTCACAATTGCCTCCTTGATGCCATCAGCCCCTGCAGTGTCACAATGGCTCCTTGGTTCCATGAGGAACACAATAGCTTGGCATAAGCATTGAGCAACAGCTGCTGAACACACCTGGCAACATCTGCTTGCATCAAAAGAGGGCTTCAAGCTGACAATGGCACCAGCAGCTTCCATCTGCAACAGAGACCCAGGAAAGGACAGGCTGTGCCGGTTTGGACAAATGTGGAGGAAAATATCCTCTGATAGAAGGCAGGTTACACCCAGCCCTCCCCCACCAGCTTCGGGAAAAAAGAATTTTCCTGGGAAGAAAGTGAAAGAGATAAAAACTACTTTTTTAACAAACACACAGGAAAAGGATAACAATGCTAAATATTAAAAGCTCTCGCTGTGCAGAGAAAGCTGGGATAATTTGAGAGTCCTTCCGTGTTTCGGTGGGGTCTCCTGAAACATCCATAGACAGCGAGGCCCGTGCAAAGAAATAGGGAGCCATTCTTGAGAGAAGTTTCAGAGCTCTTTCTTCTCCAGCCACATGGGCGGGGCACTGCCAAAGAACTGAGCAGTCACGGCACAACCAGGGCCCTCCTGGCACAGGGCAACACAAAATAAGCAGTGCTGAACAGGATTAGGGCACATGTGAGCAGGGAGCAGGGAGACCCCGTGCCCAGGCCATGCCTCTACCCCAGGGTCCCCTCTCCCATGACCTCATGGCAGTGGGGAGGAACCCCAACACTTCCGGAGGTGTAGTCTCTCTCCTCCTCCTTGCAGCTGGCTCATGGGCCCACATTCAGGGCCCCCACCTCGGGAGAAAATTCTCCCAATGTGGTCTGATGTTGAAAGAGTCAAGAAGAGAAGAAGGGAAAAAAACCCCCAAAGTCCCAGGAAAACAAAGTTCAACTCTCCATCTCCCCCCAGAGAAAAGGAGCTGAAAACTGGCTAAAAAGAAACAAAGTTGCTTCCTCCGCTCTTGCTGCAAGCAGGATGCAGAGGAGTGTGTATGTGTGTCCTTGAACAAACGCTCTGAGAAGTTTGTCCGGTTTTTTTTTCCTCTCCCCCCTCTCAGGCTCAGTTGAAAGGCACAGAAATGCACAAAGTTCACTTCTGGGCATAGAGTAGCAATAGGGGATACACATGATAAAGTCACCCCAAGACACAGGGACAGAGAATTCAGTGGAAAGACTCCGAGAATTCTGCTCCCAGAGAATTCTGCTCACACTGACCCTTGTAGGAAGGGGACATCGTTCCCGGCAGCCTGTACTGAGCATGTGGCTCCTGAGTGGGGTTTGTTGTTTGGGAAACCTGCTCCGGCTTTTCCATTCTTTCCTTCCAAACAGGAAAACTTCTCCTGGGGCTGTGTGCAGGCAGAGCCCTGAGGAGAGCAGGTGGCACATGGTGCGCTGGGCTGGGACAGCCAGCTGCAGAGCTCAAGGGAAGAAGCCCAAAGTGTCACAATGGCTCCTTGCCTTCACATGCAACACCTGGGTCACAATGGTCTCCTTGATTCCATGAGGCCCCACTGTGTCACAATGGCTCCTTGGTTCCATCGGGTTCCGCAGTGTCACCATGGTCTCCTTTGATCCGCACTGTCATCATGGACAATTGGTTCCATGAGGCCCCGCAGTGTCACAATGGTCCCTTGCTTCCATAGGTTTGATGTTGTAACAATGGACTCCTTGCTTCTATGAGCTAGCCTGCTTTTTGCAGAGGTGTCTTTGGTTCCAACAAGGCCCCGCTGTGTCTCAGTGCACCCTGGCTTCCATGTGGATCTGGAGCATCACAAAGGCTCCTTGGTTCCACCAGGTCCTGCTGTGTCACAATGGGTCCTGTGGTCCCTGAGGCCCTCCAAAGTCATCATGGAGGCTTGCTTCCATGAGGTTCCATTATGTGCCAGTGGTCATCTTGGTTCCAGGAGTTTCCTTAGTGTCACAATGCTCTCCATGCTTCCATGATTCCCCACAATGTCACAATGCTCTCCATGCTTCCATTAGGCCCTGCTTTGCCACAATGGTCCCCTTGTTTCCATGAGGCCCCGCTGTGTCACAATGGACCTATGGTTCCATGATGTTGCGTGGTGTCACCGTGCTCTTCTTGAATCCGCAGTGTAACCATGGACCATTGGTTCCATGCGGCCTGGCCGTGTCACAATGGGCTCCGTGATTCCATGATTCCCCACGGTGTCACAATGGAGCCTTGTTTCTAGGAGGTTCTGTACTGTCACAATTGCCTCCTTGATGCCATCAGCCCCTGCAGTGTCACAATGGCTCCTTGGTTCCATGAGGAACACAATAGCTTGGCATAAGCATTGAGCAACAGCTGCTGAACACACCTGGCAACATCTGCTTGCATCAAAAGAGGGCTTCAAGCTGACAATGGCACCAGCAGCTTCCATCTGCAACAGAGACCCAGGAAAGGACAGGCTGTGCCGGTTTGGACAAATGTGGAGGAAAATATCCTCTGATAGAAGGCAGGTTACACCCAGCCCTCCCCCACCAGCTTCGGGAAAAAAGAATTTTCCTGGGAAGAAAGTGAAAGAGATAAAAACTACTTTTTTAACAAACACCCAGGAAAAGGATAACAATGCTAAATATTAAAAGCTCTCGCTGTGCAGAGAAAGCTGGGATAATTTGAGAGTCCTTCCGTGTTTCGGTGGGGTCTCCTGAAACATCCATAGACAGCGAGGCCCGTGCAAAGAAATAGGGAGCGATTCTTGAGAGAAGTTTCAGAGCTCTTTCTTCTCCAGCCACATGGGCGGGGCACTGCCAAAGAACTGAGCAGTCACGGCACAACCAGGGCCCTCCTGGCACAGGGCAACACAAAATAAGCAGTGCTGAACAGGATTAGGGCACATGTGAGCAGGGAGCAGGGAGACCCCGTGCCCAGGCCATGCCTCTACCCCAGGGTCCCCTCTCCCATGACCTCATGGCAGGGGGGAGGAACCCCAACACTTCCGGAGGTGTAGTCTCTCTCCTCCTCCTTGCAGCTGGCTCATGGGCCCACATTCAGGGCCCCCACCTCGGGAGAAAATTCTCCCAATGTGGTCTGATGTTGAAAGAGTCAAGAAGAGAAGAAGGGAAAAAAACCCCCAAAGTCCCAGGAAAACAAAGTTCAACTCTCCATCTCCCCCCAGAGAAAAGGAGCTGAAAACTGGCTAAAAAGAAACAAAGTTGCTTCCTCCGCTCTTGCTGCAAGCAGGATGCAGAGGAGTGTGTATGTGTGTCCTTGAACAAACGCTCTGAGAAGTTTGTCCGGTTTTTTTTTCCTCTCCCCCCTCTCAGGCTCAGTTGAAAGGCACAGAAATGCACAAAGTTCACTTCTGGGCATAGAGTAGCAATAGGGGATACACATGATAAAGTCACCCCAAGACACAGGGACAGAGAATTCAGTGGAAAGACTCCGAGAATTCTGCTCCCAGAGATCATTCATTCCTGCTCACCCTGACCCTTGTAGAAAGGGGACATCGTTCCCGGCAGCCTGTACTGAGCATGTGGCTCCTGAGTGGGGTTTGTTGTTTGGGAAACCTGCTCCGGCTTTTCCATTCTTTCCTTCCAAACAGGAAAACTTCTCCTGGGGCTGTGTGCAGGCAGAGCCCTGAGGAGAGCAGGTGGCACATGGTGCGCTGGGCTGGGACAGCCAGCTGCAGAGCTCAAGGGAAGAAGCCCAAAGTGTCACAATGGCTCCTTGCCTTCACATGCAACACCTGGGTCACAATGGTCTCCTTGATTCCATGAGGCCCCACTGTGTCACAATGGCTCCTTGGTTCCATCGGGTTCCGCAGTGTCACCATGGTCTCCTTTGATCCGCATTATCATCATGGACAATTGGTTCCATGAGGCCCCGCAGTGTCACAATGGTCCCTTGGTTCCATAGGTTTGATGTTGTAACAATGGACTCCTTGCTTCTATGAGCTAGCCTGCTTTTTGCAGAGGTGTCTTTGGTTCCAACAAGGCCCCGCTGTGTCTCAGTGCACCCTGGCTTCCATGTGGATCTGGAGCATCACAAAGGCTCCTTGGTTCCACCAGGTCCTGCTGTGTCACAATGGGTCCTGTGGTCCCTGAGGCCCTCCAAAGTCATCATGGAGGCTTGCTTCCATGAGGTTCCATTATGTGCCAGTGGTCATCTTGGTTCCAGGAGTTTCCTTAGTGTCACAATGCTCTCCATGCTTCCATGATTCCCCACAATGTCACAATGCTCTCCATGCTTCCATTAGGCCCTGCTTTGCCACAATGGTCCCCTTGTTTCCATGAGGCCCCGCTGTGTCACAATGGACCTATGGTTCCATGATGTTGCGTGGTGTCACCGTGCTCTTCTTGAATCCGCAGTGTAACCATGGACCATTGGTTCCATGCGGCCTGGCCGTGTCACAATGGGCTCCGTGATTCCATGATTCCCCACGGTGTCACAATGGAGCCTTGTTTCTAGGAGGTTCTGTACTGTCACAATTGCCTCCTTGATGCCATCAGCCCCTGCAGTGTCACAATGGCTCCTTGGTTCCATGAGGAACACAATAGCTTGGCATAAGCATTGAGCAACAGCTGCTGAACACACCTGGCAACATCTGCTTGCATCAAAAGAGGGCTTCAAGCTGACAATGGCACCAGCAGCTTCCATCTGCAACAGACACCCAGGAAAGGACAGGCTGTGCCGGTTTGGACAAATGTGGAGGAAAATATCCTCTGATAGAAGGCAGGTTACACCCAGCCCTCCCCCACCAGCTTCGGGAAAAAAGAATTTTCCTGGGAAGAAAGTGAAAGAGATAAAAACTATTTTTTTAACAAACACCCAGGAAAAGGAGAACAATGCTAAATATTAAAAGCTCTCGCTGTGCAGAGAAAGCTGGGATAATTTGAGAGTCCTTCCGTGTTTCGGTGGGGTCTCCTGAAACATCCATAGACAGCGAGGCCCGTGCAAAGAAATAGGGAGCCATTCATGAGAGAAGTTTCAGAGCTCTTTCTTCTCCAGCCACATGGGCGGGGCACTGCCAAAGAACTGAGCAGTCACGGCACAACCAGGGCCCTCCTGGCACAGGGCAACACAAAATAAGCAGTGCTGAACAGGATTAGGGCACATGTGAGCAGGGAGCAGGGAGACCCCGTGCCCAGGCCATGCCTCTACCCCAGGGTCCCCTCTCCCATGACCTCATGGCAGGGGGGAGGAACCCCAACACTTCCGGAGGTGTAGTCTCTCTCCTCCTCCTTGCAGCTGGCTCATGGGCCCACATTCAGGGCCCCCACCTCGGGAGAAAATTCTCCCAATGTGGTCTGATGTTGAAAGAGTCAAGAAGAGAAGAAGGGAAAAAAAACCCCAAAGTCCCAGGAAAACAAAGTTCAACTCTCCATCTCCCCCCAGAGAAAAGGAGCTGAAAACTGGCTAAAAAGAAACAAAGTTGCTTCCTCCGCTCTTGCTGCAAGCAGGATGCAGAGGAGTGTGTATGTGTGTCCTTGAACAAACGCTCTGAGAAGTTTGTCCGGTTTTTTTTCCTCTCCCCCCTCTCAGGCTCAGTTGAAAGGCACAGAAATGCACAAAGTTCACTTCTGGGCATAGAGCAGCAATAGGGGATACACATGATAAAGTCACCCCAAGACACAGGGACAGAGAATTCAGTGGAAAGACTCCGAGAATTCTGCTCCCAGAGATCATTCATTCCTGCTCACCCTGACCCTTGTAGAAAGGGGACATCGTTCCCGGCAGCCTGTACTGAGCATGTGGCTCCTGAGTGGGGTTTGTTGTTTGGGAAACCTGCTCCGGCTTTTCCATTCTTTCCTTCCAAACAGGAAAACTTCTCCTGGGGCTGTGTGCAGGCAGAGCCCTGAGGAGAGCAGGTGGCACATGGTGCGCTGGGCTGGGACAGCCAGCTGCAGAGCTCAAGGGAAGAAGCCCAAAGTGTCACAATGGCTCCTTGCCTTCACATGCAACACCTGGGTCACAATGGTCTCCTTGATTCCATGAGGCCCCACTGTGTCACAATGGCTCCTTGGTTCCATCGGGTTCCGCAGTGTCACCATGGTCTCCTTTGATCCGCACTGTCATCATGGACAATTGGTTCCATGAGGCCCCGCAGTGTCACAATGGTCCCTTGCTTCCATAGGTTTGATGTTGTAACAATGGACTCCTTGCTTCTATGAGCTAGCCTGCTTTTTGCAGAGGTGTCTTTGGTTCCAACAAGGCCCCGCTGTGTCTCAGTGCACCCTGGCTTCCATGTGGATCTGGAGCATCACAAAGGCTCCTTGGTTCCACCAGGTCCTGCTGTGTCACAATGGGTCCTGTGGTCCCTGAGGCCCTCCAAAGTCATCATGGAGGCTTGCTTCCATGAGGTTCCATTATGTGCCAGTGGTCATCTTGGTTCCAGGAGTTTCCTTAGTGTCACAATGCTCTCCATGCTTCCATGATTCCCCACAATGTCACAATGCTCTCCATGCTTCCATTAGGCCCTGCTTTGCCACAATGGTCCCCTTGTTTCCATGAGGCCCCGCTGTGTCACAATGGACCTATGGTTCCATGATGTTGCGTGGTGTCACCGTGCTCTTCTTGAATCCGCAGTGTAACCATGGACCATTGGTTCCATGCGGCCTGGCCGTGTCACAATGGGCTCCGTGATTCCATGATTCCCCACGGTGTCACAATGGAGCCTTGTTTCTAGGAGGTTCTGTACTGTCACAATTGCCTCCTTGATGCCATCAGCCCCTGCAGTGTCACAATGGCTCCTTGGTTCCATGAGGAACACAATAGCTTGGCATAAGCATTGAGCAACAGCTGCTGAACACACCTGGCAACATCTGCTTGCATCAAAAGAGGGCTTCAAGCTGACAATGGCACCAGCAGCTTCCATCTGCAACAGAGACCCAGGAAAGGACAGGCTGTGCCGGTTTGGACAAATGTGGAGGAAAATATCCTCTGATAGAAGGCAGGTTACACCCAGCCCTCCCCCACCAGCTTCGGGAAAAAAGAATTTTCCTGGGAAGAAAGTGAAAGAGATAAAAACTATTTTTTTAACAAACACCCAGGAAAAGGAGAACAATGCTAAATATTAAAAGCTCTCGCTGTGCAGAGAAAGCTGGGATAATTTGAGAGTCCTTCCGTGTTTCGGTGGGGTCTCCTGAAACATCCATAGACAGCGAGGCCCGTGCAAAGAAATAGGGAGCCATTCATGAGAGAAGTTTCAGAGCTCTTTCTTCTCCAGCCACATGTGCGGGGCACTGCCAAAGAACTGAGCAGTCACGGCACAACCAGGGCCCTCCTGGCACAGGGCAACACAAAATAAGCAGTGCTGAACAGGATTAGGGCACATGTCAGCAGGGAGCAGGGAGACCCCGTGCCCAGGCCATGCCTCTACCCCAGGGTCCCCTCTCCCATGACCTCATGGCAGGGGGGAGGAACCCCAACACTTCCGGAGGTGTAGTCTCTCTCCTCCTCCTTGCAGCTGGCTCATGGGCCCACATTCAGGGCCCCCACCTCGGGAGAAAATTCTCCCAATGTGGTCTGATGTTGAAAGAGTCAAGAAGAGAAGAAGGGAAAAAAACCCCCAAAGTCCCAGGAAAACAAAGTTCAACTCTCCATCTCCCCCCAGAGAAAAGGAGCTGAAAACTGGCTAAAAAGAAACAAAGTTGCTTCCTCCGCTCTTGCTGCAAGCAGGATGCAGAGGAGTGTGTATGTGTGTCCTTGAACAAACGCTCTGAGAAGTTTGTCCGGTTTTTTTTTCCTCTCCCCCCTCTCAGGCTCAGTTGAAAGGCACAGAAATGCACAAAGTTCACTTCTGGGCATAGAGTAGCAATAGGGGATACACATGATAAAGTCACCCCAAGACACAGGGACAGAGAATTCAGTGGAAAGACTCCGAGAATTCTGCTCCCAGAGAATTCTGCTCACACTGACCCTTGTAGGAAGGGGACATCGTTCCCGGCAGCCTGTACTGAGCATGTGGCTCCTGAGTGGGGTTTGTTGTTTGGGAAACCTGCTCCGGCTTTTCCATTCTTTCCTTCCAAACAGGAAAACTTCTCCTGGGGCTGTGTGCAGGCAGAGCCCTGAGGAGAGCAGGTGGCACATGGTGCGCTGGGCTGGGACAGCCAGCTGCAGAGCTCAAGGGAAGAAGCCCAAAGTGTCACAATGGCTCCTTGCCTTCACATGCAACACCTGGGTCACAATGGTCTCCTTGATTCCATGAGGCCCCACTGTGTCACAATGGCTCCTTGGTTCCATCGGGTTCCGCAGTGTCACCATGGTCTCCTTTGATCCGCACTGTCATCATGGACAATTGGTTCCATGAGGCCCCGCAGTGTCACAATGGTCCCTTGCTTCCATAGGTTTGATGTTGTAACAATGGACTCCTTGCTTCTATGAGCTAGCCTGCTTTTTGCAGAGGTGTCTTTGGTTCCAACAAGGCCCCGCTGTGTCTCAGTGCACCCTGGCTTCCATGTGGATCTGGAGCATCACAAAGGCTCCTTGGTTCCACCAGGTCCTGCTGTGTCACAATGGGTCCTGTGGTCCCTGAGGCCCTCCAAAGTCATCATGGAGGCTTGCTTCCATGAGGTTCCATTATGTGCCAGTGGTCATCTTGGTTCCAGGAGTTTCCTTAGTGTCACAATGCTCTCCATGCTTCCATGATTCCCCACAATGTCACAATGCTCTCCATGCTTCCATTAGGCCCTGCTTTGCCACAATGGTCCCCTTGTTTCCATGAGGCCCCGCTGTGTCACAATGGACCTATGGTTCCATGATGTTGCGTGGTGTCACCGTGCTCTTCTTGAATCCGCAGTGTAACCATGGACCATTGGTTCCATGCGGCCTGGCCGTGTCACAATGGGCTCCGTGATTCCATGATTCCCCACGGTGTCACAATGGAGCCTTGTTTCTAGGAGGTTCTGTACTGTCACAATTGCCTCCTTGATGCCATCAGCCCCTGCAGTGTCACAATGGCTCCTTGGTTCCATGAGGAACACAATAGCTTGGCATAAGCATTGAGCAACAGCTGCTGAACACACCTGGCAACATCTGCTTGCATCAAAAGAGGGCTTCAAGCTGAGAATGGCACCAGCAGCTTCCATCTGCAACAGAGACCCAGGAAAGGACAGGCTGTGCCGGTTTGGACAAATGTGGAGGAAAATATCCTCTGATAGAAGGCAGGTTACACCCAGCCCTCCCCCACCAGCTTCGGGAAAAAAGAATTTTCCTGGGAAGAAAGTGAAAGAGATAAAAACTATTTTTTTAACAAACACCCAGGAAAAGGAGAACAATGCTAAATGTTAAAAGCTCTCGCTGTGCAGAGAAAGCTGGGATAATTTGAGAGTCCTTCCGTGTTTCGGTGGGGTCTCCTGAAACATCCATAGACAGCGAGGCCCGTGCAAAGAAATAGGGAGCGATTCTTGAGAGAAGTTTCAGAGCTCTTTCTTCTCCAGCCACATGGGCGGGGCACTGCCAAAGAACTGAGCAGTCACGGCACAACCAGGGCCCTCCTGGCACAGGGCAACACAAAATAAGCAGTGCTGAACAGGATTAGGGCACATGTGAGCAGGGAGCAGGGAGACCCCGTGCCCAGGCCATGCCTCTACCCCAGGGTCCCCTCTCCCATGACCTCATGGCAGGGGGGAGGAACCCCAACACTTCCGGAGGTGTAGTCTCTCTCCTCCTCCTTGCAGCTGGCTCATGGGCCCACATTCAGGGCCCCCACCTCGGGAGAAAATTCTCCCAATGTGGTCTGATGTTGAAAGAGTCAAGAAGAGAAGAAGGGAAAAAAACCCCCAAAGTCCCAGGAAAACAAAGTTCAACTCTCCATCTCCCCCCAGAGAAAAGGAGCTGAAAACTGGCTAAAAAGAAACAAAGTTGCTTCCTCCGCTCTTGCTGCAAGCAGGATGCAGAGGAGTGTGTATGTGTGTCCTTGAACAAACGCTCTGAGAAGTTTGTCCGGTTTTTTTTCCTCTCCCCCCTCTCAGGCTCAGTTGAAAGGCACAGAAATGCACAAAGTTCACTTCTGGGCATAGAGTAGCAATAGGGGATACACATGATAAAGTCACCCCAAGACACAGGGACAGAGAATTCAGTGGAAAGACTCCGAGAATTCTGCTCCCAGAGATCATTCATTCCTGCTCACCCTGACCCTTGTAGAAAGGGGACATCGTTCCCGGCAGCCTGTACTGAGCATGTGGCTCCTGAGTGGGGTTTGTTGTTTGGGAAACCTGCTCCGGCTTTTCCATTCTTTCCTTCCAAACAGGAAAACTTCTCCTGGGGCTGTGTGCAGGCAGAGCCCTGAGGAGAGCAGGTGGCACATGGTGCGCTGGGCTGGGACAGCCAGCTGCAGAGCTCAAGGGAAGAAGCCCAAAGTGTCACAATGGCTCCTTGCCTTCACATGCAACACCTGGGTCACAATGGTCTCCTTGATTCCATGAGGCCCCACTGTGTCACAATGGCTCCTTGGTTCCATCGGGTTCCGCAGTGTCACCATGGTCTCCTTTGATCCGCATTATCATCATGGACAATTGGTTCCATGAGGCCCCGCAGTGTCACAATGGTCCCTTGGTTCCATAGGTTTGATGTTGTAACAATGGACTCCTTGCTTCTATGAGCTAGCCTGCTTTTTGCAGAGGTGTCTTTGGTTCCAACAAGGCCCCGCTGTGTCTCAGTGCACCCTGGCTTCCATGTGGATCTGGAGCATCACAAAGGCTCCTTGGTTCCACCAGGTCCTGCTGTGTCACAATGGGTCCTGTGGTCCCTGAGGCCCTCCAAAGTCATCATGGAGGCTTGCTTCCATGAGGTTCCATTATGTGCCAGTGGTCATCTTGGTTCCAGGAGTTTCCTTAGTGTCACAATGCTCTCCATGCTTCCATGATTCCCCACAATGTCACAATGCTCTCCATGCTTCCATTAGGCCCTGCTTTGCCACAATGGTCCCCTTGTTTCCATGAGGCCCCGCTGTGTCACAATGGACCTATGGTTCCATGATGTTGCGTGGTGTCACCGTGCTCTTCTTGAATCCGCAGTGTAACCATGGACCATTGGTTCCATGCGGCCTGGCCGTGTCACAATGGGCTCCGTGATTCCATGATTCCCCACGGTGTCACAATGGAGCCTTGTTTCTAGGAGGTTCTGTACTGTCACAATTGCCTCCTTGATGCCATCAGCCCCTGCAGTGTCACAATGGCTCCTTGGTTCCATGAGGAACACAATAGCTTGGCATAAGCATTGAGCAACAGCTGCTGAACACACCTGGCAACATCTGCTTGCATCAAAAGAGGGCTTCAAGCTGACAATGGCACCAGCAGCTTCCATCTGCAACAGACACCCAGGAAAGGACAGGCTGTGCCGGTTTGGACAAATGTGGAGGAAAATATCCTCTGATAGAAGGCAGGTTACACCCAGCCCTCCCCCACCAGCTTCGGGAAAAAAGAATTTTCCTGGGAAGAAAGTGAAAGAGATAAAAACTATTTTTTTAACAAACACCCAGGAAAAGGAGAACAATGCTAAATATTAAAAGCTCTCGCTGTGCAGAGAAAGCTGGGATAATTTGAGAGTCCTTCCGTGTTTCGGTGGGGTCTCCTGAAACATCCATAGACAGCGAGGCCCGTGCAAAGAAATAGGGAGCCATTCATGAGAGAAGTTTCAGAGCTCTTTCTTCTCCAGCCACATGGGCGGGGCACTGCCAAAGAACTGAGCAGTCACGGCACAACCAGGGCCCTCCTGGCACAGGGCAACACAAAATAAGCAGTGCTGAACAGGATTAGGGCACATGTGAGCAGGGAGCAGGGAGACCCCGTGCCCAGGCCATGCCTCTACCCCAGGGTCCCCTCTCCCATGACCTCATGGCAGGGGGGAGGAACCCCAACACTTCCGGAGGTGTAGTCTCTCTCCTCCTCCTTGCAGCTGGCTCATGGGCCCACATTCAGGGCCCCCACCTCGGGAGAAAATTCTCCCAATGTGGTCTGATGTTGAAAGAGTCAAGAAGAGAAGAAGGGAAAAAAAACCCCAAAGTCCCAGGAAAACAAAGTTCAACTCTCCATCTCCCCCCAGAGAAAAGGAGCTGAAAACTGGCTAAAAAGAAACAAAGTTGCTTCCTCCGCTCTTGCTGCAAGCAGGATGCAGAGGAGTGTGTATGTGTGTCCTTGAACAAACGCTCTGAGAAGTTTGTCCGGTTTTTTTTCCTCTCCCCCCTCTCAGGCTCAGTTGAAAGGCACAGAAATGCACAAAGTTCACTTCTGGGCATAGAGCAGCAATAGGGGATACACATGATAAAGTCACCCCAAGACACAGGGACAGAGAATTCAGTGGAAAGACTCCGAGAATTCTGCTCCCAGAGATCATTCATTCCTGCTCACCCTGACCCTTGTAGAAAGGGGACATCGTTCCCGGCAGCCTGTACTGAGCATGTGGCTCCTGAGTGGGGTTTGTTGTTTGGGAAACCTGCTCCGGCTTTTCCATTCTTTCCTTCCAAACAGGAAAACTTCTCCTGGGGCTGTGTGCAGGCAGAGCCCTGAGGAGAGCAGGTGGCACATGGTGCGCTGGGCTGGGACAGCCAGCTGCAGAGCTCAAGGGAAGAAGCCCAAAGTGTCACAATGGCTCCTTGCCTTCACATGCAACACCTGGGTCACAATGGTCTCCTTGATTCCATGAGGCCCCACTGTGTCACAATGGCTCCTTGGTTCCATCGGGTTCCGCAGTGTCACCATGGTCTCCTTTGATCCGCACTGTCATCATGGACAATTGGTTCCATGAGGCCCCGCAGTGTCACAATGGTCCCTTGCTTCCATAGGTTTGATGTTGTAACAATGGACTCCTTGCTTCTATGAGCTAGCCTGCTTTTTGCAGAGGTGTCTTTGGTTCCAACAAGGCCCCGCTGTGTCTCAGTGCACCCTGGCTTCCATGTGGATCTGGAGCATCACAAAGGCTCCTTGGTTCCACCAGGTCCTGCTGTGTCACAATGGGTCCTGTGGTCCCTGAGGCCCTCCAAAGTCATCATGGAGGCTTGCTTCCATGAGGTTCCATTATGTGCCAGTGGTCATCTTGGTTCCAGGAGTTTCCTTAGTGTCACAATGCTCTCCATGCTTCCATGATTCCCCACAATGTCACAATGCTCTCCATGCTTCCATTAGGCCCTGCTTTGCCACAATGGTCCCCTTGTTTCCATGAGGCCCCGCTGTGTCACAATGGACCTATGGTTCCATGATGTTGCGTGGTGTCACCGTGCTCTTCTTGAATCCGCAGTGTAACCATGGACCATTGGTTCCATGCGGCCTGGCCGTGTCACAATGGGCTCCGTGATTCCATGATTCCCCACGGTGTCACAATGGAGCCTTGTTTCTAGGAGGTTCTGTACTGTCACAATTGCCTCCTTGATGCCATCAGCCCCTGCAGTGTCACAATGGCTCCTTGGTTCCATGAGGAACACAATAGCTTGGCATAAGCATTGAGCAACAGCTGCTGAACACACCTGGCAACATCTGCTTGCATCAAAAGAGGGCTTCAAGCTGACAATGGCACCAGCAGCTTCCATCTGCAACAGAGACCCAGGAAAGGACAGGCTGTGCCGGTTTGGACAAATGTGGAGGAAAATATCCTCTGATAGAAGGCAGGTTACACCCAGCCCTCCCCCACCAGCTTCGGGAAAAAAGAATTTTCCTGGGAAGAAAGTGAAAGAGATAAAAACTATTTTTTTAACAAACACCCAGGAAAAGGAGAACAATGCTAAATATTAAAAGCTCTCGCTGTGCAGAGAAAGCTGGGATAATTTGAGAGTCCTTCCGTGTTTCGGTGGGGTCTCCTGAAACATCCATAGACAGCGAGGCCCGTGCAAAGAAATAGGGAGCCATTCATGAGAGAAGTTTCAGAGCTCTTTCTTCTCCAGCCACATGTGCGGGGCACTGCCAAAGAACTGAGCAGTCACGGCACAACCAGGGCCCTCCTGGCACAGGGCAACACAAAATAAGCAGTGCTGAACAGGATTAGGGCACATGTCAGCAGGGAGCAGGGAGACCCCGTGCCCAGGCCATGCCTCTACCCCAGGGTCCCCTCTCCCATGACCTCATGGCAGGGGGGAGGAACCCCAACACTTCCGGAGGTGTAGTCTCTCTCCTCCTCCTTGCAGCTGGCTCATGGGCCCACATTCAGGGCCCCCACCTCGGGAGAAAATTCTCCCAATGTGGTCTGATGTTGAAAGAGTCAAGAAGAGAAGAAGGGAAAAAAACCCCCAAAGTCCCAGGAAAACAAAGTTCAACTCTCCATCTCCCCCCAGAGAAAAGGAGCTGAAAACTGGCTAAAAAGAAACAAAGTTGCTTCCTCCGCTCTTGCTGCAAGCAGGATGCAGAGGAGTGTGTATGTGTGTCCTTGAACAAACGCTCTGAGAAGTTTGTCCGGTTTTTTTTTCCTCTCCCCCCTCTCAGGCTCAGTTGAAAGGCACAGAAATGCACAAAGTTCACTTCTGGGCATAGAGTAGCAATAGGGGATACACATGATAAAGTCACCCCAAGACACAGGGACAGAGAATTCAGTGGAAAGACTCCGAGAATTCTGCTCCCAGAGAATTCTGCTCACACTGACCCTTGTAGGAAGGGGACATCGTTCCCGGCAGCCTGTACTGAGCATGTGGCTCCTGAGTGGGGTTTGTTGTTTGGGAAACCTGCTCCGGCTTTTCCATTCTTTCCTTCCAAACAGGAAAACTTCTCCTGGGGCTGTGTGCAGGCAGAGCCCTGAGGAGAGCAGGTGGCACATGGTGCGCTGGGCTGGGACAGCCAGCTGCAGAGCTCAAGGGAAGAAGCCCAAAGTGTCACAATGGCTCCTTGCCTTCACATGCAACACCTGGGTCACAATGGTCTCCTTGATTCCATGAGGCCCCACTGTGTCACAATGGCTCCTTGGTTCCATCGGGTTCCGCAGTGTCACCATGGTCTCCTTTGATCCGCACTGTCATCATGGACAATTGGTTCCATGAGGCCCCGCAGTGTCACAATGGTCCCTTGCTTCCATAGGTTTGATGTTGTAACAATGGACTCCTTGCTTCTATGAGCTAGCCTGCTTTTTGCAGAGGTGTCTTTGGTTCCAACAAGGCCCCGCTGTGTCTCAGTGCACCCTGGCTTCCATGTGGATCTGGAGCATCACAAAGGCTCCTTGGTTCCACCAGGTCCTGCTGTGTCACAATGGGTCCTGTGGTCCCTGAGGCCCTCCAAAGTCATCATGGAGGCTTGCTTCCATGAGGTTCCATTATGTGCCAGTGGTCATCTTGGTTCCAGGAGTTTCCTTAGTGTCACAATGCTCTCCATGCTTCCATGATTCCCCACAATGTCACAATGCTCTCCATGCTTCCATTAGGCCCTGCTTTGCCACAATGGTCCCCTTGTTTCCATGAGGCCCCGCTGTGTCACAATGGACCTATGGTTCCATGATGTTGCGTGGTGTCACCGTGCTCTTCTTGAATCCGCAGTGTAACCATGGACCATTGGTTCCATGCGGCCTGGCCGTGTCACAATGGGCTCCGTGATTCCATGATTCCCCACGGTGTCACAATGGAGCCTTGTTTCTAGGAGGTTCTGTACTGTCACAATTGCCTCCTTGATGCCATCAGCCCCTGCAGTGTCACAATGGCTCCTTGGTTCCATGAGGAACACAATAGCTTGGCATAAGCATTGAGCAACAGCTGCTGAACACACCTGGCAACATCTGCTTGCATCAAAAGAGGGCTTCAAGCTGAGAATGGCACCAGCAGCTTCCATCTGCAACAGAGACCCAGGAAAGGACAGGCTGTGCCGGTTTGGACAAATGTGGAGGAAAATATCCTCTGATAGAAGGCAGGTTACACCCAGCCCTCCCCCACCAGCTTCGGGAAAAAAGAATTTTCCTGGGAAGAAAGTGAAAGAGATAAAAACTATTTTTTTAACAAACACCCAGGAAAAGGAGAACAATGCTAAATGTTAAAAGCTCTCGCTGTGCAGAGAAAGCTGGGATAATTTGAGAGTCCTTCCGTGTTTCGGTGGGGTCTCCTGAAACATCCATAGACAGCGAGGCCCGTGCAAAGAAATAGGGAGCGATTCTTGAGAGAAGTTTCAGAGCTCTTTCTTCTCCAGCCACATGGGCGGGGCACTGCCAAAGAACTGAGCAGTCACGGCACAACCAGGGCCCTCCTGGCACAGGGCAACACAAAATAAGCAGTGCTGAACAGGATTAGGGCACATGTGAGCAGGGAGCAGGGAGACCCCGTGCCCAGGCCATGCCTCTACCCCAGGGTCCCCTCTCCCATGACCTCATGGCAGGGGGGAGGAACCCCAACACTTCCGGAGGTGTAGTCTCTCTCCTCCTCCTTGCAGCTGGCTCATGGGCCCACATTCAGGGCCCCCACCTCGGGAGAAAATTCTCCCAATGTGGTCTGATGTTGAAAGAGTCAAGAAGAGAAGAAGGGAAAAAAACCCCCAAAGTCCCAGGAAAACAAAGTTCAACTCTCCATCTCCCCCCAGAGAAAAGGAGCTGAAAACTGGCTAAAAAGAAACAAAGTTGCTTCCTCCGCTCTTGCTGCAAGCAGGATGCAGAGGAGTGTGTATGTGTGTCCTTGAACAAACGCTCTGAGAAGTTTGTCCGGTTTTTTTTCCTCTCCCCCCTCTCAGGCTCAGTTGAAAGGCACAGAAATGCACAAAGTTCACTTCTGGGCATAGAGTAGCAATAGGGGATACACATGATAAAGTCACCCCAAGACACAGGGACAGAGAATTCAGTGGAAAGACTCCGAGAATTCTGCTCCCAGAGATCATTCATTCCTGCTCACCCTGACCCTTGTAGAAAGGGGACATCGTTCCCGGCAGCCTGTACTGAGCATGTGGCTCCTGAGTGGGGTTTGTTGTTTGGGAAACCTGCTCCGGCTTTTCCATTCTTTCCTTCCAAACAGGAAAACTTCTCCTGGGGCTGTGTGCAGGCAGAGCCCTGAGGAGAGCAGGTGGCACATGGTGCGCTGGGCTGGGACAGCCAGCTGCAGAGCTCAAGGGAAGAAGCCCAAAGTGTCACAATGGCTCCTTGCCTTCACATGCAACACCTGGGACACAATGGTCTCCTTGATTCCATGAGGCCCCACTGTGTCACAATGGCTCCTTGGTTCCATCGGGTTCCGCAGTGTCACCATGGTCTCTTTTGATCCGCATTGTCATCATGGACAATTGGTTCCATGAGGCCCCGCAGTGTCACAATGGTCCCTTGCTTCCATAGGTTTGATGTTGTAACAATGGACTCCTTGCTTCTATGAGCTAGCCTGCTTTTTGCAGAGGTGTCTTTGGTTCCAACAAGGCCCCGCTGTGTCTCAGTGCACCCTGGCTTCCATGTGGATCTGGAGTATCACAAAGGCTCCTTGGTTCCACCAGGTCCTGCTGTGTCACAATGGGTCCTGTGGTCCCTGAGGCCCTCCAAAGTCATCATGGAGGCTTGCTTCCATGAGGTTCCATTATGTGCCAGTGGTCATCTTGGTTCCAGGAGTTTCCTTAGTGTCACAATGCTCTCCATGCTTCCATGATTCCCCACAATGTCACAATGCTCTCCATGCTTCCATTAGGCCCTGCTTTGCCACAATGGTCCCCTTGTTTCCATGAGGCCCCGCTGTGTCACAATGGACCTATGGTTCCATGATGTTGCGTGGTGTCACCGTGCTCTTCTTGAATCCGCAGTGTAACCATGGACCATTGGTTCCATGCGGCCTGGCCGTGTCACAATGGGCTCCGTGATTCCATGATTCCCCACGGTGTCACAATGGAGCCTTGTTTCTAGGAGGTTCTGTACTGTCACAATTGCCTCCTTGATGCCATCAGCCCCTGCAGTGTCACAATGGCTCCTTGGTTCCATGAGGAACACAATAGCTTGGCATAAGCATTGAGCAACAGCTGCTGAACACACCTGGCAACATCTGCTTGCATCAAAAGAGGGCTTCAAGCTGACAATGGCACCAGCAGCTTCCATCTGCAACAGAGACCCAGGAAAGGACAGGCTGTGCCGGTTTGGACAAATGTGGAGGAAAATATCCTCTGATAGAAGGCAGGTTACACCCAGCCCTCCCCCACCAGCTTCAGGAAAAAAGAATTTTCCTGGGAAGAAAGTGAAAGAGATAAAAACTACTTTTTTAACAAACACACAGGAAAAGGATAACAATGCTAAATATTAAAAGCTCTCGCTGTGCAGAGAAAGCTGGGATAATTTGAGAGTCCTTCCGTGTTTCAGTGGGGTCTCCTGAAACATCCATAGACAGCGAGGCCCGTGCAAAGAAATAGGGAGCGATTCTTGAGAGAAGTTTCAGAGCTCTTTCTTCTCCAGCCACATGGGCGGGGCACTGCCAAAGAACTGAGCAGTCACGGCACAACCAGGGCCCTCCTGGCACAGGGCAACACAAAATAAGCAGTGCTGAACAGGATTAGGGCACATGTGAGCAGGGAGCAGGGAGACCCCGTGCCCAGGCCATGCCTCTACCCCAGGGTCCCCTCTCCCATGACCTCATGGCAGGGGGGAGGAACCCCAACACTTCCGGAGGTGTAGTCTCTCTCCTCCTCCTTGCAGCTGGCTCATGGGCCCACATTCAGGGCCCCCACCTCGGGAGAAAATTCTCCCAATGTGGTCTGATGTTGAAAGAGTCAAGAAGAGAAGAAGGGAAAAAAACCCCCAAAGTCCCAGGAAAACAAAGTTCAACTCTCCATCTCCCCCCAGAGAAAAGGAGCTGAAAACTGGCTAAAAAGAAACAAAGTTGCTTCCTCCGCTCTTGCTGCAAGCAGGATGCAGAGGAGTGTGTATGTGTGTCCTTGAACAAACGCTCTGAGAAGTTTGTCCGGTTTTTTTTTCCTCTCCCCCCTCTCAGGCTCAGTTGAAAGGCACAGAAATGCACAAAGTTCACTTCTGGGCATAGAGTAGCAATAGGGGATACACATGATAAAGTCACCCCAAGACACAGGGACAGAGAATTCAGTGGAAAGACTCCGAGAATTCTGCTCCCAGAGAATTCTGCTCACACTGACCCTTGTAGGAAGGGGACATCGTTCCCGGCAGCCTGTACTGAGCATGTGGCTCCTGAGTGGGGTTTGTTGTTTGGGAAACCTGCTCCGGCTTTTCCATTCTTTCCTTCCAAACAGGAAAACTTCTCCTGGGGCTGTGTGCAGGCAGAGCCCTGAGGAGAGCAGGTGGCACATGGTGCGCTGGGCTGGGACAGCCAGCTGCAGAGCTCAAGGGAAGAAGCCCAAAGTGTCACAATGGCTCCTTGCCTTCACATGCAACACCTGGGTCACAATGGTCTCCTTGATTCCATGAGGCCCCACTGTGTCACAATGGCTCCTTGGTTCCATCGGGTTCCGCAGTGTCACCATGGTCTCCTTTGATCCGCACTGTCATCATGGACAATTGGTTCCATGAGGCCCCGCAGTGTCACAATGGTCCCTTGCTTCCATAGGTTTGATGTTGTAACAATGGACTCCTTGCTTCTATGAGCTAGCCTGCTTTTTGCAGAGGTGTCTTTGGTTCCAACAAGGCCCCGCTGTGTCTCAGTGCACCCTGGCTTCCATGTGGATCTGGAGCATCACAAAGGCTCCTTGGTTCCACCAGGTCCTGCTGTGTCACAATGGGTCCTGTGGTCCCTGAGGCCCTCCAAAGTCATCATGGAGGCTTGCTTCCATGAGGTTCCATTATGTGCCAGTGCTCATCTTGGTTCCAGGAGTTTCCTTAGTGTCACAATGCTCTCCATGCTTCCATGATTCCCCACAATGTCACAATGCTCTCCATGCTTCCATTAGGCCCTGCTTTGCCACAATGGTCCCCTTGTTTCCATGAGGCCCCGCTGTGTCACAATGGACCTATGGTTCCATGATGTTGCGTGGTGTCACCGTGCTCTTCTTGAATCCGCAGTGTAACCATGGACCATTGGTTCCATGCGGCCTGGCCGTGTCACAATGGGCTCCGTGATTCCATGATTCCCCACGGTGTCACAATGGAGCCTTGTTTCTAGGAGGTTCTGTACTGTCACAATTGCCTCCTTGATGCCATCAGCCCCTGCAGTGTCACAATGGCTCCTTGGTTCCATGAGGAACACAATAGCTTGGCATAAGCATTGAGCAACAGCTGCTGAACACACCTGGCAACATCTGCTTGCATCAAAAGAGGGCTTCAAGCTGAGAATGGCACCAGCAGCTTCCATCTGCAACAGAGACCCAGGAAAGGACAGGCTGTGCCGGTTTGGACAAATGTGGAGGAAAATATCCTCTGATAGAAGGCAGGTTACACCCAGCCCTCCCCCACCAGCTTCGGGAAAAAAGAATTTTCCTGGGAAGAAAGTGAAAGAGATAAAAACTATTTTTTTAACAAACACCCAGGAAAAGGAGAACAATGCTAAATGTTAAAAGCTCTCGCTGTGCAGAGAAAGCTGGGATAATTTGAGAGTCCTTCCGTGTTTCGGTGGGGTCTCCTGAAACATCCATAGACAGCGAGGCCCGTGCAAAGAAATAGGGAGCGATTCTTGAGAGAAGTTTCAGAGCTCTTTCTTCTCCAGCCACATGGGCGGGGCACTGCCAAAGAACTGAGCAGTCACGGCACAACCAGGGCCCTCCTGGCACAGGGCAACACAAAATAAGCAGTGCTGAACAGGATTAGGGCACATGTGAGCAGGGAGCAGGGAGACCCCGTGCCCAGGCCATGCCTCTACCCCAGGGTCCCCTCTCCCATGACCTCATGGCAGGGGGGAGGAACCCCAACACTTCCGGAGGTGTAGTCTCTCTCCTCCTCCTTGCAGCTGGCTCATGGGCCCACATTCAGGGCCCCCACCTCGGGAGAAAATTCTCCCAATGTGGTCTGATGTTGAAAGAGTCAAGAAGAGAAGAAGGGAAAAAAACCCCCAAAGTCCCAGGAAAACAAAGTTCAACTCTCCATCTCCCCCCAGAGAAAAGGAGCTGAAAACTGGCTAAAAAGAAACAAAGTTGCTTCCTCCGCTCTTGCTGCAAGCAGGATGCAGAGGAGTGTGTATGTGTGTCCTTGAACAAACGCTCTGAGAAGTTTGTCCGGTTTTTTTTCCTCTCCCCCCTCTCAGGCTCAGTTGAAAGGCACAGAAATGCACAAAGTTCACTTCTGGGCATAGAGTAGCAATAGGGGATACACATGATAAAGTCACCCCAAGACACAGGGACAGAGAATTCAGTGGAAAGACTCCGAGAATTCTGCTCCCAGAGATCATTCATTCCTGCTCACCCTGACCCTTGTAGAAAGGGGACATCGTTCCCGGCAGCCTGTACTGAGCATGTGGCTCCTGAGTGGGGTTTGTTGTTTGGGAAACCTGCTCCGGCTTTTCCATTCTTTCCTTCCAAACAGGAAAACTTCTCCTGGGGCTGTGTGCAGGCAGAGCCCTGAGGAGAGCAGGTGGCACATGGTGCGCTGGGCTGGGACAGCCAGCTGCAGAGCTCAAGGGAAGAAGCCCAAAGTGTCACAATGGCTCCTTGCCTTCACATGCAACACCTGGGTCACAATGGTCTCCTTGATTCCATGAGGCCCCACTGTGTCACAATGGCTCCTTGGTTCCATCGGGTTCCGCAGTGTCACCATGGTCTCCTTTGATCCGCACTGTCATCATGGACAATTGGTTCCATGAGGCCCCGCAGTGTCACAATGGTCCCTTGCTTCCATAGGTTTGATGTTGTAACAATGGACTCCTTGCTTCTATGAGCTAGCCTGCTTTTTGCAGAGGTGTCTTTGGTTCCAACAAGGCCCCGCTGTGTCTCAGTGCACCCTGGCTTCCATGTGGATCTGGAGCATCACAAAGGCTCCTTGGTTCCACCAGGTCCTGCTGTGTCACAATGGGTCCTGTGGTCCCTGAGGCCCTCCAAAGTCATCATGGAGGCTTGCTTCCATGAGGTTCCATTATGTGCCAGTGGTCATCTTGGTTCCAGGAGTTTCCTTAGTGTCACAATGCTCTCCATGCTTCCATGATTCCCCACAATGTCACAATGCTCTCCATGCTTCCATTAGGCCCTGCTTTGCCACAATGGTCCCCTTGTTTCCATGAGGCCCTGCTGTGTCACAATGGACCAATGGTTCCATGATGTTGCGTGGTGGCACCGTGCTCTTCTTGAATCCGCAGTGTAACCATGGACCATTGGTTCCATGCGGCCTGGCCGTGTCACAATGGGCTCCGTGATTCCATGATTCCCCACGGTGTCACAATGGAGCCTTGTTTCTAGGAGGTTCTGTACTGTCACAATTGCCTCCTTGATGCCATCAGCCCCTGCAGTGTCACAATGGCTCCTTGGTTCCATGAGGAACACAATAGCTTGGCATAAGCATTGAGCAACAGCTGCTGAACACACCTGGCAACATCTGCTTGCATCAAAAGAGGGCTTCAAGCTGAGAATGGCACCAGCAGCTTCCATCTGCAACAGAGACCCAGGAAAGGACAGGCTGTGCCGGTTTGGACAAATGTGGAGGAAAATATCCTCTGATAGAAGGCAGGTTACACCCAGCCCTCCCCCACCAGCTTCGGGAAAAAAGAATTTTCCTGGGAAGAAAGGGAAAGAGATAAAAACTATTTTTTTAACAAACACACAGGAAAAGGATAACAATGCTAAATATTAAAAGCTCTCGCTGTGCAGAGAAAGCTGGGATAATTTGAGAGTCCTTCCGTGTTTCGGTGGGGTCTCCTGAAACATCCATAGACAGCGAGGCCCGTGCAAAGAAATAGGGAGCGATTCTTGAGAGAAGTTTCAGAGCTCTTTCTTCTCCAGCCACATGGGCGGGGCACTGCCAAAGAACTGAGCAGTCACGGCACAACCAGGGCCCTCCTGGCACAGGGCAACACAAAATAAGCAGTGCTGAACAGGATTAGGGCACATGTGAGCAGGGAGCAGGGAGACCCCTTGCCCAGGCCATGCCTCTACCCCAGGGTCCCCTCTCCCATGACCTCATGGCAGGGGGGAGGAACCCCAACACTTCCGGAGGTGTAGTCTCTCTCCTCCTCCTTGCAGCTGGCTCATGGGCCCACATTCAGGGCCCCCACCTCGGGAGAAAATTCTCCCAATGTGGTCTGATGTTGAAAGAGTCAAGAAGAGAAGAAGGGAAAAAAACCCCCAAAGTCCCAGGAAAACAAAGTTCAACTCTCCATCTCCCCCCAGAGAAAAGGAGCTGAAAACTGGCTAAAAAGAAACAAAGTTGCTTCCTCCGCTCTTGCTGCAAGCAGGATGCAGAGGAGTGTGTATGTGTGTCCTTGAACAAACGCTCTGAGAAGTTTGTCCGGTTTTTTTTTCCTCTCCCCCCTCTCAGGCTCAGTTGAAAGGCACAGAAATGCACAAAGTTCACTTCTGGGCATAGAGTAGCAATAGGGGATACACATGATAAAGTCACCCCAAGACACAGGGACAGAGAATTCAGTGGAAAGACTCCGAGAATTCTGCTCCCAGAGAATTCTGCTCACACTGACCCTTGTAGGAAGGGGACATCGTTCCCGGCAGCCTGTACTGAGCATGTGGCTCCTGAGTGGGGTTTGTTGTTTGGGAAACCTGCTCCGGCTTTTCCATTCTTTCCTTCCAAACAGGAAAACTTCTCCTGGGGCTGTGTGCAGGCAGAGCCCTGAGGAGAGCAGGTGGCACATGGTGCGCTGGGCTGGGACAGCCAGCTGCAGAGCTCAAGGGAAGAAGCCCAAAGTGTCACAATGGCTCCTTGCCTTCACATGCAACACCTGGGTCACAATGGTCTCCTTGATTCCATGAGGCCCCACTGTGTCACAATGGCTCCTTGGTTCCATCGGGTTCCGCAGTGTCACCATGGTCTCCTTTGATCCGCACTGTCATCATGGACAATTGGTTCCATGAGGCCCCGCAGTGTCACAATGGTCCCTTGCTTCCATAGGTTTGATGTTGTAACAATGGACTCCTTGCTTCTATGAGCTAGCCTGCTTTTTGCAGAGGTGTCTTTGGTTCCAACAAGGCCCCGCTGTGTCTCAGTGCACCCTGGCTTCCATGTGGATCTGGAGCATCACAAAGGCTCCTTGGTTCCACCAGGTCCTGCTGTGTCACAATGGGTCCTGTGGTCCCTGAGGCCCTCCAAAGTCATCATGGAGGCTTGCTTCCATGAGGTTCCATTATGTGCCAGTGGTCATCTTGGTTCCAGGAGTTTCCTTAGTGTCACAATGCTCTCCATGCTTCCATGATTCCCCACAATGTCACAATGCTCTCCATGCTTCCATTAGGCCCTGCTTTGCCACAATGGTCCCCTTGTTTCCATGAGGCCCCGCTGTGTCACAATGGACCTATGGTTCCATGATGTTGCGTGGTGTCACCGTGCTCTTCTTGAATCCGCAGTGTAACCATGGACCATTGGTTCCATGCGGCCTGGCCGTGTCACAATGGGCTCCGTGATTCCATGATTCCCCACGGTGTCACAATGGAGCCTTGTTTCTAGGAGGTTCTGTACTGTCACAATTGCCTCCTTGATGCCATCAGCCCCTGCAGTGTCACAATGGCTCCTTGGTTCCATGAGGAACACAATAGCTTGGCATAAGCATTGAGCAACAGCTGCTGAACACACCTGGCAACATCTGCTTGCATCAAAAGAGGGCTTCAAGCTGAGAATGGCACCAGCAGCTTCCATCTGCAACAGAGACCCAGGAAAGGACAGGCTGTGCCGGTTTGGACAAATGTGGAGGAAAATATCCTCTGATAGAAGGCAGGTTACACCCAGCCCTCCCCCACCAGCTTCGGGAAAAAAGAATTTTCCTGGGAAGAAAGTGAAAGAGATAAAAACTATTTTTTTAACAAACACCCAGGAAAAGGAGAACAATGCTAAATGTTAAAAGCTCTCGCTGTGCAGAGAAAGCTGGGATAATTTGAGAGTCCTTCCGTGTTTCGGTGGGGTCTCCTGAAACATCCATAGACAGCGAGGCCCGTGCAAAGAAATAGGGAGCGATTCTTGAGAGAAGTTTCAGAGCTCTTTCTTCTCCAGCCACATGGGCGGGGCACTGCCAAAGAACTGAGCAGTCACGGCACAACCAGGGCCCTCCTGGCACAGGGCAACACAAAATAAGCAGTGCTGAACAGGATTAGGGCACATGTGAGCAGGGAGCAGGGAGACCCCGTGCCCAGGCCATGCCTCTACCCCAGGGTCCCCTCTCCCATGACCTCATGGCAGGGGGGAGGAACCCCAACACTTCCGGAGGTGTAGTCTCTCTCCTCCTCCTTGCAGCTGGCTCATGGGCCCACATTCAGGGCCCCCACCTCGGGAGAAAATTCTCCCAATGTGGTCTGATGTTGAAAGAGTCAAGAAGAGAAGAAGGGAAAAAAACCCCCAAAGTCCCAGGAAAACAAAGTTCAACTCTCCATCTCCCCCCAGAGAAAAGGAGCTGAAAACTGGCTAAAAAGAAACAAAGTTGCTTCCTCCGCTCTTGCTGCAAGCAGGATGCAGAGGAGTGTGTATGTGTGTCCTTGAACAAACGCTCTGAGAAGTTTGTCCGGTTTTTTTTCCTCTCCCCCCTCTCAGGCTCAGTTGAAAGGCACAGAAATGCACAAAGTTCACTTCTGGGCATAGAGTAGCAATAGGGGATACACATGATAAAGTCACCCCAAGACACAGGGACAGAGAATTCAGTGGAAAGACTCCGAGAATTCTGCTCCCAGAGATCATTCATTCCTGCTCACCCTGACCCTTGTAGGAAGGGGACATCGTTCCCGGCAGCCTGTACTGAGCATGTGGCTCCTGAGTGGGGTTTGTTGTTTGGGAAACCTGCTCCGGCTTTTCCATTCTTTCCTTCCAAACAGGAAAACTTCTCCTGGGGCTGTGTGCAGGCAGAGCCCTGAGGAGAGCAGGTGGCACATGGTGTGCTGGGCTGGGACAGCCAGCTGCAGAGCTCAAGGGAAGAAGCCCAAAGTGTCACAATGGCTCCTTGCCTTCACATGCAACACCTGGGTCACAATGGTCTCCTTGATTCCATGAGGCCCCACTGTGTCACAATGGCTCCTTGGTTCCATCGGGTTCCGCAGTGTCACCATGGTCTCCTTTGATCCGCACTGTCATCATGGACAATTGGTTCCATGAGGCCCCGCAGTGTCACAATGGTCCCTTGGTTCCATAGGTTTGATGTTGTAACAATGGACTCCTTGCTTCTATGAGCTAGCCTGCTTTTTGCAGAGGTGTCTTTGGTTCCAACAAGGCCCCGCTGTGTCTCAGTGCACCCTGGCTTCCATGTGGATCTGGAGCATCACAAAGGCTCCTTGGTTCCACCAGGTCCTGCTGTGTCACAATGGGTCCTGTGGTCCCCGAGGCCCTCCAAAGTCATCATGGAGGCTTGGTTCCATGAGGTTCCATTATGTGCCAGTGGTCATCTTGGTTCCAGGAGTTTCCTTAGTGTCACAATGCTCTCCATGCTTCCATGATTCCCCACAATGTCACAATGCTCTCCATGCTTCCATTAGGCCCTGCTTTGCCACAATGGTCCCCTTGTTTCCATGAGGCCCCGCTGTGTCACAATGGACCTATGGTTCCATGATGTTGCGTGGTGTCACCGTGCTCTTCTTGAATCCGCAGTGTAACCATGGACCATTGGTTCCATGCGGCCTGGCCGTGTCACAATGGGCTCCGTGATTCCATGATTCCCCACGGTGTCACAATGGAGCCTTGTTTCTAGGAGGTTCTGTACTGTCACAATTGCCTCCTTGATGCCATCAGCCCCTGCAGTGTCACAATGGCTCCTTGGTTCCATGAGGAACACAATAGCTTGGCATAAGCATTGAGCAACAGCTGCTGAACACACCTGGCAACATCTGCTTGCATCAAAAGAGGGCTTCAAGCTGACAATGGCACCAGCAGCTTCCATCTGCAACAGAGACCCAGGAAAGGACAGGCTGTGCCGGTTTTGACAAATGTGGAGGAAAATATCCTCTGATAGAAGGCAGGTTACACCCAGCCCTCCCCCACCAGCTTCGGGAAAAAAGAATTTTCCTGGGAAGAAAGGGAAAGAGATAAAAACTATTTTTTTAACAAACACACAGGAAAAGGATAACAATGCTAAATATTAAAAGCTCTCGCTGTGCAGAGAAAGCTGGGATAATTTGAGAGTCCTTCCGTGTTTCGGTGGGGTCTCCTGAAACATCCATAGACAGCGAGGCCCGTGCAAAGAAATAGGGAGAGATTCTTGAGAGAAGTTTCAGAGCTCTTTCTTCTCCAGCCACATGGGCGGGGCACTGCCAAAGAACTGAGCAGTCACGGCACAACCAGGGCCCTCCTGGCACAGGGCAACACAAAATAAGCAGTGCTGAACAGGATTAGGGCACATGTGAGCAGGGAGCAGGGAGACCCCGTGCCCAGGCCATGCCTCTACCCCAGGGTCCCCTCTCCCATGACCTCATGGCAGGGGGGAGGAACCCCAACACTTCCGGAGGTGTAGTCTCTCTCCTCCTCCTTGCAGCTGGCTCATGGGCCCACATTCAGGGCCCCCACCTCGGGAGAAAATTCTCCCAATGTGGTCTGATGTTGAAAGAGTCAAGAAGAGAAGAAGGGAAAAAAACCCCCAAAGTCCCAGGAAAACAAAGTTCAACTCTCCATCTCCCCCCAGAGAAAAGGAGCTGAAAACTGGCTAAAAAGAAACAAAGTTGCTTCCTCCGCTCTTGCTGCAAGCAGGATGCAGAGGAGTGTGTATGTGTGTCCTTGAACAAACGCTCTGAGAAGTTTGTCCGGTTTTTTTTTCCTCTCCCCCCTCTCAGGCTCAGTTGAAAGGCACAGAAATGCACAAAGTTCACTTCTGGGCATAGAGTAGCAATAGGGGATACACATGATAAAGTCACCCCAAGACACAGGGACAGAGAATTCAGTGGAAAGACTCCGAGAATTCTGCTCCCAGAGATCATTCATTCCTGCTCACCCTGACCCTTGTAGAAAGGGGACATCGTTCCCGGCAGCCTGTACTGAGCATGTGGCTCCTGAGTGGGGTTTGTTGTTTGGGAAACCTGCTCCGGCTTTTCCATTCTTTCCTTCCAAACAGGAAAACTTCTCCTGGGGCTGTGTGCAGGCAGAGCCCTGAGGAGAGCAGGTGGCACATGGTGCGCTGGGCTGGGACAGCCAGCTGCAGAGCTCAAGGGAAGAAGCCCAAAGTGTCACAATGGCTCCTTGCCTTCACATGCAACACCTGGGTCACAATGGTCTCCTTGATTCCATGAGGCCCCACTGTGTCACAATGGCTCCTTGGTTCCATCGGGTTCCGCAGTGTCACCATGGTCTCTTTTGATCCGCACTGTCATCATGGACAATTGGTTCCATGAGGCCCCGCAGTGTCACAATGGTCCCTTGCTTCCATAGGTTTGATGTTGTAACAATGGACTCCTTGCTTCTATGAGCTAGCCTGCTTTTTGCAGAGGTGTCTTTGGTTCCAACAAGGCCCCGCTGTGTCTCAGTGCACCCTGGCTTCCATGTGGATCTGGAGTATCACAAAGGCTCCTTGGTTCCACCAGGTCCTGCTGTGTCACAATGGGTCCTGTGGTCCCTGAGGCCCTCCAAAGTCATCATGGAGGCTTGCTTCCATGAGGTTCCATTATGTGCCAGTGGTCATCTTGGTTCCAGGAGTTTCCTTAGTGTCACAATGCTCTCCATGCTTCCATGATTCCCCACAATGTCACAATGCTCTCCATGCTTCCATTAGGCCCTGCTTTGCCACAATGGTCCCCTTGTTTCCATGAGGCCCCGCTGTGTCACAATGGACCTATGGTTCCATGATGTTGCGTGGTGTCACCGTGCTCTTCTTGAATCCGCAGTGTAACCATGGACCATTGGTTCCATGCGGCCTGGCCGTGTCACAATGGGCTCCGTGATTCCATGATTCCCCACGGTGTCACAATGGAGCCTTGTTTCTAGGAGGTTCTGTACTGTCACAATTGCCTCCTTGATGCCATCAGCCCCTGCAGTGTCACAATGGCTCCTTGGTTCCATGAGGAACACAATAGCTTGGCATAAGCATTGAGCAACAGCTGCTGAACACACCTGGCAACATCTGCTTGCATCAAAAGAGGGCTTCAAGCTGAGAATGGCACCAGCAGCTTCCATCTGCAACAGAGACCCAGGAAAGGACAGGCTGTGCCGGTTTGGACAAATGTGGAGGAAAATATCCTCTGATAGAAGGCAGGTTACACCCAGCCCTCCCCCACCAGCTTCAGGAAAAAAGAATTTTCCTGGGAAGAAAGTGAAAGAGATAAAAACTACTTTTTTAACAAACACACAGGAAAAGGATAACAATGCTAAATATTAAAAGCTCTCGCTGTGCAGAGAAAGCTGGGATAATTTGAGAGTCCTTCCGTGTTTCAGTGGGGTCTCCTGAAACATCCATAGACAGCGAGGCCCGTGCAAAGAAATAGGGAGCGATTCTTGAGAGAAGTTTCAGAGCTCTTTCTTCTCCAGCCACATGGGCGGGGCACTGCCAAAGAACTGAGCAGTCACGGCACAACCAGGGCCCTCCTGGCACAGGGCAACACAAAATAAGCAGTGCTGAACAGGATTAGGGCACATGTGAGCAGGGAGCAGGGAGACCCCTTGCCCAGGCCATGCCTCTACCCCAGGGTCCCCTCTCCCATGACCTCATGGCAGGGGGGAGGAACCCCAACACTTCCGGAGGTGTAGTCTCTCTCCTCCTCCTTGCAGCTGGCTCATGGGCCCACATTCAGGGCCCCCACCTCGGGAGAAAATTCTCCCAATGTGGTCTGATGTTGAAAGAGTCAAGAAGAGAAGAAGGGAAAAAAACCCCCAAAGTCCCAGGAAAACAAAGTTCAACTCTCCATCTCCCCCCAGAGAAAAGGAGCTGAAAACTGGCTAAAAAGAAACAAAGTTGCTTCCTCCGCTCTTGCTGCAAGCAGGATGCAGAGGAGTGTGTATGTGTGTCCTTGAACAAACGCTCTGAGAAGTTTGTCCGGTTTTTTTTTCCTCTCCCCCCTCTCAGGCTCAGTTGAAAGGCACAGAAATGCACAAAGTTCACTTCTGGGCATAGAGTAGCAATAGGGGATACACATGATAAAGTCACCCCAAGACACAGGGACAGAGAATTCAGTGGAAAGACTCTGAAAATTCTGCTCCCAGAGATCATTCATTCCTGCTCACCCTGACCCTTGTAGGAAGGGGACATCGTTCCCGGCAGCCTGTACTGAGCATGTGGCTCCTGAGTGGGGTTTGTTGTTTGGGAAACCTGCTCCGGCTTTTCCATTCTTTCCTTCCAAACAGGAAAACTTCTCCTGGGGCTGTGTGCAGGCAGAGCCCTGAGGAGAGCAGGTGGCACATGGTGTGCTGGGCTGGGACAGCCAGCTGCAGAGCTCAAGGGAAGAAGCCCAAAGTGTCACAATGGCTCCTTGCCTTCACATGCAACACCTGGGTCACAATGGTCTCCTTGATTCCATGAGGCCCCACTGTGTCACAATGGCTCCTTGGTTCCATCGGGTTCCGCAGTGTCACCATGGTCTCCTTTGATCCGCACTGTCATCATGGACAATTGGTTCCATGAGGCCCCGCAGTGTCACAATGGTCCCTTGGTTCCATAGGTTTGATGTTGTAACAATGGACTCCTTGCTTCTATGAGCTAGCCTGCTTTTTGCAGAGGTGTCTTTGGTTCCAACAAGGCCCCGCTGTGTCTCAGTGCACCCTGGCTTCCATGTGGATCTGGAGCATCACAAAGGCTCCTTGGTTCCACCAGGTCCTGCTGTGTCACAATGGGTCCTGTGGTCCCCGAGGCCCTCCAAAGTCATCATGGAGGCTTGGTTCCATGAGGTTCCATTATGTGCCAGTGGTCATCTTGGTTCCAGGAGTTTCCTTAGTGTCACAATGCTCTCCATGCTTCCATGATTCCCCACAATGTCACAATGCTCTCCATGCTTCCATTAGGCCCTGCTTTGCCACAATGGTCCCCTTGTTTCCATGAGGCCCCGCTGTGTCACAATGGACCTATGGTTCCATGATGTTGCGTGGTGTCACCGTGCTCTTCTTGAATCCGCAGTGTAACCATGGACCATTGGTTCCATGCGGCCTGGCCGTGTCACAATGGGCTCCGTGATTCCATGATTCCCCACGGTGTCACAATGGAGCCTTGTTTCTAGGAGGTTCTGTACTGTCACAATTGCCTCCTTGATGCCATCAGCCCCTGCAGTGTCACAATGGCTCCTTGGTTCCATGAGGAACACAATAGCTTGGCATAAGCATTGAGCAACAGCTGCTGAACACACCTGGCAACATCTGCTTGCATCAAAAGAGGGCTTCAAGCTGACAATGGCACCAGCAGCTTCCATCTGCAACAGAGACCCAGGAAAGGACAGGCTGTGCCGGTTTTGACAAATGTGGAGGAAAATATCCTCTGATAGAAGGCAGGTTACACCCAGCCCTCCCCCACCAGCTTCGGGAAAAAAGAATTTTCCTGGGAAGAAAGGGAAAGAGATAAAAACTATTTTTTTAACAAACACACAGGAAAAGGATAACAATGCTAAATATTAAAAGCTCTCGCTGTGCAGAGAAAGCTGGGATAATTTGAGAGTCCTTCCGTGTTTCGGTGGGGTCTCCTGAAACATCCATAGACAGCGAGGCCCGTGCAAAGAAATAGGGAGAGATTCTTGAGAGAAGTTTCAGAGCTCTTTCTTCTCCAGCCACATGGGCGGGGCACTGCCAAAGAACTGAGCAGTCACGGCACAACCAGGGCCCTCCTGGCACAGGGCAACACAAAATAAGCAGTGCTGAACAGGATTAGGGCACATGTGAGCAGGGAGCAGGGAGACCCCGTGCCCAGGCCATGCCTCTACCCCAGGGTCCCCTCTCCCATGACCTCATGGCAGTGGGGAGGAACCCCAACACTTCCGGAGGTGTAGTCTCTCTCCTCCTCCTTGCAGCTGGCTCATGGGCCCACATTCAGGGCCCCCACCTCGGGAGAAAATTCTCCCAATGTGGTCTGATGTTGAAAGAGTCAAGAAGAGAAGAAGGGAAAAAAACCCCCAAAGTCCCAGGAAAACAAAGTTCAACTCTCCATCTCCCCCCAGAGAAAAGGAGCTGAAAACTGGCTAAAAAGAAACAAAGTTGCTTCCTCCGCTCTTGCTGCAAGCAGGATGCAGAGGAGTGTGTATGTGTGTCCTTGAACAAACGCTCTGAGAAGTTTGTCCGGTTTTTTTTTCCTCTCCCCCCTCTCAGGCTCAGTTGAAAGGCACAGAAATGCACAAAGTTCACTTCTGGGCATAGAGTAGCAATAGGGGATACACATGATAAAGTCACCCCAAGACACAGGGACAGAGAATTCAGTGGAAAGACTCCGAGAATTCTGCTCCCAGAGATCATTCATTCCTGCTCACCCTGACCCTTGTAGAAAGGGGACATCGTTCCCGGCAGCCTGTACTGAGCATGTGGCTCCTGAGTGGGGTTTGTTGTTTGGGAAACCTGCTCCGGCTTTTCCATTCTTTCCTTCCAAACAGGAAAACTTCTCCTGGGGCTGTGTGCAGGCAGAGCCCTGAGGAGAGCAGGTGGCACATGGTGCGCTGGGCTGGGACAGCCAGCTGCAGAGCTCAAGGGAAGAAGCCCAAAGTGTCACAATGGCTCCTTGCCTTCACATGCAACACCTGGGACACAATGGTCTCCTTGATTCCATGAGGCCCCACTGTGTCACAATGGCTCCTTGGTTCCATCGGGTTCCGCAGTGTCACCATGGTCTCTTTTGATCCGCATTGTCATCATGGACAATTGGTTCCATGAGGCCCCGCAGTGTCACAATGGTCCCTTGGTTCCATAGGTTTGATGTTGTAACAATGGACTCCTTGCTTCTATGAGCTAGCCTGCTTTTTGCAGAGGTGTCTTTGGTTCCAACAAGGCCCCGCTGTGTCTCAGTGCACCCTGGCTTCCATGTGGATCTGGAGTATCACAAAGGCTCCTTGGTTCCACCAGGTCCTGCTGTGTCACAATGGGTCCTGTGGTCCCTGAGGCCCTCCAAAGTCATCATGGAGGCTTGCTTCCATGAGGTTCCATTATGTGCCAGTGGTCATCTTGGTTCCAGGAGTTTCCTTAGTGTCACAATGCTCTCCATGCTTCCATGATTCCCCACAATGTCACAATGCTCTCCATGCTTCCATTAGGCCCTGCTTTGCCACAATGGTCCCCTTGTTTCCATGAGGCCCCGCTGTGTCACAATGGACCTATGGTTCCATGATGTTGCGTGGTGTCACCGTGCTCTTCTTGAATCCGCAGTGTAACCATGGACCATTGGTTCCATGCGGCCTGGCCGTGTCACAATGGGCTCCGTGATTCCATGATTCCCCACGGTGTCACAATGGAGCCTTGTTTCTAGGAGGTTCTGTACTGTCACAATTGCCTCCTTGATGCCATCAGCCCCTGCAGTGTCACAATGGCTCCTTGGTTCCATGAGGAACACAATAGCTTGGCATAAGCATTGAGCAACAGCTGCTGAACACACCTGGCAACATCTGCTTGCATCAAAAGAGGGCTTCAAGCTGACAATGGCACCAGCAGCTTCCATCTGCAACAGAGACCCAGGAAAGGACAGGCTGTGCCGGTTTGGACAAATGTGGAGGAAAATATCCTCTGATAGAAGGCAGGTTACACCCAGCCCTCCCCCACCAGCTTCAGGAAAAAAGAATTTTCCTGGGAAGAAAGTGAAAGAGATAAAAACTACTTTTTTAACAAACACACAGGAAAAGGATAACAATGCTAAATATTAAAAGCTCTCGCTGTGCAGAGAAAGCTGGGATAATTTGAGAGTCCTTCCGTGTTTCAGTGGGGTCTCCTGAAACATCCATAGACAGCGAGGCCCGTGCAAAGAAATAGGGAGCGATTCTTGAGAGAAGTTTCAGAGCTCTTTCTTCTCCAGCCACATGGGCGGGGCACTGCCAAAGAACTGAGCAGTCACGGCACAACCAGGGCCCTCCTGGCACAGGGCAACACAAAATAAGCAGTGCTGAACAGGATTAGGGCACATGTGAGCAGGGAGCAGGGAGACCCCTTGCCCAGGCCATGCCTCTACCCCAGGGTCCCCTCTCCCATGACCTCATGGCAGGGGGGAGGAACCCCAACACTTCCGGAGGTGTAGTCTCTCTCCTCCTCCTTGCAGCTGGCTCATGGGCCCACATTCAGGGCCCCCACCTCGGGAGAAAATTCTCCCAATGTGGTCTGATGTTGAAAGAGTCAAGAAGAGAAGAAGGGAAAAAAACCCCCAAAGTCCCAGGAAAACAAAGTTCAACTCTCCATCTCCCCCCAGAGAAAAGGAGCTGAAAACTGGCTAAAAAGAAACAAAGTTGCTTCCTCCGCTCTTGCTGCAAGCAGGATGCAGAGGAGTGTGTATGTGTGTCCTTGAACAAACGCTCTGAGAAGTTTGTCCGGTTTTTTTTTCCTCTCCCCCCTCTCAGGCTCAGTTGAAAGGCACAGAAATGCACAAAGTTCACTTCTGGGCATAGAGTAGCAATAGGGGATACACATGATAAAGTCACCCCAAGACACAGGGACAGAGAATTCAGTGGAAAGACTCCGAGAATTCTGCTCCCAGAGAATTCTGCTCACACTGACCCTTGTAGGAAGGGGACATCGTTCCCGGCAGCCTGTACTGAGCATGTGGCTCCTGAGTGGGGTTTGTTGTTTGGGAAACCTGCTCCGGCTTTTCCATTCTTTCCTTCCAAACAGGAAAACTTCTCCTGGGGCTGTGTGCAGGCAGAGCCCTGAGGAGAGCAGGTGGCACATGGTGCGCTGGGCTGGGACAGCCAGCTGCAGAGCTCAAGGGAAGAAGCCCAAAGTGTCACAATGGCTCCTTGCCTTCACATGCAACACCTGGGTCACAATGGTCTCCTTGATTCCATGAGGCCCCACTGTGTCACAATGGCTCCTTGGTTCCATCGGGTTCCGCAGTGTCACCATGGTCTCCTTTGATCCGCACTGTCATCATGGACAATTGGTTCCATGAGGCCCCGCAGTGTCACAATGGTCCCTTGCTTCCATAGGTTTGATGTTGTAACAATGGACTCCTTGCTTCTATGAGCTAGCCTGCTTTTTGCAGAGGTGTCTTTGGTTCCAACAAGGCCCCGCTGTGTCTCAGTGCACCCTGGCTTCCATGTGGATCTGGAGCATCACAAAGGCTCCTTGGTTCCACCAGGTCCTGCTGTGTCACAATGGGTCCTGTGGTCCCTGAGGCCCTCCAAAGTCATCATGGAGGCTTGCTTCCATGAGGTTCCATTATGTGCCATTGATCATCTTTGTTCCAGGAGTTTCCTTAGTGTCACAATGCTCTCCATGCTTCCATGATTCCCCACAATGTCACAATGCTCTCCATGCTTCCATTAGGCCCTGCTTTGCCACAATGGTCCCCTTGTTTCCATGAGGCCCCGCTGTGTCACAATGGACCTATGGTTCCATGATGTTGCGTGGTGTCACCGTGCTCTTCTTGAATCCGCAGTGTAACCATGGACCATTGGTTCCATGCGGCCTGGCCGTGTCACAATGGGCTCCGTGATTCCATGATTCCCCACGGTGTCACAATGGAGCCTTGTTTCTAGGAGGTTCTGTACTGTCACAATTGCCTCCTTGATGCCATCAGCCCCTGCAGTGTCACAATGGCTCCTTGGTTCCATGAGGAACACAATAGCTTGGCATAAGCATTGAGCAACAGCTGCTGAACACACCTGGCAACATCTGCTTGCATCAAAAGAGGGCTTCAAGCTGAGAATGGCACCAGCAGCTTCCATCTGCAACAGAGACCCAGGAAAGGACAGGCTGTGCCGGTTTGGACAAATGTGGAGGAAAATATCCTCTGATAGAAGGCAGGTTACACCCAGCCCTCCCCCACCAGCTTCGGGAAAAAAGAATTTTCCTGGGAAGAAAGTGAAAGAGATAAAAACTATTTTTTTAACAAACACCCAGGAAAAGGAGAACAATGCTAAATGTTAAAAGCTCTCGCTGTGCAGAGAAAGCTGGGATAATTTGAGAGTCCTTCCGTGTTTCGGTGGGGTCTCCTGAAACATCCATAGACAGCGAGGCCCGTGCAAAGAAATAGGGAGCGATTCTTGAGAGAAGTTTCAGAGCTCTTTCTTCTCCAGCCACATGGGCGGGGCACTGCCAAAGAACTGAGCAGTCACGGCACAACCAGGGCCCTCCTGGCACAGGGCAACACAAAATAAGCAGTGCTGAACAGGATTAGGGCACATGTGAGCAGGGAGCAGGGAGACCCCGTGCCCAGGCCATGCCTCTACCCCAGGGTCCCCTCTCCCATGACCTCATGGCAGGGGGGAGGAACCCCAACACTTCCGGAGGTGTAGTCTCTCTCCTCCTCCTTGCAGCTGGCTCATGGGCCCACATTCAGGGCCCCCACCTCGGGAGAAAATTCTCCCAATGTGGTCTGATGTTGAAAGAGTCAAGAAGAGAAGAAGGGAAAAAAACCCCCAAAGTCCCAGGAAAACAAAGTTCAACTCTCCATCTCCCCCCAGAGAAAAGGAGCTGAAAACTGGCTAAAAAGAAACAAAGTTGCTTCCTCTGCTCTTGCTGCAAGCAGGATGCAGAGGAGTGTGTATGTGTGTCCTTGAACAAACGCTCTGAGAAGTTTGTCCGGTTTTTTTTCCTCTCCCCCCTCTCAGGCTCAGTTGAAAGGCACAGAAATGCACAAAGTTCACTTCTGGGCATAGAGTAGCAATAGGGGATACACATGATAAAGTCACCCCAAGACACAGGGACAGAGAATTCAGTGGAAAGACTCCGAGAATTCTGCTCCCAGAGATCATTCATTCCTGCTCACCCTGACCCTTGTAGGAAGGGGACATCGTTCCCGGCAGCCTGTACTGAGCATGTGGCTCCTGAGTGGGGTTTGTTGTTTGGGAAACCTGCTCCGGCTTTTCCATTCTTTCCTTCCAAACAGGAAAACTTCTCCTGGGGCTGTGTGCAGGCAGAGCCCTGAGGAGAGCAGGTGGCACATGGTGTGCTGGGCTGGGACAGCCAGCTGCAGAGCTCAAGGGAAGAAGCCCAAAGTGTCACAATGGCTCCTTGCCTTCACATGCAACACCTGGGTCACAATGGTCTCCTTGATTCCATGAGGCCCCACTGTGTCACAATGGCTCCTTGGTTCCATCGGGTTCCGCAGTGTCACCATGGTCTCCTTTGATCCGCACTGTCATCATGGACAATTGGTTCCATGAGGCCCCGCAGTGTCACAATGGTCCCTTGGTTCCATAGGTTTGATGTTGTAACAATGGACTCCTTGCTTCTATGAGCTAGCCTGCTTTTTGCAGAGGTGTCTTTGGTTCCAACAAGGCCCCGCTGTGTCTCAGTGCACCCTGGCTTCCATGTGGATCTGGAGCATCACAAAGGCTCCTTGGTTCCACCAGGTCCTGCTGTGTCACAATGGGTCCTGTGGTCCCCGAGGCCCTCCAAAGTCATCATGGAGGCTTGGTTCCATGAGGTTCCATTATGTGCCAGTGGTCATCTTGGTTCCAGGAGTTTCCTTAGTGTCACAATGCTCTCCATGCTTCCATGATTCCCCACAATGTCACAATGCTCTCCATGCTTCCATTAGGCCCTGCTTTGCCACAATGGTCCCCTTGTTTCCATGAGGCCCCGCTGTGTCACAATGGACCTATGGTTCCATGATGTTGCGTGGTGTCACCGTGCTCTTCTTGAATCCGCAGTGTAACCATGGACCATTGGTTCCATGCGGCCTGGCCGTGTCACAATGGGCTCCGTGATTCCATGATTCCCCACGGTGTCACAATGGAGCCTTGTTTCTAGGAGGTTCTGTACTGTCACAATTGCCTCCTTGATGCCATCAGCCCCTGCAGTGTCACAATGGCTCCTTGGTTCCATGAGGAACACAATAGCTTGGCATAAGCATTGAGCAACAGCTGCTGAACACACCTGGCAACATCTGCTTGCATCAAAAGAGGGCTTCAAGCTGACAATGGCACCAGCAGCTTCCATCTGCAACAGAGACCCAGGAAAGGACAGGCTGTGCCGGTTTGGACAAATGTGGAGGAAAATATCCTCTGATAGAAGGCAGGTTACACCCAGCCCTCCCCCACCAGCTTCGGGAAAAAAGAATTTTCCTGGGAAGAAAGTGAAAGAGATAAAAACTATTTTTTTAACAAACACCCAGGAAAAGGAGAACAATGCTAAATATTAAAAGCTCTCGCTGTGCAGAGAAAGCTGGGATAATTTGAGAGTCCTTCCGTGTTTCGGTGGGGTCTCCTGAAACATCCATAGACAGCGAGGCCCGTGCAAAGAAATAGGGAGCGATTCTTGAGAGAAGTTTCAGAGCTCTTTCTTCTCCAGCCACATGGGCGGGGCACTGCCAAAGAACTGAGCAGTCACGGCACAACCAGGGCCCTCCTGGCACAGGGCAACACAAAATAAGCAGTGCTGAACAGGATTAGGGCACATGTGAGCAGGGAGCAGGGAGACCCCGTGCCCAGGCCATGCCTCTACCCCAGGGTCCCCTCTCCCATGACCTCATGGCAGGGGGGAGGAACCCCAACACTTCCGGAGGTGTAGTCTCTCTCCTCCTCCTTGCAGCTGGCTCATGGGCCCACATTCAGGGCCCCCACCTCGGGAGAAAATTCTCCCAATGTGGTCTGATGTTGAAAGAGTCAAGAAGAGAAGAAGGGAAAAAAACCCCCAAAGTCCCAGGAAAGCAAAGTTCAACTCTCCATCTCTCCCCAGAGAAAAGGAGCTGAAAACTGGCTAAAAAGAAACAAAGTTGCTTCCTCCGCTCTTGCTGCAAGCAGGATGCAGAGGAGTGTGTATGTGTGTCCTTGAACAAACGCTCTGAGAAGTTTGTCCGGTTTTTTTTCCTCTCCCCCCTCTCAGGCTCAGTTGAAAGGCACAGAAATGCACAAAGTTCACTTCTGGGCATAGAGTAGCAATAGGGGATACACATGATAAAGTCACCCCAAGACACAGGGACAGAGAATTCAGTGGAAAGACTCCGAGAATTCTGCTCCCAGAGATCATTCATTCCTGCTCACCCTGACCCTTGTAGAAAGGGGACATCGTTCCCGGCAGCCTGTACTGAGCATGTGGCTCCTGAGTGGGGTTTGTTGTTTGGGAAACCTGCTCCGGCTTTTCCATTCTTTCCTTCCAAACAGGAAAACTTCTCCTGGGGCTGTGTGCAGGCAGAGCCCTGAGGAGAGCAGGTGGCACATGGTGCGCTGGGCTGGGACAGCCAGCTGCAGAGCTCAAGGGAAGAAGCCCAAAGTGTCACAATGGCTCCTTGCCTTCACATGCAACACCTGGGTCACAATGGTCTCCTTGATTCCATGAGGCCCCACTGTGTCACAATGGCTCCTTGGTTCCATCGGGTTCCGCAGTGTCACCATGGTCTCCTTTGATCCGCACTGTCATCATGGACAATTGGTTCCATGAGGCCCCGCAGTGTCACAATGGTCCCTTGCTTCCATAGGTTTGATGTTGTAACAATGGACTCCTTGCTTCTATGAGCTAGCCTGCTTTTTGCAGAGGTGTCTTTGGTTCCAACAAGGCCCCGCTGTGTCTCAGTGCACCCTGGCTTCCATGTGGATCTGGAGTATCACAAAGGCTCCTTGGTTCCACCAGGTCCTGCTGTGTCACAATGGGTCCTGTGGTCCCTGAGGCCCTCCAAAGTCATCATGGAGGCTTGCTTCCATGAGGTTCCATTATGTGCCAGTGCTCATCTTGGTTCCAGGAGTTTCCTTAGTGTCACAATGCTCTCCATGCTTCCATGATTCCCCACAATGTCACAATGCTCTCCATGCTTCCATTAGGCCCTGCTTTGCCACAATGGTCCCCTTGTTTCCATGAGGCCCCGCTGTGTCACAATGGACCTATGGTTCCATGATGTTGCGTGGTGTCACCGTGCTCTTCTTGAATCCGCAGTGTAACCATGGACCATTGGTTCCATGCGGCCTGGCCGTGTCACAATGGGCTCCGTGATTCCATGATTCCCCACGGTGTCACAATGGAGCCTTGTTTCTAGGAGGTTCTGTACTGTCACAATTGCCTCCTTGATGCCATCAGCCCCTGCAGTGTCACAATGGCTCCTTGGTTCCATGAGGAACACAATAGCTTGGCATAAGCATTGAGCAACAGCTGCTGAACACACCTGGCAACATCTGCTTGCATCAAAAGAGGGCTTCAAGCTGACAATGGCACCAGCAGCTTCCATCTGCAACAGAGACCCAGGAAAGGACAGGCTGTGCCGGTTTGGACAAATGTGGAGGAAAATATCCTCTGATAGAAGGCAGGTTACACCCAGCCCTCCCCCACCAGCTTCAGGAAAAAAGAATTTTCCTGGGAAGAAAGTGAAAGAGATAAAAACTACTTTTTTAACAAACACACAGGAAAAGGAGAACAATGCTAAATATTAAAAGCTCTCGCTGTGCAGAGAAAGCTGGGATAATTTGAGAGTCCTTCCGTGTTTCGGTGGGGTCTCCTGAAACATCCATAGACAGCGAGGCCCGTGCAAAGAAATAGGGAGCCATTCATGAGAGAAGTTTCAGAGCTCTTTCTTCTCCAGCCACATGGGCGGGGCACTGCCAAAGAACTGAGCAGTCACGGCACAACCAGGGCCCTCCTGGCACAGGGCAACACAAAATAAGCAGTGCTGAACAGGATTAGGGCACATGTGAGCAGGGAGCAGGGAGACCCCGTGCCCAGGCCATGCCTCTACCCCAGGGTCCCCTCTCCCATGACCTCATGGCAGGGGGGAGGAACCCCAACACTTCCGGAGGTGTAGTCTCTCTCCTCCTCCTTGCAGCTGGCTCATGGGCCCACATTCAGGGCCCCCACCTCGGGAGAAAATTCTCCCAATGTGGTCTGATGTTGAAAGAGTCAAGAAGAGAAGAAGGGAAAAAAACCCCCAAAGTCCCAGGAAAACAAAGTTCAACTCTCCATCTCCCCCCAGAGAAAAGGAGCTGAAAACTGGCTAAAAAGAAACAAAGTTGCTTCCTCCGCTCTTGCTGCAAGCAGGATGCAGAGGAGTGTGTATGTGTGTCCTTGAACAAACGCTCTGAGAAGTTTGTCCGGTTTTTTTTTCCTCTCCCCCCTCTCAGGCTCAGTTGAAAGGCACAGAAATGCACAAAGTTCACTTCTGGGCATAGAGTAGCAATAGGGGATACACATGATAAAGTCACCCCAAGACACAGGGACAGAGAATTCAGTGGAAAGACTCCGAGAATTCTGCTCCCAGAGAATTCTGCTCACACTGACCCTTGTAGGAAGGGGACATCGTTCCCGGCAGCCTGTACTGAGCATGTGGCTCCTGAGTGGGGTTTGTTGTTTGGGAAACCTGCTCCGGCTTTTCCATTCTTTCCTTCCAAACAGGAAAACTTCTCCTGGGGCTGTGTGCAGGCAGAGCCCTGAGGAGAGCAGGTGGCACATGGTGCGCTGGGCTGGGACAGCCAGCTGCAGAGCTCAAGGGAAGAAGCCCAAAGTGTCACAATGGCTCCTTGCCTTCACATGCAACACCTGGGTCACAATGGTCTCCTTGATTCCATGAGGCCCCACTGTGTCACAATGGCTCCTTGGTTCCATCGGGTTCCGCAGTGTCACCATGGTCTCCTTTGATCCGCACTGTCATCATGGACAATTGGTTCCATGAGGCCCCGCAGTGTCACAATGGTCCCTTGCTTCCATAGGTTTGATGTTGTAACAATGGACTCCTTGCTTCTATGAGCTAGCCTGCTTTTTGCAGAGGTGTCTTTGGTTCCAACAAGGCCCCGCTGTGTCTCAGTGCACCCTGGCTTCCATGTGGATCTGGAGCATCACAAAGGCTCCTTGGTTCCACCAGGTCCTGCTGTGTCACAATGGGTCCTGTGGTCCCTGAGGCCCTCCAAAGTCATCATGGAGGCTTGCTTCCATGAGGTTCCATTATGTGCCATTGATCATCTTTGTTCCAGGAGTTTCCTTAGTGTCACAATGCTCTCCATGCTTCCATGATTCCCCACAATGTCACAATGCTCTCCATGCTTCCATTAGGCCCTGCTTTGCCACAATGGTCCCCTTGTTTCCATGAGGCCCCGCTGTGTCACAATGGACCTATGGTTCCATGATGTTGCGTGGTGTCACCGTGCTCTTCTTGAATCCGCAGTGTAACCATGGACCATTGGTTCCATGCGGCCTGGCCGTGTCACAATGGGCTCCGTGATTCCATGATTCCCCACGGTGTTACAATGGAGCCTTGTTTCTAGGAGGTTCTGTACTGTCACAATTGCCTCCTTGATGCCATCAGCCCCTGCAGTGTCACAATGGCTCCTTGGTTCCATGAGGAACACAATAGCTTGGCATAAGCATTGAGCAACAGCTGCTGAACACACCTGGCAACATCTGCTTGCATCAAAAGAGGGCTTCAAGCTGAGAATGGCACCAGCAGCTTCCATCTGCAACAGAGACCCAGGAAAGGACAGGCTGTGCCGGTTTGGACAAATGTGGAGGAAAATATCCTCTGATAGAAGGCAGGTTACACCCAGCCCTCCCCCACCAGCTTCGGGAAAAAAGAATTTTCCTGGGAAGAAAGTGAAAGAGATAAAAACTATTTTTTTAACAAACACCCAGGAAAAGGAGAACAATGCTAAATGTTAAAAGCTCTCGCTGTGCAGAGAAAGCTGGGATAATTTGAGAGTCCTTCCGTGTTTCGGTGGGGTCTCCTGAAACATCCATAGACAGCGAGGCCCGTGCAAAGAAATAGGGAGCGATTCTTGAGAGAAGTTTCAGAGCTCTTTCTTCTCCAGCCACATGGGCGGGGCACTGCCAAAGAACTGAGCAGTCACGGCACAACCAGGGCCCTCCTGGCACAGGGCAACACAAAATAAGCAGTGCTGAACAGGATTAGGGCACATGTGAGCAGGGAGCAGGGAGACCCCGTGCCCAGGCCATGCCTCTACCCCAGGGTCCCCTCTCCCATGACCTCATGGCAGGGGGGAGGAACCCCAACACTTCCGGAGGTGTAGTCTCTCTCCTCCTCCTTGCAGCTGGCTCATGGGCCCACATTCAGGGCCCCCACCTCGGGAGAAAATTCTCCCAATGTGGTCTGATGTTGAAAGAGTCAAGAAGAGAAGAAGGGAAAAAAACCCCCAAAGTCCCAGGAAAACAAAGTTCAACTCTCCATCTCCCCCCAGAGAAAAGGAGCTGAAAACTGGCTAAAAAGAAACAAAGTTGCTTCCTCTGCTCTTGCTGCAAGCAGGATGCAGAGGAGTGTGTATGTGTGTCCTTGAACAAACGCTCTGAGAAGTTTGTCCGGTTTTTTTTCCTCTCCCCCCTCTCAGGCTCAGTTGAAAGGCACAGAAATGCACAAAGTTCACTTCTGGGCATAGAGTAGCAATAGGGGATACACATGATAAAGTCACCCCAAGACACAGGGACAGAGAATTCAGTGGAAAGACTCCGAGAATTCTGCTCCCAGAGATCATTCATTCCTGCTCACCCTGACCCTTGTAGGAAGGGGACATCGTTCCCGGCAGCCTGTACTGAGCATGTGGCTCCTGAGTGGGGTTTGTTGTTTGGGAAACCTGCTCCGGCTTTTCCATTCTTTCCTTCCAAACAGGAAAACTTCTCCTGGGGCTGTGTGCAGGCAGAGCCCTGAGGAGAGCAGGTGGCACATGGTGTGCTGGGCTGGGACAGCCAGCTGCAGAGCTCAAGGGAAGAAGCCCAAAGTGTCACAATGGCTCCTTGCCTTCACATGCAACACCTGGGTCACAATGGTCTCCTTGATTCCATGAGGCCCCACTGTGTCACAATGGCTCCTTGGTTCCATCGGGTTCCGCAGTGTCACCATGGTCTCCTTTGATCCGCACTGTCATCATGGACAATTGGTTCCATGAGGCCCCGCAGTGTCACAATGGTCCCTTGGTTCCATAGGTTTGATGTTGTAACAATGGACTCCTTGCTTCTATGAGCTAGCCTGCTTTTTGCAGAGGTGTCTTTGGTTCCAACAAGGCCCCGCTGTGTCTCAGTGCACCCTGGCTTCCATGTGGATCTGGAGCATCACAAAGGCTCCTTGGTTCCACCAGGTCCTGCTGTGTCACAATGGGTCCTGTGGTCCCCGAGGCCCTCCAAAGTCATCATGGAGGCTTGGTTCCATGAGGTTCCATTATGTGCCAGTGGTCATCTTGGTTCCAGGAGTTTCCTTAGTGTCACAATGCTCTCCATGCTTCCATGATTCCCCACAATGTCACAATGCTCTCCATGCTTCCATTAGGCCCTGCTTTGCCACAATGGTCCCCTTGTTTCCATGAGGCCCCGCTGTGTCACAATGGACCTATGGTTCCATGATGTTGCGTGGTGTCACCGTGCTCTTCTTGAATCCGCAGTGTAACCATGGACCATTGGTTCCATGCGGCCTGGCCGTGTCACAATGGGCTCCGTGATTCCATGATTCCCCACGGTGTCACAATGGAGCCTTGTTTCTAGGAGGTTCTGTACTGTCACAATTGCCTCCTTGATGCCATCAGCCCCTGCAGTGTCACAATGGCTCCTTGGTTCCATGAGGAACACAATAGCTTGGCATAAGCATTGAGCAACAGCTGCTGAACACACCTGGCAACATCTGCTTGCATCAAAAGAGGGCTTCAAGCTGACAATGGCACCAGCAGCTTCCATCTGCAACAGAGACCCAGGAAAGGACAGGCTGTGCCGGTTTGGACAAATGTGGAGGAAAATATCCTCTGATAGAAGGCAGGTTACACCCAGCCCTCCCCCACCAGCTTCGGGAAAAAAGAATTTTCCTGGGAAGAAAGTGAAAGAGATAAAAACTATTTTTTTAACAAACACCCAGGAAAAGGAGAACAATGCTAAATATTAAAAGCTCTCGCTGTGCAGAGAAAGCTGGGATAATTTGAGAGTCCTTCCGTGTTTCGGTGGGGTCTCCTGAAACATCCATAGACAGCGAGGCCCGTGCAAAGAAATAGGGAGCGATTCTTGAGAGAAGTTTCAGAGCTCTTTCTTCTCCAGCCACATGGGCGGGGCACTGCCAAAGAACTGAGCAGTCACGGCACAACCAGGGCCCTCCTGGCACAGGGCAACACAAAATAAGCAGTGCTGAACAGGATTAGGGCACATGTGAGCAGGGAGCAGGGAGACCCCGTGCCCAGGCCATGCCTCTACCCCAGGGTCCCCTCTCCCATGACCTCATGGCAGGGGGGAGGAACCCCAACACTTCCGGAGGTGTAGTCTCTCTCCTCCTCCTTGCAGCTGGCTCATGGGCCCACATTCAGGGCCCCCACCTCGGGAGAAAATTCTCCCAATGTGGTCTGATGTTGAAAGAGTCAAGAAGAGAAGAAGGGAAAAAAACCCCCAAAGTCCCAGGAAAGCAAAGTTCAACTCTCCATCTCTCCCCAGAGAAAAGGAGCTGAAAACTGGCTAAAAAGAAACAAAGTTGCTTCCTCCGCTCTTGCTGCAAGCAGGATGCAGAGGAGTGTGTATGTGTGTCCTTGAACAAACGCTCTGAGAAGTTTGTCCGGTTTTTTTTTCCTCTCCCCCCTCTCAGGCTCAGTTGAAAGGCACAGAAATGCACAAAGTTCACTTCTGGGCATAGAGTAGCAATAGGGGATACACATGATAAAGTCACCCCAAGACACAGGGACAGAGAATTCAGTGGAAAGACTCCGAGAATTCTGCTCCCAGAGATCATTCATTCCTGCTCACCCTGACCCTTGTAGAAAGGGGACATCGTTCCCGGCAGCCTGTACTGAGCATGTGGCTCCTGAGTGGGGTTTGTTGTTTGGGAAACCTGCTCCGGCTTTTCCATTCTTTCCTTCCAAACAGGAAAACTTCTCCTGGGGCTGTGTGCAGGCAGAGCCCTGAGGAGAGCAGGTGGCACATGGTGCGCTGGGCTGGGACAGCCAGCTGCAGAGCTCAAGGGAAGAAGCCCAAAGTGTCACAATGGCTCCTTGCCTTCACATGCAACACCTGGGTCACAATGGTCTCCTTGATTCCATGAGGCCCCACTGTGTCACAATGGCTCCTTGGTTCCATCGGGTTCCGCAGTGTCACCATGGTCTCCTTTGATCCGCACTGTCATCATGGACAATTGGTTCCATGAGGCCCCGCAGTGTCACAATGGTCCCTTGCTTCCATAGGTTTGATGTTGTAACAATGGACTCCTTGCTTCTATGAGCTAGCCTGCTTTTTGCAGAGGTGTCTTTGGTTCCAACAAGGCCCCGCTGTGTCTCAGTGCACCCTGGCTTCCATGTGGATCTGGAGTATCACAAAGGCTCCTTGGTTCCACCAGGTCCTGCTGTGTCACAATGGGTCCTGTGGTCCCTGAGGCCCTCCAAAGTCATCATGGAGGCTTGCTTCCATGAGGTTCCATTATGTGCCAGTGCTCATCTTGGTTCCAGGAGTTTCCTTAGTGTCACAATGCTCTCCATGCTTCCATGATTCCCCACAATGTCACAATGCTCTCCATGCTTCCATTAGGCCCTGCTTTGCCACAATGGTCCCCTTGTTTCCATGAGGCCCCGCTGTGTCACAATGGACCTATGGTTCCATGATGTTGCGTGGTGTCACCGTGCTCTTCTTGAATCCGCAGTGTAACCATGGACCATTGGTTCCATGCGGCCTGGCCGTGTCACAATGGGCTCCGTGATTCCATGATTCCCCACGGTGTCACAATGGAGCCTTGTTTCTAGGAGGTTCTGTACTGTCACAATTGCCTCCTTGATGCCATCAGCCCCTGCAGTGTCACAATGGCTCCTTGGTTCCATGAGGAACACAATAGCTTGGCATAAGCATTGAGCAACAGCTGCTGAACACACCTGGCAACATCTGCTTGCATCAAAAGAGGGCTTCAAGCTGACAATGGCACCAGCAGCTTCCATCTGCAACAGAGACCCAGGAAAGGACAGGCTGTGCCGGTTTGGACAAATGTGGAGGAAAATATCCTCTGATAGAAGGCAGGTTACACCCAGCCCTCCCCCACCAGCTTCAGGAAAAAAGAATTTTCCTGGGAAGAAAGTGAAAGAGATAAAAACTACTTTTTTAACAAACACACAGGAAAAGGAGAACAATGCTAAATATTAAAAGCTCTCGCTGTGCAGAGAAAGCTGGGATAATTTGAGAGTCCTTCCGTGTTTCGGTGGGGTCTCCTGAAACATCCATAGACAGCGAGGCCCGTGCAAAGAAATAGGGAGCCATTCATGAGAGAAGTTTCAGAGCTCTTTCTTCTCCAGCCACATGGGCGGGGCACTGCCAAAGAACTGAGCAGTCACGGCACAACCAGGGCCCTCCTGGCACAGGGCAACACAAAATAAGCAGTGCTGAACAGGATTAGGGCACATGTGAGCAGGGAGCAGGGAGACCCCGTGCCCAGGCCATGCCTCTACCCCAGGGTCCCCTCTCCCATGACCTCATGGCAGGGGGGAGGAACCCCAACACTTCCGGAGGTGTAGTCTCTCTCCTCCTCCTTGCAGCTGGCTCATGGGCCCACATTCAGGGCCCCCACCTCGGGAGAAAATTCTCCCAATGTGGTCTGATGTTGAAAGAGTCAAGAAGAGAAGAAGGGAAAAAAACCCCCAAAGTCCCAGGAAAACAAAGTTCAACTCTCCATCTCCCCCCAGAGAAAAGGAGCTGAAAACTGGCTAAAAAGAAACAAAGTTGCTTCCTCCGCTCTTGCTGCAAGCAGGATGCAGAGGAGTGTGTATGTGTGTCCTTGAACAAACGCTCTGAGAAGTTTGTCCGGTTTTTTTTTCCTCTCCCCCCTCTCAGGCTCAGTTGAAAGGCACAGAAATGCACAAAGTTCACTTCTGGGCATAGAGTAGCAATAGGGGATACACATGATAAAGTCACCCCAAGACACAGGGACAGAGAATTCAGTGGAAAGACTCCGAGAATTCTGCTCCCAGAGAATTCTGCTCACACTGACCCTTGTAGGAAGGGGACATCGTTCCCGGCAGCCTGTACTGAGCATGTGGCTCCTGAGTGGGGTTTGTTGTTTGGGAAACCTGCTCCGGCTTTTCCATTCTTTCCTTCCAAACAGGAAAACTTCTCCTGGGGCTGTGTGCAGGCAGAGCCCTGAGGAGAGCAGGTGGCACATGGTGCGCTGGGCTGGGACAGCCAGCTGCAGAGCTCAAGGGAAGAAGCCCAAAGTGTCACAATGGCTCCTTGCCTTCACATGCAACACCTGGGTCACAATGGTCTCCTTGATTCCATGAGGCCCCACTGTGTCACAATGGCTCCTTGGTTCCATCGGGTTCCGCAGTGTCACCATGGTCTCCTTTGATCCGCACTGTCATCATGGACAATTGGTTCCATGAGGCCCCGCAGTGTCACAATGGTCCCTTGCTTCCATAGGTTTGATGTTGTAACAATGGACTCCTTGCTTCTATGAGCTAGCCTGCTTTTTGCAGAGGTGTCTTTGGTTCCAACAAGGCCCCGCTGTGTCTCAGTGCACCCTGGCTTCCATGTGGATCTGGAGCATCACAAAGGCTCCTTGGTTCCACCAGGTCCTGCTGTGTCACAATGGGTCCTGTGGTCCCTGAGGCCCTCCAAAGTCATCATGGAGGCTTGCTTCCATGAGGTTCCATTATGTGCCAGTGGTCATCTTGGTTCCAGGAGTTTCCTTAGTGTCACAATGCTCTCCATGCTTCCATGATTCCCCACAATGTCACAATGCTCTCCATGCTTCCATTAGGCCCTGCTTTGCCACAATGGTCCCCTTGTTTCCATGAGGCCCCGCTGTGTCACAATGGACCTATGGTTCCATGATGTTGCGTGGTGTCACCGTGCTCTTCTTGAATCCGCAGTGTAACCATGGACCATTGGTTCCATGCGGCCTGGCCGTGTCACAATGGGCTCCGTGATTCCATGATTCCCCACGGTGTCACAATGGAGCCTTGTTTCTAGGAGGTTCTGTACTGTCACAATTGCCTCCTTGATGCCATCAGCCCCTGCAGTGTCACAATGGCTCCTTGGTTCCATGAGGAACACAATAGCTTGGCATAAGCATTGAGCAACAGCTGCTGAACACACCTGGCAACATCTGCTTGCATCAAAAGAGGGCTTCAAGCTGAGAATGGCACCAGCAGCTTCCATCTGCAACAGAGACCCAGGAAAGGACAGGCTGTGCCGGTTTGGACAAATGTGGAGGAAAATATCCTCTGATAGAAGGCAGGTTACACCCAGCCCTCCCCCACCAGCTTCGGGAAAAAAGAATTTTCCTGGGAAGAAAGTGAAAGAGATAAAAACTATTTTTTTAACAAACACCCAGGAAAAGGAGAACAATGCTAAATATTAAAAGCTCTCGCTGTGCAGAGAAAGCTGGGATAATTTGAGAGTCCTTCCGTGTTTCGGTGGGGTCTCCTGAAACATCCATAGACAGCGAGGCCCGTGCAAAGAAATAGGGAGCGATTCTTGAGAGAAGTTTCAGAGCTCTTTCTTCTCCAGCCACATGGGCGGGGCACTGCCAAAGAACTGAGCAGTCACGGCACAACCAGGGCCCTCCTGGCACAGGGCAACACAAAATAAGCAGTGCTGAACAGGATTAGGGCACATGTCAGCAGGGAGCAGGGAGACCCCGTGCCCAGGCCATGCCTCTACCCCAGGGTCCCCTCTCCCATGACCTCATGGCAGGGGGGAGGAACCCCAACACTTCCGGAGGTGTAGTCTCTCTCCTCCTCCTTGCAGCTGGCTCATGGGCCCACATTCAGGGCCCCCACCTCGGGAGAAAATTCTCCCAATGTGGTCTGATGTTGAAAGAGTCAAGAAGAGAAGAAGGGAAAAAAACCCCCAAAGTCCCAGGAAAACAAAGTTCAACTCTCCATCTCCCCCCAGAGAAAAGGAGCTGAAAACTGGCTAAAAAGAAACAAAGTTGCTTCCTCTGCTCTTGCTGCAAGCAGGATGCAGAGGAGTGTGTATGTGTGTCCTTGAACAAACGCTCTGAGAAGTTTGTCCGGTTTTTTTTTCCTCTCCCCCCTCTCAGGCTCAGTTGAAAGGCACAGAAATGCACAAAGTTCACTTCTGGGCATAGAGTAGCAATAGGGGATACACATGATAAAGTCACCCCAAGACACAGGGACAGAGAATTCAGTGGAAAGACTCCGAGAATTCTGCTCCCAGAGATCATTCATTCCTGCTCACCCTGACCCTTGTAGAAAGGCGACCTCGTTCCAGGCAGCCTGTACTGAGCATGTGGCTCCTGAGTGGGGTTTGTTGTTTGGGAAACCTGCTCCGGCTTTTCCATTCTTTCCTTCCAAACAGGAAAACTTCTCCTGGGGCTGTGTGCAGGCAGAGCCCTGAGGAGAGCAGGTGGCACATGGTGCGCTGGGCTGGGACAGCCAGCTGCAGAGCTCAAGGGAAGAAGCCCAAAGTGTCACAATGGCTCCTTGCCTTCACATGCAACACCTGGGTCACAATGGTCTCCTTGATTCCATGAGGCCCCACTGTGTCACAATGGCTCCTTGGTTCCATCGGGTTCCGCAGTGTCACCATGGTCTCCTTTGATCCGCACTGTCATCATGGACAATTGGTTCCATGAGGCCCCGCAGTGTCACAATGGTCCCTTGCTTCCATAGGTTTGATGTTGTAACAATGGACTCCTTGCTTCTATGAGCTAGCCTGCTTTTTGCAGAGGTGTCTTTGGTTCCAACAAGGCCCCGCTGTGTCTCAGTGCACCCTGGCTTCCATGTGGATCTGGAGCATCACAAAGGCTCCTTGGTTCCACCAGGTCCTGCTGTGTCACAATGGGTCCTGTGGTCCCCGAGGCCCTCCAAAGTCATCATGGAGGCTTGCTTCCATGAGGTTCCATTATGTGCCAGTGGTCATCTTGGTTCCAGGAGTTTCCTTAGTGTCACAATGCTCTCCATGCTTCCATGATTCCCCACAATGTCACAATGCTCTCCATGCTTCCATTAGGCCCTGCTTTGCCACAATGGTCCCCTTGTTTCCATGAGGCCCCGCTGTGTCACAATGGACCTATGGTTCCATGATGTTGCGTGGTGTCACCGTGCTCTTCTTGAATCCGCAGTGTAACCATGGACCATTGGTTCCATGCGGCCTGGCCGTGTCACAATGGGCTCCGTGATTCCATGATTCCCCACGGTGTCACAATGGAGCCTTGTTTCTAGGAGGTTCTGTACTGTCACAATTGCCTCCTTGATGCCATCAGCCCCTGCAGTGTCACAATGGCTCCTTGGTTCCATGAGGAACACAATAGCTTGGCATAAGCATTGAGCAACAGCTGCTGAACACACCTGGCAACATCTGCTTGCATCAAAAGAGGGCTTCAAGCTGAGAATGGCACCAGCAGCTTCCATCTGCAACAGAGACCCAGGAAAGGACAGGCTGTGCCGGTTTGGACAAATGTGGAGGAAAATATCCTCTGATAGAAGGCAGGTTACACCCAGCCCTCCCCCACCAGCTTCGGGAAAAAAGAATTTTCCTGGGAAGAAAGTGAAAGAGATAAAAACTATTTTTTTAACAAACACCCAGGAAAAGGAGAACAATGCTAAATATTAAAAGCTCTCGCTGTGCAGAGAAAGCTGGGATAATTTGAGAGTCCTTCCGTGTTTCGGTGGGGTCTCCTGAAACATCCATAGACAGCGAGGCCCGTGCAAAGAAATAGGGAGCGATTCTTGAGAGAAGTTTCAGAGCTCTTTCTTCTCCAGCCACATGGGCGGGGCACTGCCAAAGAACTGAGCAGTCACGGCACAACCAGGGCCCTCCTGGCACAGGGCAACACAAAATAAGCAGTGCTGAACAGGATTAGGGCACATGTGAGCAGGGAGCAGGGAGACCCCGTGCCCAGGCCATGCCTCTACCCCAGGGTCCCCTCTCCCATGACCTCATGGCAGGGGGGAGGAACCCCAACACTTCCGGAGGTGTAGTCTCTCTCCTCCTCCTTGCAGCTGGCTCATGGGCCCACATTCAGGGCCCCCACCTCGGGAGAAAATTCTCCCAATGTGGTCTGATGTTGAAAGAGTCAAGAAGAGAAGAAGGGAAAAAAACCCCCAAAGTCCCAGGAAAGCAAAGTTCAACTCTCCATCTCTCCCCAGAGAAAAGGAGCTGAAAACTGGCTAAAAAGAAACAAAGTTGCTTCCTCCGCTCTTGCTGCAAGCAGGATGCAGAGGAGTGTGTATGTGTGTCCTTGAACAAACGCTCTGAGAAGTTTGTCCGGTTTTTTTTCCTCTCCCCCCTCTCAGGCTCAGTTGAAAGGCACAGAAATGCACAAAGTTCACTTCTGGGCATAGAGTAGCAATAGGGGATACACATGATAAAGTCACCCCAAGACACAGGGACAGAGAATTCAGTGGAAAGACTCCGAGAATTCTGCTCCCAGAGATCATTCATTCCTGCTCACCCTGACCCTTGTAGAAAGGGGACATCGTTCCCGGCAGCCTGTACTGAGCATGTGGCTCCTGAGTGGGGTTTGTTGTTTGGGAAACCTGCTCCGGCTTTTCCATTCTTTCCTTCCAAACAGGAAAACTTCTCCTGGGGCTGTGTGCAGGCAGAGCCCTGAGGAGAGCAGGTAGCACATGGTGCGCTGGGCTGGGACAGCCAGCTGCAGAGCTCAAGGGAAGAAGCCCAAAGTGTCACAATGGCTCCTTGCCTTCACATGCAACACCTGGGTCACAATGGTCTCCTTGATTCCATGAGGCCCCACTGTGTCACAATGGCTCCTTGGTTCCATCGGGTTCCGCAGTGTCACCATGGTCTCCTTTGATCCGCACTGTCATCATGGACAATTGGTTCCATGAGGCCCCGCAGTGTCACAATGGTCCCTTGCTTCCATAGGTTTGATGTTGTAACAATGGACTCCTTGCTTCTATGAGCTAGCCTGCTTTTTGCAGAGGTGTCTTTGGTTCCAACAAGGCCCCGCTGTGTCTCAGTGCACCCTGGCTTCCATGTGGATCTGGAGCATCACAAAGGCTCCTTGGTTCCACCAGGTCCTGCTGTGTCACAATGGGTCCTGTGGTCCCTGAGGCCCTCCAAAGTCATCATGGAGGCTTGCTTCCATGAGGTTCCATTATGTGCCAGTGGTCATCTTGGTTCCAGGAGTTTCCTTAGTGTCACAATGCTCTCCATGCTTCCATGATTCCCCACAATGTCACAATGCTCTCCATGCTTCCATTAGGCCCTGCTTTGCCACAATGGTCCCCTTGTTTCCATGAGGCCCCGCTGTGTCACAATGGACCTATGGTTCCATGATGTTGCGTGGTGTCACCGTGCTCTTCTTGAATCCGCAGTGTAACCATGGACCATTGGTTCCATGCGGCCTGGCCGTGTCACAATGGGCTCCGTGATTCCATGATTCCCCACGGTGTCACAATGGAGCCTTGTTTCTAGGAGGTTCTGTACTGTCACAATTGCCTCCTTGATGCCATCAGCCCCTGCAGTGTCACAATGGCTCCTTGGTTCCATGAGGAACACAATAGCTTGGCATAAGCATTGAGCAACAGCTGCTGAACACACCTGGCAACATCTGCTTGCATCAAAAGAGGGCTTCAAGCTGAGAATGGCACCAGCAGCTTCCATCTGCAACAGAGACCCAGGAAAGGACAGGCTGTGCCGGTTTGGACAAATGTGGAGGAAAAAATCCTCTGATAGAAGGCAGGTTACACCCAGCCCTCCCCCACCAGCTTCGGGAGAAAAGAATTTTCCTGGGAAGAAAGTGAAAGAGATAAAAACTATTTTTTTAACAAACACCCAGGAAAAGGATAACAATGCTAAATATTAAAAGCTCTCGCTGTGCAGAGAAAGCTGGGATAATTTGAGAGTCCTTCCGTGTTTCGGTGGGGTCTCCTGAAACATCCATAGACAGCGAGGCCCGTGCAAAGAAATAGGGAGCCATTCTTGAGAGAAGTTTCAGAGCTCTTTCTTCTCCAGCCACATGGGCGGGGCACTGCCAAAGAACTGAGCAGTCACGGCACAACCAGGGCCCTCCTGGCACAGGGCAACACAAAATAAGCAGTGCTGAACAGGATTAGGGCACATGTGAGCAGGGAGCAGGGAGACCCCGTGCCCAGGCCATGCCTCTACCCCAGGGTCCCCTCTCCCATGACCTCATGGCAGGGGGGAGGAACCCCAACACTTCCGGAGGTGTAGTCTCTCTCCTCCTCCTTGCAGCTGGCTCATGGGCCCACATTCAGGGCCCCCACCTCGGGAGAAAATTCTCCCAATGTGGTCTGATGTTGAAAGAGTCAAGAAGAGAAGAAGGGAAAAAAACCCCCAAAGTCCCAGGAAAGCAAAGTTCAACTCTCCATCTCTCCCCAGAGAAAAGGAGCTGAAAACTGGCTAAAAAGAAACAAAGTTGCTTCCTCCGCTCTTGCTGCAAGCAGGATGCAGAGGAGTGTGTATGTGTGTCCTTGAACAAACGCTCTGAGAAGTTTGTCCGGTTTTTTTTCCTCTCCCCCCTCTCAGGCTCAGTTGAAAGGCACAGAAATGCACAAAGTTCACTTCTGGGCATAGAGTAGCAATAGGGGATACACATGATAAAGTCACCCCAAGACACAGGGACAGAGAATTCAGTGGAAAGACTCCGAGAATTCTGCTCCCAGAGATCATTCATTCCTGCTCACCCTGACCCTTGTAGAAAGGGGACATCGTTCCCGGCAGCCTGTACTGAGCATGTGGCTCCTGAGTGGGGTTTGTTGTTTGGGAAACCTGCTCCGGCTTTTCCATTCTTTCCTTCCAAACAGGAAAACTTCTCCTGGGGCTGTGTGCAGGCAGAGCCCTGAGGAGAGCAGGTGGCACATGGTGCGCTGGGCTGGGACAGCCAGCTGCAGAGCTCAAGGGAAGAAGCCCAAAGTGTCACAATGGCTCCTTGCCTTCACATGCAACACCTGGGTCACAATGGTCTCCTTGATTCCATGAGGCCCCACTGTGTCACAATGGCTCCTTGGTTCCATCGGGTTCCGCAGTGTCACCATGGTCTCCTTTGATCCGCACTGTCATCATGGACAATTGGTTCCATGAGGCCCCGCAGTGTCACAATGGTCCCTTGGTTCCATAGGTTTGATGTTGTAACAATGGACTCCTTGCTTCTATGAGCTAGCCTGCTTTTTGCAGAGGTGTCTTTGGTTCCAACAAGGCCCCGCTGTGTCTCAGTGCACCCTGGCTTCCATGTGGATCTGGAGCATCACAAAGGCTCCTTGGTTCCACCAGGTCCTGCTGTGTCACAATGGGTCCTGTGGTCCCTGAGGCCCTCCAAAGTCATCATGGAGGCTTGCTTCCATGAGGTTCCATTATGTGCCAGTGGTCATCTTGGTTCCAGGAGTTTCCTTAGTGTCACAATGCTCTCCATGCTTCCATGATTCCCCACAATGTCACAATGCTCTCCATGCTTCCATTAGGCCCTGCTTTGCCACAATGGTCCCCTTGTTTCCATGAGGCCCCGCTGTGTCACAATGGACCTATGGTTCCATGATGTTGCGTGGTGTCACCGTGCTCTTCTTGAATCCGCAGTGTAACCATGGACCATTGGTTCCATGCGGCCTGGCCGTGTCACAATGGGCTCCGTGATTCCATGATTCCCCACGGTGTCACAATGGAGCCTTGTTTCTAGGAGGTTCTGTACTGTCACAATTGCCTCCTTGATGCCATCAGCCCCTGCAGTGTCACAATGGCTCCTTGGTTCCATGAGGAACACAATAGCTTGGCATAAGCATTGAGCAACAGCTGCTGAACACACCTGGCAACATCTGCTTGCATCAAAAGAGGGCTTCAAGCTGACAATGGCACCAGCAGCTTCCATCTGCAACAGAGACCCAGGAAAGGACAGGCTGTGCCGGTTTGGACAAATGTGGAGGAAAAAATCCTCTGATAGAAGGCAGGTTACACCCAGCCCTCCCCCACCAGCTTCGGGAAAAAAGAATTTTCCTGGGAAGAAAGTGAAAGAGATAAAAACTATTTTTTTAACAAACACACAGGAAAAGGATAACAATGCTAAATATTAAAAGCTCTCGCTGTGCAGAGAAAGCTGGGATAATTTGAGAGTCCTTCCGTGTTTCGGTGGGGTCTCCTGAAACATCCATAGACAGCGAGGCCCGTGCAAAGAAATAGGGAGCCATTCATGAGAGAAGTTTCAGAGCTCTTTCTTCTCCAGCCACATGGGCGGGGCACTGCCAAAGAACTGAGCAATCACAGCACAACCAGGGCCCTCCTGGCACAGGGCAACACAAAATAAGCAGTGCTGAACAGGATTAGGGCACATGTGAGCAGGGAGCAGGGAGACCCCGTGCCCAGGCCATGCCTCTACCCCAGGGTCCCCTCTCCCATGACCTCATGGCAGGGGGGAGGAACCCCAACACTTCCGGAGGTGTAGTCTCTCTCCTCCTCCTTGGAGCTGGCTCATGGGCCCACATTCAGGGCCCCCACCTCAGTAGAAAATTCTCCCAATGTGGTCTGATGTTGAAAGAGTCAAGAAGAGAAGAAGGGAAAAAAACCCCCAAAGTCCCAGGAAAGCAAAGTTCAACTCTCCATCTCTCCCCAGAGAAAAGGAGCTGAAAACTGGCTAAAAAGAAACAAAGTTGCTTCCTCCGCTCTTGCTGCAAGTAGGATGCAGAGGAGTGTGTATGTGTGTCCTTGAACAAACGCTCTGAGAAGTTTGTCCGGTTTTTTTTCCTCTCCCCCCTCTCAGGCTCAGTTGAAAGGCACAGAAATGCACAAAGTTCACTTCTGGGCATAGAGTAGCAATAGGGGATACACATGATAAAGTCACCCCAAGACACAGGGACAGAGAATTCAGTGGAAAGACTTCGAGAATTCTGCTCCCAGAGATCATTCATTCCTGCTCACCCTGACCCTTGTAGAAAGGGGACCTCGTTCCAGGCAGCCTGTACTGAGCATGTGGCTCCTGAGTGGGGTTTGTTGTTTGGGAAACCTGCTCCGGCTTTTCCATTCTTTCCTTCCAAACAGGAAAACTTCTCCTGGGGCTGTGTGCAGGCAGAGCCCTGAGGAGAGCAGGTGGCACATGGTGCGCTGGGCTGGGACAGCCAGCTGCAGAGCTCAAGGGAAGAAGCCCAAAGTGTCACAATGGCTCCTTGCCTTCACATGCAACACCTGGGTCACAATGGTCTCCTTGATTCCATGAGGCCCCACTGTGTCACAATGGCTCCTTGGTTCCATCGGGTTCCGCAGTGTCACCATGGTCTCCTTTGATCCGCACTGTCATCATGGACAATTGGTTCCATGAGGCCCCGCAGTGTCACAATGGTCCCTTGCTTCCATAGGTTTGATGTTGTAACAATGGACTCCTTGCTTCTATGAGCTAGCCTGCTTTTTGCAGAGGTGTCTTTGGTTCCAACAAGGCCCCGCTGTGTCTCAGTGCACCCTGGCTTCCATGTGGATCTGGAGCATCACAAAGGCTCCTTGGTTCCACCAGGTCCTGCTGTGTCACAATGGGTCCTGTGGTCCCTGAGGCCCTCCAAAGTCATCATGGAGGCTTGGTTCCATGAGGTTCCATTATGTGCCAGTGGTCATCTTGGTTCCAGGAGTTTCCTTAGTGTCACAATGCTCTCCATGCTTCCATGATTCCCCACAATGTCACAATGCTCTCCATGCTTCCATTAGGCCCTGCTTTGCCACAATGGTCCCCTTGTTTCCATGAGGCCCCGCTGTGTCACAATGGACCTATGGTTCCATGATGTTGCGTGGTGTCACCGTGCTCTTCTTGAATCCGCAGTGTAACCATGGACCATTGGTTCCATGCGGCCTGGCCGTGTCACAATGGGCTCCGTGATTCCATGATTCCCCACGGTGTCACAATGGAGCCTTGTTTCTAGGAGGTTCTGTACTGTCACAATTGCCTCCTTGATGCCATCAGCCCCTGCAGTGTCACAATGGCTCCTTGGTTCCATGAGGAACACAATAGCTTGGCATAAGCATTGAGCAACAGCTGCTGAACACACCTGGCAACATCTGCTTGCATCAAAAGAGGGCTTCAAGCTGACAATGGCACCAGCAGCTTCCATCTGCAACAGAGACCCAGGAAAGGACAGGCTGTGCCGGTTTGGACAAACGTGGAGGAAAATATCCTCTGATAGAAGGCAGGTTACACCCAGCCCTCCCCCACCAGCTTCGGGAAAAAAGAATTTTCCTGGGAAGAAAGTGAAAGAGATAAAAACCATTTTTTTAACAAACACCCAGGAAAAGGAGAACAATGCTAAATATTAAAAGCTCTCGCTGTGCAGAGAAAGCTGGGATAATTTGAGAGTCCTTCCGTGTTTCGGTGGGGTCTCCTGAAACATCCATAGACAGCGAGGCCCGTGCAAAGAAATAGGGAGCCATTCTTGAGAGAAGTTTCAGAGCTCTTTCTTCTCCAGCCACATGGGCGGGGCACTGCCAAAGAACTGAGCAGTCACGGCACAACCAGGGCCCTCCTGGCACAGGGCAACACAAAATAAGCAGTGCTGAACAGGATTAGGGCACATGTGAGCAGGGAGCAGGGAGACCCCGTGCCCAGGCCATGCCTCTACCCCAGGGTCCCCTCTCCCATGACCTCATGGCAGGGGGGAGGAACCCCAACACTTCCGGAGGTGTAGTCTCTCTCCTCCTCCTTGCAGCTGGCTCATGGGCCCACATTCAGGGCCCCCACCTCGGGAGAAAATTCTCCCAATGTGGTCTGATGTTGAAAGAGTCAAGAAGAGAAGAAGGGAAAAAAACCCCCAAAGTCCCAGGAAAGCAAAGTTCAACTCTCCATCTCCCCCCAGAGAAAAGGAGCTGAAAACTGGCTAAAAAGAAACAAAGTTGCTTCCTCTGCTCTTGCTGCAAGCAGGATGCAGAGGAGTGTGTATGTGTGTCCTTGAACAAACGCTCTGAGAAGTTTGTCCGGTTTTTTTTCCTCTCCCCCCTCTCAGGCTCAGTTGAAAGGCACAGAAATGCACAAAGTTCACTTCTGGGCATAGAGCAGCAATAGGGGATACACATGATAAAGTCACCCCAAGACACAGGGACAGAGAATTCAGTGGAAAGACTCCGAGAATTCTGCTCCCAGAGAATTCTGCTCACCCTGACCCTTGTAGAAAGGGGACATCGTTCCCGGCAGCCTGTACTGAGCATGTGGCTCCTGAGTGGGGTTTGTTGTTTGGGAAACCTGCTCCGGCTTTTCCATTCTTTCCTTCCAAACAGGAAAACTTCTCCTGGGGCTGTGTGCAGGCAGAGCCCTGAGGAGAGCAGGTGGCACATGGTGCGCTGGGCTGGGACAGCCAGCTGCAGAGCTCAAGGGAAGAAGCCCAAAGTGTCACAATGGCTCCTTGCCTTCACATGCAACACCTGGGTCACAATGGTCTCCTTGATTCCATGAGGCCCCACTGTGTCACAATGGCTCCTTGGTTCCATCGGGTTCCGCAGTGTCACCATGGTCTCCTTTGATCCGCACTGTCATCATGGACAATTGGTTCCATGAGGCCCCGCAGTGTCACAATGGTCCCTTGCTTCCATAGGTTTGATGTTGTAACAATGGACTCCTTGCTTCTATGAGCTAGCCTGCTTTTTGCAGAGGTGTCTTTGGTTCCAACAAGGCCCCGCTGTGTCTCAGTGCACCCTGGCTTCCATGTGGATCTGGAGCATCACAAAGGCTCCTTGGTTCCACCAGGTCCTGCTGTGTCACAATGGGTCCTGTGGTCCCTGAGGCCCTCCAAAGTCATCATGGAGGCTTGCTTCCATGAGGTTCCATTATGTGCCAGTGGTCATCTTGGTTCCAGGAGTTTCCTTAGTGTCACAATGCTCTCCATGCTTCCATGATTCCCCACAATGTCACAATGCTCTCCATGCTTCCATTAGGCCCTGCTTTGCCACAATGGTCCCCTTGTTTCCATGAGGCCCCGCTGTGTCACAATGGACCTATGGTTCCATGATGTTGCGTGGTGTCACCGTGCTCTTCTTGAATCCGCAGTGTAACCATGGACCATTGGTTCCATGCGGCCTGGCCGTGTCACAATGGGCTCCGTGATTCCATGATTCCCCACGGTGTCACAATGGAGCCTTGTTTCTAGGAGGTTCTGTACTGTCACAATTGCCTCCTTGATGCCATCAGCCCCTGCAGTGTCACAATGGCTCCTTGGTTCCATGAGGAACACAATAGCTTGGCATAAGCATTGAGCAACAGCTGCTGAACACACCTGGCAACATCTGCTTGCATCAAAAGAGGGCTTCAAGCTGACAATGGCACCAGCAGCTTCCATCTGCAACAGAGACCCAGGAAAGGACAGGCTGTGCCGGTTTGGACAAATGTGGAGGAAAATATCCTCTGATAGAAGGCAGGTTACACCCAGCCCTCCCCCACCAGCTTCGGGAAAAAAGAATTTTCCTGGGAAGAAAGTGAAAGAGATAAAAACTATTTTTTTAACAAACACACAGGAAAAGGATAACAATGCTAAATATTAAAAGCTCTCGCTGTGCAGAGAAAGCTGGGATAATTTGAGAGTCCTTCCGTGTTTCGGTGGGGTCTCCTGAAACATCCATAGACAGCGAGGCCCGTGCAAAGAAATAGGGAGCGATTCTTGAGAGAAGTTTCAGAGCTCTTTCTTCTCCAGCCACATGGGCGGGGCACTGCCAAAGAACTGAGCAGTCACGGCACAACCAGGGCCCTCCTGGCACAGGGCAACACAAAATAAGCAGTGCTGAACAGGATTAGGGCACATGTGAGCAGGGAGCAGGGAGACCCCGTGCCCAGGCCATGCCTCTACCCCAGGGTCCCCTCTCCCATGACCTCATGGCAGGGGGGAGGAACCCCAACACTTCCGGAGGTGTAGTCTCTCTCCTCCTCCTTGCAGCTGGCTCATGGGCCCACATTCAGGGCCCCCACCTCGGGAGAAAATTCTCCCAATGTGGTCTGATGTTGAAAGAGTCAAGAAGAGAAGAAGGGAAAAAAACCCCCAAAGTCCCAGGAAAGCAAAGTTCAACTCTCCATCTCCCCCCAGAGAAAAGGAGCTGAAAACTGGCTAAAAAGAAACAAAGTTGCTTCCTCCGCTCTTGCTGCAAGCAGGATGCAGAGGAGTGTGTATGTGTGTCCTTGAACAAACGCTCTGAGAAGTTTGTCCGGTTTTTTTTCCTCTCCCCCCTCTCAGGCTCAGTTGAAAGGCACAGAAATGCACAAAGTTCACTTCTGGGCATAGAGTAGCAATAGGGGATACACATGATAAAGTCACCCCAAGACACAGGGACAGAGAATTCAGTGGAAAGACTCCGAGAATTCTGCTCCCAGAGATCATTCATTCCTGCTCACACTGACCCTTGTAGAAAGGGGACCTCGTTCCAGGCAGCCTGTACTGAGCATGTGGCTCCTGAGTGGGGTTTGTTGTTTGGGAAACCTGCTCCGGCTTTTCCATTCTTTCCTTCCAAACAGGAAAACTTCTCCTGGGGCTGTGTGCAGGCAGAGCCCTGAGGAGAGCAGGTGGCACATGGTGCGCTGGGCTGGGACAGCCAGCTGCAGAGCTCAAGGGAAGAAGCCCAAAGTGTCACAATGGCTCCTTGCCTTCACATGCAACACCTGGGTCACAATGGTCTCCTTGATTCCATGAGGCCCCACTGTGTCACAATGGCTCCTTGGTTCCATCGGGTTCCGCAGTGTCACCATGGTCTCCTTTGATCCGCACTGTCATCATGGACAATTGGTTCCATGAGGCCCCGCAGTGTCACAATGGTCCCTTGCTTCCATAGGTTTGATGTTGTAACAATGGACTCCTTGCTTCTATGAGCTAGCCTGCTTTTTGCAGAGGTGTCTTTGGTTCCAACAAGGCCCCGCTGTGTCTCAGTGCACCCTGGCTTCCATGTGGATCTGGAGCATCACAAAGGCTCCTTGGTTCCACCAGGTCCTGCTGTGTCACAATGGGTCCTGTGGTCCCTGAGGCCCTCCAAAGTCATCATGGAGGCTTGCTTCCATGAGGTTCCATTATGTGCCAGTGGTCATCTTGGTTCCAGGAGTTTCCTTAGTGTCACAATGCTCTCCATGCTTCCATGATTCCCCACAATGTCACAATGCTCTCCATGCTTCCATTAGGCCCTGCTTTGCCACAATGGTCCCCTTGTTTCCATGAGGCCCCGCTGTGTCACAATGGACCTATGGTTCCATGATGTTGCATGGTGTCACCGTGCTCTTCTTGAATCCGCAGTGTAACCATGGACCATTGGTTCCATGCGGCCTGGCCGTGTCACAATGGGCTCCGTGATTCCATGATTCCCCACGGTGTCACAATGGAGCCTTGTTTCTAGGAGGTTCTGTACTGTCACAATTGCCTCCTTGATGCCATCAGCCCCTGCAGTGTCACAATGGCTCCTTGGTTCCATGAGGAACACAATAGCTTGGCATAAGCATTGAGCAACAGCTGCTGAACACACCTGGCAACATCTGCTTGCATCAAAAGAGGGCTTCAAGCTGAGAATGGCACCAGCAGCTTCCATCTGCAACAGAGACCCAGGAAAGGACAGGCTGTGCCGGTTTGGACAAATGTGGAGGAAAATATCCTCTGATAGAAGGCAGGTTACACCCAGCCCTCCCCCACCAGCTTCGGGAAAAAAGAATTTTCCTGGGAAGAAAGTGAAAGAGATAAAAACTATTTTTTTAACAAACACACAGGAAAAGGATAACAATGCTAAATATTAAAAGCTCTCGCTGTGCAGAGAAAGCTGGGATAATTTGAGAGTCCTTCCGTGTTTCGGTGGGGTCTCCTGAAACATCCATAGACAGCGAGGCCCGTGCAAAGAAATAGGGAGCCATTCATGAGAGAAGTTTCAGAGCTCTTTCTTCTCCAGCCACATGGGCGGGGCACTGCCAAAGAACTGAGCAGTCACGGCACAACCAGGGCCCTCCTGGCACAGGGCAACACAAAATAAGCAGTGCTGAACAGGATTAGGGCACATGTGAGCAGGGAGCAGGGAGACCCCGTGCCCAGGCCATGCCTCTACCCCAGGGTCCCCTCTCCCATGACCTCATGGCAGGGGGGAGGAACCCCAACACTTCCGGAGGTGTAGTCTCTCTCCTCCTCCTTGCAGCTGGCTCATGGGCCCACATTCAGGGCCCCCACCTCAGTAGAAAATTCTCCCAATGTGGTCTGATGTTGAAAGAGTCAAGAAGAGAAGAAGGGAAAAAAACCCCCAAAGTCCCAGGAAAGCAAAGTTCAACTCTCCATCTCTCCCCAGAGAAAAGGAGCTGAAAACTGGCTAAAAAGAAACAAAGTTGCTTCCTCCGCTCTTGCTGCAAGCAGGATGCAGAGGAGTGTGTATGTGTGTCCTTGAACAAACGCTCTGAGAAGTTTGTCCGGTTTTTTTTTCCTCTCCCCCCTCTCAGGCTCAGTTGAAAGGCACAGAAATGCACAAAGTTCACTTCTGGGCATAGAGTAGCAATAGGGGATACACATGATAAAGTCACCCCAAGACACAGGGACAGAGAATTCAGTGGAAAGACTTCGAGAATTCTGCTCCCAGAGATCATTCATTCCTGCTCACCCTGACCCTTGTAGAAAGGGGACCTCGTTCCAGGCAGCCTGTACTGAGCATGTGGCTCCTGAGTGGGGTTTGTTGTTTGGGAAACCTGCTCCGGCTTTTCCATTCTTTCCTTCCAAACAGGAAAACTTCTCCTGGGGCTGTGTGCAGGCAGAGCCCTGAGGAGAGCAGGTGGCACATGGTGCGCTGGGCTGGGACAGCCAGCTGCAGAGCTCAAGGGAAGAAGCCCAAAGTGTCACAATGGCTCCTTGCCTTCACATGCAACACCTGGGTCACAATGGTCTCCTTGATTCCATGAGGCCCCACTGTGTCACAATGGCTCCTTGGTTCCATCGGGTTCCGCAGTGTCACCATGGTCTCCTTTGATCCGCACTGTCATCATGGACAATTGGTTCCATGAGGCCCCGCAGTGTCACAATGGTCCCTTGCTTCCATAGGTTTGATGTTGTAACAATGGACTCCTTGCTTCTATGAGCTAGCCTGCTTTTTGCAGAGGTGTCTTTGGTTCCAACAAGGCCCCGCTGTGTCTCAGTGCACCCTGGCTTCCATGTGGATCTGGAGCATCACAAAGGCTCCTTGGTTCCACCAGGTCCTGCTGTGTCACAATGGGTCCTGTGGTCCCTGAGGCCCTCCAAAGTCATCATGGAGGCTTGCTTCCATGAGGTTCCATTATGTGCCAGTGGTCATCTTGGTTCCAGGAGTTTCCTTAGTGTCACAATGCTCTCCATGCTTCCATGATTCCCCACAATGTCACAATGCTCTCCATGCTTCCATTAGGCCCTGCTTTGCCACAATGGTCCCCTTGTTTCCATGAGGCCCCGCTGTGTCACAATGGACCTATGGTTCCATGATGTTGCGTGGTGTCACCGTGCTCTTCTTGAATCCGCAGTGTAACCATGGACCATTGGTTCCATGCGGCCTGGCCGTGTCACAATGGGCTCCGTGATTCCATGATTCCCCACGGTGTCACAATGGAGCCTTGTTTCTAGGAGGTTCTGTACTGTCACAATTGCCTCCTTGATGCCATCAGCCCCTGCAGTGTCACAATGGCTCCTTGGTTCCATGAGGAACACAATAGCTTGGCATAAGCATTGAGCAACAGCTGCTGAACACACCTGGCAACATCTGCTTGCATCAAAAGAGTGCTTCAAGCTGACAATGGCACCAGCAGCTTCCATCTGCAACAGAGACCCAGGAAAGGACAGGCTGTGCTGGTTTGGACAAATGTGGAGGAAAATATCCTCTGATAGAAGGCAGGTTACACCCAGCCCTCCCCCACCAGCTTCGGGAAAAAAGAATTTTCCTGGGAAGAAAGTGAAAGAGATAAAAACCATTTTTTTAACAAACACCCAGGAAAAGGAGAACAATGCTAAATATTAAAAGCTCTCGCTGTGCAGAGAAAGCTGGGATAATTTGAGAGTCCTTCCGTGTTTCGGTGGGGTCTCCTGAAACATCCATAGACAGCGAGGCCCGTGCAAAGAAATAGGGAGCCATTCATGAGAGAAGTTTCAGAGCTCTTTCTTCTCCAGCCACATGGGCGGGGCACTGCCAAAGAACTGAGCAGTCACGGCACAACCAGGGCCCTCCTGGCACAGGGCAACACAAAATAAGCAGTGCTGAACAGGATTAGGGCACATGTGAGCAGGGAGCAGGGAGACCCCGTGCCCAGGCCATGCCTCTACCCCAGGGTCCCCTCTCCCATGACCTCATGGCAGGGGGGAGGAACCCCAACACTTCCGGAGGTGTAGTCTCTCTCCTCCTCCTTGCAGCTGGCTCATGGGCCCACATTCAGGGCCCCCACCTCGGGAGAAAATTCTCCCAATGTGGTCTGATGTTGAAAGAGTCAAGAAGAGAAGAAGGGAAAAAAACCCCCAAAGTCCCAGGAAAGCAAAGTTCAACTCTCCATCTCCCCCCAGAGAAAAGGAGCTGAAAACTGGCTAAAAAGAAACAAAGTTGCTTCCTCTGCTCTTGCTGCAAGCAGGATGCAGAGGAGTGTGTATGTGTGTCCTTGAACAAACGCTCTGAGAAGTTTGTCCGGTTTTTTTTCCTCTCCCCCCTCTCAGGCTCAGTTGAAAGGCACAGAAATGCACAAAGTTCACTTCTGGGCATAGAGCAGCAATAGGGGATACACATGATAAAGTCACCCCAAGACACAGGGACAGAGAATTCAGTGGAAAGACTCCGAGAATTCTGCTCCCAGAGAATTCTGCTCACCCTGACCCTTGTAGAAAGGGGACATCGTTCCCGGCAGCCTGTACTGAGCATGTGGCTCCTGAGTGGGGTTTGTTGTTTGGGAAACCTGCTCCGGCTTTTCCATTCTTTCCTTCCAAACAGGAAAACTTCTCCTGGGGCTGTGTGCAGGCAGAGCCCTGAGGAGAGCAGGTGGCACATGGTGCGCTGGGCTGGGACAGCCAGCTGCAGAGCTCAAGGGAAGAAGCCCAAAGTGTCACAATGGCTCCTTGCCTTCACATGCAACACCTGGGTCACAATGGTCTCCTTGATTCCATGAGGCCCCACTGTGTCACAATGGCTCCTTGGTTCCATCGGGTTCCGCAGTGTCACCATGGTCTCCTTTGATCCGCACTGTCATCATGGACAATTGGTTCCATGAGGCCCCGCAGTGTCACAATGGTCCCTTGGTTCCATAGGTTTGATGTTGTAACAATGGACTCCTTGCTTCTATGAGCTAGCCTGCTTTTTGCAGAGGTGTCTTTGGTTCCAACAAGGCCCCGCTGTGTCTCAGTGCACCCTGGCTTCCATGTGGATCTGGAGCATCACAAAGGCTCCTTGGTTCCACCAGGTCCTGCTGTGTCACAATGGGTCCTGTGGTCCCTGAGGCCCTCCAAAGTCATCATGGAGGCTTGCTTCCATGAGGTTCCATTATGTGCCAGTGGTCATCTTGGTTCCAGGAGTTTCCTTAGTGTCACAATGCTCTCCATGCTTCCATGATTCCCCACAATGTCACAATGCTCTCCATGCTTCCATTAGGCCCTGCTTTGCCACAATGGTCCCCTTGTTTCCATGAGGCCCCGCTGTGTCACAATGGACCTATGGTTCCATGATGTTGCGTGGTGTCACCGTGCTCTTCTTGAATCCGCAGTGTAACCATGGACCATTGGTTCCATGCGGCCTGGCCGTGTCACAATGGGCTCCTTGATTCCATGATTCCCCACGGTGTCACAATGGAGCCTTGTTTCTAGGAGGTTCTGTACTGTCACAATTGCCTCCTTGATGCCATCAGCCCCTGCAGTGTCACAATGGCTCCTTGGTTCCATGAGGAACACAATAGCTTGGCATAAGCATTGAGCAACAGCTGCTGAACACACCTGGCAACATCTGCTTGCATCAAAAGAGGGCTTCAAGCTGACAATGGCACCAGCAGCTTCCATCTGCAACAGAGACCCAGGAAAGGACAGGCTGTGCCGGTTTGGACAAATGTGGAGGAAAATATCCTCTGATAGAAGGCAGGTTACACCCAGCCCTCCCCCACCAGCTTCGGGAAAAAAGAATTTTCCTGGGAAGAAAGTGAAAGAGATAAAAACTATTTTTTTAACAAACACACAGGAAAAGGATAACAATGCTAAATATTAAAAGCTCTCGCTGTGCAGAGAAAGCTGGGATAATTTGAGAGTCCTTCCGTGTTTCGGTGGGGTCTCCTGAAACATCCATAGACAGCGAGGCCCGTGCAAAGAAATAGGGAGCGATTCTTGAGAGAAGTTTCAGAGCTCTTTCTTCTCCAGCCACATGGGCGGGGCACTGCCAAAGAACTGAGCAGTCACGGCACAACCAGGGCCCTCCTGGCACAGGGCAACACAAAATAAGCAGTGCTGAACAGGATTAGGGCACATGTCAGCAGGGAGCAGGGAGACCCCGTGCCCAGGCCATGCCTCTACCCCAGGGTCCCCTCTCCCATGACCTCATGGCAGGGGGGAGGAACCCCAACACTTCCGGAGGTGTAGTCTCTCTCCTCCTCCTTGCAGCTGGCTCATGGGCCCACATTCAGGGCCCCCACCTCGGGAGAAAATTCTCCCAATGTGGTCTGATGTTGAAAGAGTCAAGAAGAGAAGAAGGGAAAAAAACCCCCAAAGTCCCAGGAAAGCAAAGTTCAACTCTCCATCTCCCCCCAGAGAAAAGGAGCTGAAAACTGGCTAAAAAGAAACAAAGTTGCTTCCTCCGCTCTTGCTGCAAGCAGGATGCAGAGGAGTGTGTATGTGTGTCCTTGAACAAACGCTCTGAGAAGTTTGTCCGGTTTTTTTTCCTCTCCCCCCTCTCAGGCTCAGTTGAAAGGCACAGAAATGCACAAAGTTCACTTCTGGGCATAGAGTAGCAATAGGGGATACACATGATAAAGTCACCCCAAGACACAGGGACAGAGAATTCAGTGGAAAGACTCCGAGAATTCTGCTCCCAGAGGTCATTCCTGCTCACCCTGACCCTTGTAGAAAGGGGACCTCGTTCCAGGCAGCCTGTACTGAGCATGTGGCTCCTGAGTGGGGTTTGTTGTTTGGGAAACCTGCTCCGGCTTTTCCATTCTTTCCTTCCAAACAGGAAAACTTCTCCTGGGGCTGTGTGCAGGCAGAGCCCTGAGGAGAGCAGGTGGCACATGGTGCGCTGGGCTGGGACAGCCAGCTGCAGAGCTCAAGGGAAGAAGCCCAAAGTGTCACAATGGCTCCTTGCCTTCACATGCAACACCTGGGTCACAATGGTCTCCTTGATTCCATGAGGCCCCACTGTGTCACAATGGCTCCTTGGTTCCATCGGGTTCCGCAGTGTCACCATGGTCTCCTTTGATCCGCACTGTCATCATGGACAATTGGTTCCATGAGGCCCCGCAGTGTCACAATGGTCCCTTGCTTCCATAGGTTTGATGTTGTAACAATGGACTCCTTGCTTCTATGAGCTAGCCTGCTTTTTGCAGAGGTGTCTTTGGTTCCAACAAGGCCCCGCTGTGTCTCAGTGCACCCTGGCTTCCATGTGGATCTGGAGCATCACAAAGGCTCCTTGGTTCCACCAGGTCCTGCTGTGTCACAATGGGTCCTGTGGTCCCTGAGGCCCTCCAAAGTCATCATGGAGGCTTGCTTCCATGAGGTTCCATTATGTGCCAGTGGTCATCTTGGTTCCAGGAGTTTCCTTAGTGTCACAATGCTCTCCATGCTTCCATGATTCCCCACAATGTCACAATGCTCTCCATGCTTCCATTAGGCCCTGCTTTGCCACAATGGTCCCCTTGTTTCCATGAGGCCCCGCTGTGTCACAATGGACCTATGGTTCCATGATGTTGCGTGGTGTCACCGTGCTCTTCTTGAATCCGCAGTGTAACCATGGACCATTGGTTCCATGCGGCCTGGCCGTGTCACAATGGGCTCCTTGATTCCATGATTCCCCACGGTGTCACAATGGAGCCTTGTTTCTAGGAGGTTCTGTACTGTCACAATTGCCTCCTTGATGCCATCAGCCCCTGCAGTGTCACAATGGCTCCTTGGTTCCATGAGGAACACAATAGCTTGGCATAAGCATTGAGCAACAGCTGCTGAACACACCTGGCAACATCTGCTTGCATCAAAAGAGGGCTTCAAGCTGACAATGGCACCAGCAGCTTCCATCTGCAACAGAGACCCAGGAAAGGACAGGCTGTGCCGGTTTGGACAAATGTGGAGGAAAATATCCTCTGATAGAAGGCAGGTTACACCCAGCCCTCCCCCACCAGCTTCGGGAAAAAAGAATTTTCCTGGGAAGAAAGTGAAAGAGATAAAAACTATTTTTTTAACAAACACACAGGAAAAGGATAACAATGCTAAATATTAAAAGCTCTCGCTGTGCAGAGAAAGCTGGGATAATTTGAGAGTCCTTCCGTGTTTCGGTGGGGTCTCCTGAAACATCCATAGACAGCGAGGCCCGTGCAAAGAAATAGGGAGCGATTCTTGAGAGAAGTTTCAGAGCTCTTTCTTCTCCAGCCACATGGGCGGGGCACTGCCAAAGAACTGAGCAGTCACGGCACAACCAGGGCCCTCCTGGCACAGGGCAACACAAAATAAGCAGTGCTGAACAGGATTAGGGCACATGTCAGCAGGGAGCAGGGAGACCCCGTGCCCAGGCCATGCCTCTACCCCAGGGTCCCCTCTCCCATGACCTCATGGCAGGGGGGAGGAACCCCAACACTTCCGGAGGTGTAGTCTCTCTCCTCCTCCTTGCAGCTGGCTCATGGGCCCACATTCAGGGCCCCCACCTCGGGAGAAAATTCTCCCAATGTGGTCTGATGTTGAAAGAGTCAAGAAGAGAAGAAGGGAAAAAAACCCCCAAAGTCCCAGGAAAGCAAAGTTCAACTCTCCATCTCCCCCCAGAGAAAAGGAGCTGAAAACTGGCTAAAAAGAAACAAAGTTGCTTCCTCCGCTCTTGCTGCAAGCAGGATGCAGAGGAGTGTGTATGTGTGTCCTTGAACAAACGCTCTGAGAAGTTTGTCCGGTTTTTTTTCCTCTCCCCCCTCTCAGGCTCAGTTGAAAGGCACAGAAATGCACAAAGTTCACTTCTGGGCATAGAGTAGCAATAGGGGATACACATGATAAAGTCACCCCAAGACACAGGGACAGAGAATTCAGTGGAAAGACTCCGAGAATTCTGCTCCCAGAGGTCATTCCTGCTCACCCTGACCCTTGTAGAAAGGGGACCTCGTTCCAGGCAGCCTGTACTGAGCATGTGGCTCCTGAGTGGGGTTTGTTGTTTGGGAAACCTGCTCCGGCTTTTCCATTCTTTCCTTCCAAACAGGAAAACTTCTCCTGGGGCTGTGTGCAGGCAGAGCCCTGAGGAGAGCAGGTGGCACATGGTGCGCTGGGCTGGGACAGCCAGCTGCAGAGCTCAAGGGAAGAAGCCCAAAGTGTCACAATGGCTCCTTGCCTTCACATGCAACACCTGGGTCACAATGGTCTCCTTGATTCCATGAGGCCCCACTGTGTCACAATGGCTCCTTGGTTCCATCGGGTTCCGCAGTGTCACCATGGTCTCCTTTGATCCGCACTGTCATCATGGACAATTGGTTCCATGAGGCCCCGCAGTGTCACAATGGTCCCTTGCTTCCATAGGTTTGATGTTGTAACAATGGACTCCTTGCTTCTATGAGCTAGCCTGCTTTTTGCAGAGGTGTCTTTGGTTCCAACAAGGCCCCGCTGTGTCTCAGTGCACCCTGGCTTCCATGTGGATCTGGAGCATCACAAAGGCTCCTTGGTTCCACCAGGTCCTGCTGTGTCACAATGGGTCCTGTGGTCCCTGAGGCCCTCCAAAGTCATCATGGAGGCTTGCTTCCATGAGGTTCCATTATGTGCCAGTGGTCATCTTGGTTCCAGGAGTTTCCTTAGTGTCACAATGCTCTCCATGCTTCCATGATTCCCCACAATGTCACAATGCTCTCCATGCTTCCATTAGGCCCTGCTTTGCCACAATGGTCCCCTTGTTTCCATGAGGCCCCGCTGTGTCACAATGGACCTATGGTTCCATGATGTTGCGTGGTGTCACCGTGCTCTTCTTGAATCCGCAGTGTAACCATGGACCATTGGTTCCATGCGGCCTGGCCGTGTCACAATGGGCTCCTTGATTCCATGATTCCCCACGGTGTCACAATGGAGCCTTGTTTCTAGGAGGTTCTGTACTGTCACAATTGCCTCCTTGATGCCATCAGCCCCTGCAGTGTCACAATGGCTCCTTGGTTCCATGAGGAACACAATAGCTTGGCATAAGCATTGAGCAACAGCTGCTGAACACACCTGGCAACATCTGCTTGCATCAAAAGAGGGCTTCAAGCTGACAATGGCACCAGCAGCTTCCATCTGCAACAGAGACCCAGGAAAGGACAGGCTGTGCCGGTTTGGACAAATGTGGAGGAAAATATCCTCTGATAGAAGGCAGGTTACACCCAGCCCTCCCCCACCAGCTTCGGGAAAAAAGAATTTTCCTGGGAAGAAAGTGAAAGAGATAAAAACTATTTTTTTAACAAACACACAGGAAAAGGATAACAATGCTAAATATTAAAAGCTCTCGCTGTGCAGAGAAAGCTGGGATAATTTGAGAGTCCTTCCGTGTTTCGGTGGGGTCTCCTGAAACATCCATAGACAGCGAGGCCCGTGCAAAGAAATAGGGAGCGATTCTTGAGAGAAGTTTCAGAGCTCTTTCTTCTCCAGCCACATGGGCGGGGCACTGCCAAAGAACTGAGCAGTCACGGCACAACCAGGGCCCTCCTGGCACAGGGCAACACAAAATAAGCAGTGCTGAACAGGATTAGGGCACATGTCAGCAGGGAGCAGGGAGACCCCGTGCCCAGGCCATGCCTCTACCCCAGGGTCCCCTCTCCCATGACCTCATGGCAGGGGGGAGGAACCCCAACACTTCCGGAGGTGTAGTCTCTCTCCTCCTCCTTGCAGCTGGCTCATGGGCCCACATTCAGGGCCCCCACCTCGGGAGAAAATTCTCCCAATGTGGTCTGATGTTGAAAGAGTCAAGAAGAGAAGAAGGGAAAAAAACCCCCAAAGTCCCAGGAAAGCAAAGTTCAACTCTCCATCTCCCCCCAGAGAAAAGGAGCTGAAAACTGGCTAAAAAGAAACAAAGTTGCTTCCTCCGCTCTTGCTGCAAGCAGGATGCAGAGGAGTGTGTATGTGTGTCCTTGAACAAACGCTCTGAGAAGTTTGTCCGGTTTTTTTTCCTCTCCCCCCTCTCAGGCTCAGTTGAAAGGCACAGAAATGCACAAAGTTCACTTCTGGGCATAGAGTAGCAATAGGGGATACACATGATAAAGTCACCCCAAGACACAGGGACAGAGAATTCAGTGGAAAGACTCCGAGAATTCTGCTCCCAGAGGTCATTCCTGCTCACCCTGACCCTTGTAGAAAGGGGACCTCGTTCCAGGCAGCCTGTACTGAGCATGTGGCTCCTGAGTGGGGTTTGTTGTTTGGGAAACCTGCTCCGGCTTTTCCATTCTTTCCTTCCAAACAGGAAAACTTCTCCTGGGGCTGTGTGCAGGCAGAGCCCTGAGGAGAGCAGGTGGCACATGGTGCGCTGGGCTGGGACAGCCAGCTGCAGAGCTCAAGGGAAGAAGCCCAAAGTGTCACAATGGCTCCTTGCCTTCACATGCAACACCTGGGTCACAATGGTCTCCTTGATTCCATGAGGCCCCACTGTGTCACAATGGCTCCTTGGTTCCATCGGGTTCCGCAGTGTCACCATGGTCTCCTTTGATCCGCACTGTCATCATGGACAATTGGTTCCATGAGGCCCCGCAGTGTCACAATGGTCCCTTGCTTCCATAGGTTTGATGTTGTAACAATGGACTCCTTGCTTCTATGAGCTAGCCTGCTTTTTGCAGAGGTGTCTTTGGTTCCAACAAGGCCCCGCTGTGTCTCAGTGCACCCTGGCTTCCATGTGGATCTGGAGCATCACAAAGGCTCCTTGGTTCCACCAGGTCCTGCTGTGTCACAATGGGTCCTGTGGTCCCTGAGGCCCTCCAAAGTCATCATGGAGGCTTGCTTCCATGAGGTTCCATTATGTGCCAGTGGTCATCTTGGTTCCAGGAGTTTCCTTAGTGTCACAATGCTCTCCATGCTTCCATGATTCCCCACAATGTCACAATGCTCTCCATGCTTCCATTAGGCCCTGCTTTGCCACAATGGTCCCCTTGTTTCCATGAGGCCCCGCTGTGTCACAATGGACCTATGGTTCCATGATGTTGCGTGGTGTCACCGTGCTCTTCTTGAATCCGCAGTGTAACCATGGACCATTGGTTCCATGCGGCCTGGCCGTGTCACAATGGGCTCCGTGATTCCATGATTCCCCACGGTGTCACAATGGAGCCTTGTTTCTAGGAGGTTCTGTACTGTCACAATTGCCTCCTTGATGCCATCAGCCCCTGCAGTGTCACAATGGCTCCTTGGTTCCATGAGGAACACAATAGCTTGGCATAAGCATTGAGCAACAGCTGCTGAACACACCTGGCAACATCTGCTTGCATCAAAAGAGGGCTTCAAGCTGACAATGGCACCAGCAGCTTCCATCTGCAACAGAGACCCAGGAAAGGACAGGCTGTGCCGGTTTGGACAAACGTGGAGGAAAATATCCTCTGATAGAAGGCAGGTTACACCCAGCCCTCCCCCACCAGCTTCGGGAAAAAAGAATTTTCCTGGGAAGAAAGTGAAAGAGATAAAAACTATTTTTTTAACAAACACACAGGAAAAGGATAACAATGCTAAATATTAAAAGCTCTCGCTGTGCAGAGAAAGCTGGGATAATTTGAGAGTCCTTCCGTGTTTCGGTGGGGTCTCCTGAAACATCCATAGACAGCGAGGCCCGTGCAAAGAAATAGGGAGCGATTCTTGAGAGAAGTTTCAGAGCTCTTTCTTCTCCAGCCACATGGGCGGGGCACTGCCAAAGAACTGAGCAGTCACGGCACAACCAGGGCCCTCCTGGCACAGGGCAACACAAAATAAGCAGTGCTGAACAGGATTAGGGCACATGTGAGCAGGGAGCAGGGAGACCCCGTGCCCAGGCCAAGCCTCTACCCCAGGGTCCCCTCTCCCATGACCTCATGGCAGGGGGGAGGAACCCCAACACTTCCGGAGGTGTAGTCTCTCTCCTCCTCCTTGCAGCTGGCTCATGGGCCCACATTCAGGGCCCCCACCTCGGGAGAAAATTCTCCCAATGTGGTCTGATGTTGAAAGAGTCAAGAAGAGAAGAAGGGAAAAAAACCCCCAAAGTCCCAGGAAAACAAAGTTCAACTCTCCATCTCCCCCCAGAGAAAAGGAGCTGAAAACTGGCTAAAAAGAAACAAAGTTGCTTCCTCCGCTCTTGCTGCAAGCAGGATGCAGAGGAGTGTGTATGTGTGTCCTTGAACAAACGCTCTGAGAAGTTTGTCCGGTTTTTTTTCCTCTCCCCCCTCTCAGGCTCAGTTGAAAGGCACAGAAATGCACAAAGTTCACTTCTGGGCATAGAGTAGCAATAGGGGATACACATGATAAAGTCACCCCAAGACACAGGGACAGAGAATTCAGTGGAAAGACTCCGAGAATTCTGCTCCCAGAGGTCATTCCTGCTCACCCTGACCCTTGTAGAAAGGGGACATCGTTCCAGGCAGCCTGTACTGAGCATGTGGCTCCTGAGTGGGGTTTGTTGTTTGGGAAACCTGCTCCGGCTTTTCCATTCTTTCCTTCCAAACAGGAAAACTTCTCCTGGGGCTGTGTGCAGGCAGAGCCCTGAGGAGAGCAGGTGGCACATGGTGCGCTGGGCTGGGACAGCCAGCTGCAGAGCTCAAGGGAAGAAGCCCAAAGTGTCACAATGGCTCCTTGCCTTCACATGCAACACCTGGGTCACAATGGTCTCCTTGATTCCATGAGGCCCCACTGTGTCACAATGGCTCCTTGGTTCCATCGGGTTCCGCAGTGTCACCATGGTCTCCTTTGATCCGCACTGTCATCATGGACAATTGGTTCCATGAGGCCCCGCAGTGTCACAATGGTCCCTTGCTTCCATAGGTTTGATGTTGTAACAATGGACTCCTTGCTTCTATGAGCTAGCCTGCTTTTTGCAGAGGTGTCTTTGGTTCCAACAAGGCCCCGCTGTGTCTCAGTGCACCCTGGCTTCCATGTGGATCTGGAGCATCACAAAGGCTCCTTGGTTCCACCAGGTCCTGCTGTGTCACAATGGGTCCTGTGGTCCCTGAGGCCCTCCAAAGTCATCATGGAGGCTTGCTTCCATGAGGTTCCATTATGTGCCAGTGCTCATCTTGGTTCCAGGAGTTTCCTTAGTGTCACAATGCTCTCCATGCTTCCATGATTCCCCACAATGTCACAATGCTCTCCATGCTTCCATTAGGCCCTGCTTTGCCACAATGGTCCCCTTGTTTCCATGAGGCCCCGCTGTGTCACAATGGACCTATGGTTCCATGATGTTGCGTGGTGTCACCGTGCTCTTCTTGAATCCGCAGTGTAACCATGGACCATTGGTTCCATGCGGCCTGGCCGTGTCACAATGGGCTCCGTGATTCCATGATTCCCCACGGTGTCACAATGGAGCCTTGTTTCTAGGAGGTTCTGTACTGTCACAATTGCCTCCTTGATGCCATCAGCCCCTGCAGTGTCACAATGGCTCCTTGGTTCCATGAGGAACACAATAGCTTGGCATAAGCATTGAGCAACAGCTGCTGAACACACCTGGCAACATCTGCTTGCATCAAAAGAGGGCTTCAAGCTGACAATGGCACCAGCAGCTTCCATCTGCAACAGAGACCCAGGAAAGGACAGGCTGTGCCGGTTTGGACAAATGTGGAGGAAAATATCCTCTGATAGAAGGCAGGTTACACCCAGCCCTCCCCCACCAGCTTCGGGAAAAAAGAATTTTCCTGGGAAGAAAGTGAAAGAGATAAAAACTATTTTTTTAACAAACACACAGGAAAAGGATAACAATACTAAATATTAAAAGCTCTCGCTGTGCAGAGAAAGCTGGGATAATTTGAGAGTCCTTCCGTGTTTCGGTGGGGTCTCCTGAAACATCCATAGACAGCGAGGCCCGTGCAAAGAAATAGGGAGCGATTCTTGAGAGAAGTTTCAGAGCTCTTTCTTCTCCAGCCACATGGGCGGGGCACTGCCAAAGAACTGAGCAGTCACGGCACAAGCAGGGCCCTCCTGGCACAGGGCAACACAAAATAAGCAGTGCTGAACAGGATTAGGGCACATGTGAGCAGGGAGCAGGGAGACCCCGTGCCCAGGCCATGCCTCTACCCCAGGGTCCCCTCTCCCATGACCTCATGGCAGGGGGGAGGAACCCCAACACTTCCGGAGGTGTAGTCTCTCTCCTCCTCCTTGCAGCTGGCTCATGGGCCCACATTCAGGGCCCCCACCTCGGGAGAAAATTCTCCCAATGTGGTCTGATGTTGAAAGAGTCAAGAAGAGAAGAAGGGAAAAAAACCCCCAAAGTCCCAGGAAAGCAAAGTTCAACTCTCCATCTCCCCCCAGAGAAAAGGAGCTGAAAACTGGCTAAAAAGAAACAAAGTTGCTTCCTCTGCTCTTGCTGCAAGCAGGATGCAGAGGAGTGTGTATGTGTGTCCTTGAACAAACGCTCTGAGAAGTTTGTCCGGTTTTTTTTCCCTCTCCCCCCTCTCAGGCTCAGTTGAAAGGCACAGAAATGCACAAAGTTCACTTCTGGGCATAGAGCAGCAATAGGGGATACACATGATAAAGTCACCCCAAGACACAGGGACAGAGAATTCAGTGGAAAGACTCCGAGAATTCTGCTCCCAGAGAATTCTGCTCACCCTGACCCTTGTAGAAAGGGGACATCGTTCCCGGCAGCCTGTACTGAGCATGTGGCTCCTGAGTGGGGTTTGTTGTTTGGGAAACCTGCTCCGGCTTTTCCATTCTTTCCTTCCAAACAGGAAAACTTCTCCTGGGGCTGTGTGCAGGCAGAGCCCTGAGGAGAGCAGGTGGCACATGGTGCGCTGGGCTGGGACAGCCAGCTGCAGAGCTCAAGGGAAGAAGCCCAAAGTGTCACAATGGCTCCTTGCCTTCACATGCAACACCTGGGTCACAATGGTCTCCTTGATTCCATGAGGCCCCACTGTGTCACAATGGCTCCTTGGTTCCATCGGGTTCCGCAGTGTCACCATGGTCTCCTTTGATCCGCACTGTCATCATGGACAATTGGTTCCATGAGGCCCCGCAGTGTCACAATGGTCCCTTGCTTCCATAGGTTTGATGTTGTAACAATGGACTCCTTGCTTCTATGAGCTAGCCTGCTTTTTGCAGAGGTGTCTTTGGTTCCAACAAGGCCCCGCTGTGTCTCAGTGCACCCTGGCTTCCATGTGGATCTGGAGCATCACAAAGGCTCCTTGGTTCCACCAGGTCCTGCTGTGTCACAATGGGTCCTGTGGTCCCTGAGGCCCTCCAAAGTCATCATGGAGGCTTGCTTCCATGAGGTTCCATTATGTGCCAGTGGTCATCTTGGTTCCAGGAGTTTCCTTAGTGTCACAATGCTCTCCATGCTTCCATGATTCCCCACAATGTCACAATGCTCTCCATGCTTCCATTAGGCCCTGCTTTGCCACAATGGTCCCCTTGTTTCCATGAGGCCCCGCTGTGTCACAATGGACCTATGGTTCCATGATGTTGCGTGGTGTCACCGTGCTCTTCTTGAATCCGCAGTGTAACCATGGACCATTGGTTCCATGCGGCCTGGCCGTGTCACAATGGGCTCCGTGATTCCATGATTCCCCACGGTGTCACAATGGAGCCTTGTTTCTAGGAGGTTCTGTACTGTCACAATTGCCTCCTTGATGCCATCAGCCCCTGCAGTGTCACAATGGCTCCTTGGTTCCATGAGGAACACAATAGCTTGGCATAAGCATTGAGCAACAGCTGCTGAACACACCTGGCAACATCTGCTTGCATCAAAAGAGGGCTTCAAGCTGACAATGGCACCAGCAGCTTCCATCTGCAACAGAGACCCAGGAAAGGACAGGCTGTGCCGGTTTGGACAAATGTGGAGGAAAATATCCTCTGATAGAAGGCAGGTTACACCCAGCCCTCCCCCACCAGCTTCGGGAAAAAAGAATTTTCCTGGGAAGAAAGTGAAAGAGATAAAAACTATTTTTTTAACAAACACACAGGAAAAGGATAACAATGCTAAATATTAAAAGCTCTCGCTGTGCAGAGAAAGCTGGGATAATTTGAGAGTCCTTCCGTGTTTCGGTGGGGTCTCCTGAAACATCCATAGACAGCGAGGCCCGTGCAAAGAAATAGGGAGCGATTCTTGAGAGAAGTTTCAGAGCTCTTTCTTCTCCAGCCACATGGGCGGGGCACTGCCAAAGAACTGAGCAGTCACGGCACAACCAGGGCCCTCCTGGCACAGGGCAACACAAAATAAGCAGTGCTGAACAGGATTAGGGCACATGTGAGCAGGGAGCAGGGAGACCCCGTGCCCAGGCCATGCCTCTACCCCAGGGTCCCCTCTCCCATGACCTCATGGCAGGGGGGAGGAACCCCAACACTTCCGGAGGTGTAGTCTCTCTCCTCCTCCTTGCAGCTGGCTCATGGGCCCACATTCAGGGCCCCCACCTCGGGAGAAAATTCTCCCAATGTGGTCTGATGTTGAAAGAGTCAAGAAGAGAAGAAGGGAAAAAAACCCCCAAAGTCCCAGGAAAGCAAAGTTCAACTCTCCATCTCCCCCCAGAGAAAAGGAGCTGAAAACTGGCTAAAAAGAAACAAAGTTGCTTCCTCCGCTCTTGCTGCAAGCAGGATGCAGAGGAGTGTGTATGTGTGTCCTTGAACAAACGCTCTGAGAAGTTTGTCCGGTTTTTTTTCCTCTCCCCCCTCTCAGGCTCAGTTGAAAGGCACAGAAATGCACAAAGTTCACTTCTGGGCATAGAGTAGCAATAGGGGATACACATGATAAAGTCACCCCAAGACACAGGGACAGAGAATTCAGTGGAAAGACTCCGAGAATTCTGCTCCCAGAGATCATTCATTCCTGCTCACACTGACCCTTGTAGAAAGGGGACCTCGTTCCAGGCAGCCTGTACTGAGCATGTGGCTCCTGAGTGGGGTTTGTTGTTTGGGAAACCTGCTCCGGCTTTTCCATTCTTTCCTTCCAAACAGGAAAACTTCTCCTGGGGCTGTGTGCAGGCAGAGCCCTGAGGAGAGCAGGTGGCACATGGTGCGCTGGGCTGGGACAGCCAGCTGCAGAGCTCAAGGGAAGAAGCCCAAAGTGTCACAATGGCTCCTTGCCTTCACATGCAACACCTGGGTCACAATGGTCTCCTTGATTCCATGAGGCCCCACTGTGTCACAATGGCTCCTTGGTTCCATCGGGTTCCGCAGTGTCACCATGGTCTCCTTTGATCCGCACTGTCATCATGGACAATTGGTTCCATGAGGCCCCGCAGTGTCACAATGGTCCCTTGCTTCCATAGGTTTGATGTTGTAACAATGGACTCCTTGCTTCTATGAGCTAGCCTGCTTTTTGCAGAGGTGTCTTTGGTTCCAACAAGGCCCCGCTGTGTCTCAGTGCACCCTGGCTTCCATGTGGATCTGGAGCATCACAAAGGCTCCTTGGTTCCACCAGGTCCTGCTGTGTCACAATGGGTCCTGTGGTCCCTGAGGCCCTCCAAAGTCATCATGGAGGCTTGCTTCCATGAGGTTCCATTATGTGCCAGTGCTCATCTTGGTTCCAGGAGTTTCCTTAGTGTCACAATGCTCTCCATGCTTCCATGATTCCCCACAATGTCACAATGCTCTCCATGCTTCCATTAGGCCCTGCTTTGCCACAATGGTCCCCTTGTTTCCATGAGGCCCCGCTGTGTCACAATGGACCTATGGTTCCATGATGTTGCATGGTGTCACCGTGCTCTTCTTGAATCCGCAGTGTAACCATGGACCATTGGTTCCATGCGGCCTGGCCGTGTCACAATGGGCTCCGTGATTCCATGATTCCCCACGGTGTCACAATGGAGCCTTGTTTCTAGGAGGTTCTGTACTGTCACAATTGCCTCCTTGATGCCATCAGCCCCTGCAGTGTCACAATGGCTCCTTGGTTCCATGAGGAACACAATAGCTTGGCATAAGCATTGAGCAACAGCTGCTGAACACACCTGGCAACATCTGCTTGCATCAAAAGAGGGCTTCAAGCTGAGAATGGCACCAGCAGCTTCCATCTGCAACAGAGACCCAGGAAAGGACAGGCTGTGCCGGTTTGGACAAATGTGGAGGAAAATATCCTCTGATAGAAGGCAGGTTACACCCAGCCCTCCCCCACCAGCTTCGGGAAAAAAGAATTTTCCTGGGAAGAAAGTGAAAGAGATAAAAACTATTTTTTTAACAAACACACAGGAAAAGGATAACAATGCTAAATATTAAAAGCTCTCGCTGTGCAGAGAAAGCTGGGATAATTTGAGAGTCCTTCCGTGTTTCGGTGGGGTCTCCTGAAACATCCATAGACAGCGAGGCCCGTGCAAAGAAATAGGGAGCCATTCATGAGAGAAGTTTCAGAGCTCTTTCTTCTCCAGCCACATGGGCGGGGCACTGCCAAAGAACTGAGCAGTCACGGCACAACCAGGGCCCTCCTGGCACAGGGCAACACAAAATAAGCAGTGCTGAACAGGATTAGGGCACATGTGAGCAGGGAGCAGGGAGACCCCGTGCCCAGGCCATGCCTCTACCCCAGGGTCCCCTCTCCCATGACCTCATGGCAGGGGGGAGGAACCCCAACACTTCCGGAGGTGTAGTCTCTCTCCTCCTCCTTGCAGCTGGCTCATGGGCCCACATTCAGGGCCCCCACCTCAGTAGAAAATTCTCCCAATGTGGTCTGATGTTGAAAGAGTCAAGAAGAGAAGAAGGGAAAAAAACCCCCAAAGTCCCAGGAAAGCAAAGTTCAACTCTCCATCTCTCCCCAGAGAAAAGGAGCTGAAAACTGGCTAAAAAGAAACAAAGTTGCTTCCTCCGCTCTTGCTGCAAGCAGGATGCAGAGGAGTGTGTATGTGTGTCCTTGAACAAACGCTCTGAGAAGTTTGTCCGGTTTTTTTTTCCTCTCCCCCCTCTCAGGCTCAGTTGAAAGGCACAGAAATGCACAAAGTTCACTTCTGGGCATAGAGTAGCAATAGGGGATACACATGATAAAGTCACCCCAAGACACAGGGACAGAGAATTCAGTGGAAAGACTTCGAGAATTCTGCTCCCAGAGATCATTCATTCCTGCTCACCCTGACCCTTGTAGAAAGGGGACCTCGTTCCAGGCAGCCTGTACTGAGCATGTGGCTCCTGAGTGGGGTTTGTTGTTTGGGAAACCTGCTCCGGCTTTTCCATTCTTTCCTTCCAAACAGGAAAACTTCTCCTGGGGCTGTGTGCAGGCAGAGCCCTGAGGAGAGCAGGTGGCACATGGTGCGCTGGGCTGGGACAGCCAGCTGCAGAGCTCAAGGGAAGAAGCCCAAAGTGTCACAATGGCTCCTTGCCTTCACATGCAACACCTGGGTCACAATGGTCTCCTTGATTCCATGAGGCCCCACTGTGTCACAATGGCTCCTTGGTTCCATCGGGTTCCGCAGTGTCACCATGGTCTCCTTTGATCCGCACTGTCATCATGGACAATTGGTTCCATGAGGCCCCGCAGTGTCACAATGGTCCCTTGCTTCCATAGGTTTGATGTTGTAACAATGGACTCCTTGCTTCTATGAGCTAGCCTGCTTTTTGCAGAGGTGTCTTTGGTTCCAACAAGGCCCCGCTGTGTCTCAGTGCACCCTGGCTTCCATGTGGATCTGGAGCATCACAAAGGCTCCTTGGTTCCACCAGGTCCTGCTGTGTCACAATGGGTCCTGTGGTCCCTGAGGCCCTCCAAAGTCATCATGGAGGCTTGGTTCCATGAGGTTCCATTATGTGCCAGTGGTCATCTTGGTTCCAGGAGTTTCCTTAGTGTCACAATGCTCTCCATGCTTCCATGATTCCCCACAATGTCACAATGCTCTCCATGCTTCCATTAGGCCCTGCTTTGCCACAATGGTCCCCTTGTTTCCATGAGGCCCCGCTGTGTCACAATGGACCTATGGTTCCATGATGTTGCGTGGTGTCACCGTGCTCTTCTTGAATCCGCAGTGTAACCATGGACCATTGGTTCCATGCGGCCTGGCCGTGTCACAATGGGCTCCGTGATTCCATGATTCCCCACGGTGTCACAATGGAGCCTTGTTTCTAGGAGGTTCTGTACTGTCACAATTGCCTCCTTGATGCCATCAGCCCCTGCAGTGTCACAATGGCTCCTTGGTTCCATGAGGAACACAATAGCTTGGCATAAGCATTGAGCAACAGCTGCTGAACACACCTGGCAACATCTGCTTGCATCAAAAGAGTGCTTCAAGCTGACAATGGCACCAGCAGCTTCCATCTGCAACAGAGACCCAGGAAAGGACAGGCTGTGCTGGTTTGGACAAATGTGGAGGAAAATATCCTCTGATAGAAGGCAGGTTACACCCAGCCCTCCCCCACCAGCTTCGGGAAAAAAGAATTTTCCTGGGAAGAAAGTGAAAGAGATAAAAACCATTTTTTTAACAAACACCCAGGAAAAGGAGAACAATGCTAAATATTAAAAGCTCTCGCTGTGCAGAGAAAGCTGGGATAATTTGAGAGTCCTTCCGTGTTTCGGTGGGGTCTCCTGAAACATCCATAGACAGCGAGGCCCGTGCAAAGAAATAGGGAGCCATTCATGAGAGAAGTTTCAGAGCTCTTTCTTCTCCAGCCACATGGGCGGGGCACTGCCAAAGAACTGAGCAGTCACGGCACAACCAGGGCCCTCCTGGCACAGGGCAACACAAAATAAGCAGTGCTGAACAGGATTAGGGCACATGTGAGCAGGGAGCAGGGAGACCCCGTGCCCAGGCCATGCCTCTACCCCAGGGTCCCCTCTCCCATGACCTCATGGCAGGGGGGAGGAACCCCAACACTTCCGGAGGTGTAGTCTCTCTCCTCCTCCTTGCAGCTGGCTCATGGGCCCACATTCAGGGCCCCCACCTCGGGAGAAAATTCTCCCAATGTGGTCTGATGTTGAAAGAGTCAAGAAGAGAAGAAGGGAAAAAAACCCCCAAAGTCCCAGGAAAGCAAAGTTCAACTCTCCATCTCCCCCCAGAGAAAAGGAGCTGAAAACTGGCTAAAAAGAAACAAAGTTGCTTCCTCTGCTCTTGCTGCAAGCAGGATGCAGAGGAGTGTGTATGTGTGTCCTTGAACAAACGCTCTGAGAAGTTTGTCCGGTTTTTTTTCCTCTCCCCCCTCTCAGGCTCAGTTGAAAGGCACAGAAATGCACAAAGTTCACTTCTGGGCATAGAGCAGCAATAGGGGATACACATGATAAAGTCACCCCAAGACACAGGGACAGAGAATTCAGTGGAAAGACTCCGAGAATTCTGCTCCCAGAGAATTCTGCTCACCCTGACCCTTGTAGAAAGGGGACATCGTTCCCGGCAGCCTGTACTGAGCATGTGGCTCCTGAGTGGGGTTTGTTGTTTGGGAAACCTGCTCCGGCTTTTCCATTCTTTCCTTCCAAACAGGAAAACTTCTCCTGGGGCTGTGTGCAGGCAGAGCCCTGAGGAGAGCAGGTGGCACATGGTGCGCTGGGCTGGGACAGCCAGCTGCAGAGCTCAAGGGAAGAAGCCCAAAGTGTCACAATGGCTCCTTGCCTTCACATGCAACACCTGGGTCACAATGGTCTCCTTGATTCCATGAGGCCCCACTGTGTCACAATGGCTCCTTGGTTCCATCGGGTTCCGCAGTGTCACCATGGTCTCCTTTGATCCGCACTGTCATCATGGACAATTGGTTCCATGAGGCCCCGCAGTGTCACAATGGTCCCTTGCTTCCATAGGTTTGATGTTGTAACAATGGACTCCTTGCTTCTATGAGCTAGCCTGCTTTTTGCAGAGGTGTCTTTGGTTCCAACAAGGCCCCGCTGTGTCTCAGTGCACCCTGGCTTCCATGTGGATCTGGAGCATCACAAAGGCTCCTTGGTTCCACCAGGTCCTGCTGTGTCACAATGGGTCCTGTGGTCCCTGAGGCCCTCCAAAGTCATCATGGAGGCTTGCTTCCATGAGGTTCCATTATGTGCCAGTGGTCATCTTGGTTCCAGGAGTTTCCTTAGTGTCACAATGCTCTCCATGCTTCCATGATTCCCCACAATGTCACAATGCTCTCCATGCTTCCATTAGGCCCTGCTTTGCCACAATGGTCCCCTTGTTTCCATGAGGCCCCGCTGTGTCACAATGGACCTATGGTTCCATGATGTTGCGTGGTGTCACCGTGCTCTTCTTGAATCCGCAGTGTAACCATGGACCATTGGTTCCATGCGGCCTGGCCGTGTCACAATGGGCTCCTTGATTCCATGATTCCCCACGGTGTCACAATGGAGCCTTGTTTCTAGGAGGTTCTGTACTGTCACAATTGCCTCCTTGATGCCATCAGCCCCTGCAGTGTCACAATGGCTCCTTGGTTCCATGAGGAACACAATAGCTTGGCATAAGCATTGAGCAACAGCTGCTGAACACACCTGGCAACATCTGCTTGCATCAAAAGAGGGCTTCAAGCTGACAATGGCACCAGCAGCTTCCATCTGCAACAGAGACCCAGGAAAGGACAGGCTGTGCCGGTTTGGACAAATGTGGAGGAAAATATCCTCTGATAGAAGGCAGGTTACACCCAGCCCTCCCCCACCAGCTTCGGGAAAAAAGAATTTTCCTGGGAAGAAAGTGAAAGAGATAAAAACTATTTTTTTAACAAACACACAGGAAAAGGATAACAATGCTAAATATTAAAAGCTCTCGCTGTGCAGAGAAAGCTGGGATAATTTGAGAGTCCTTCCGTGTTTCGGTGGGGTCTCCTGAAACATCCATAGACAGCGAGGCCCGTGCAAAGAAATAGGGAGCGATTCTTGAGAGAAGTTTCAGAGCTCTTTCTTCTCCAGCCACATGGGCGGGGCACTGCCAAAGAACTGAGCAGTCACGGCACAACCAGGGCCCTCCTGGCACAGGGCAACACAAAATAAGCAGTGCTGAACAGGATTAGGGCACATGTCAGCAGGGAGCAGGGAGACCCCGTGCCCAGGCCATGCCTCTACCCCAGGGTCCCCTCTCCCATGACCTCATGGCAGGGGGGAGGAACCCCAACACTTCCGGAGGTGTAGTCTCTCTCCTCCTCCTTGCAGCTGGCTCATGGGCCCACATTCAGGGCCCCCACCTCGGGAGAAAATTCTCCCAATGTGGTCTGATGTTGAAAGAGTCAAGAAGAGAAGAAGGGAAAAAAACCCCCAAAGTCCCAGGAAAGCAAAGTTCAACTCTCCATCTCCCCCCAGAGAAAAGGAGCTGAAAACTGGCTAAAAAGAAACAAAGTTGCTTCCTCCGCTCTTGCTGCAAGCAGGATGCAGAGGAGTGTGTATGTGTGTCCTTGAACAAACGCTCTGAGAAGTTTGTCCGGTTTTTTTTCCTCTCCCCCCTCTCAGGCTCAGTTGAAAGGCACAGAAATGCACAAAGTTCACTTCTGGGCATAGAGTAGCAATAGGGGATACACATGATAAAGTCACCCCAAGACACAGGGACAGAGAATTCAGTGGAAAGACTCCGAGAATTCTGCTCCCAGAGGTCATTCCTGCTCACCCTGACCCTTGTAGAAAGGGGACCTCGTTCCAGGCAGCCTGTACTGAGCATGTGGCTCCTGAGTGGGGTTTGTTGTTTGGGAAACCTGCTCCGGCTTTTCCATTCTTTCCTTCCAAACAGGAAAACTTCTCCTGGGGCTGTGTGCAGGCAGAGCCCTGAGGAGAGCAGGTGGCACATGGTGCGCTGGGCTGGGACAGCCAGCTGCAGAGCTCAAGGGAAGAAGCCCAAAGTGTCACAATGGCTCCTTGCCTTCACATGCAACACCTGGGTCACAATGGTCTCCTTGATTCCATGAGGCCCCACTGTGTCACAATGGCTCCTTGGTTCCATCGGGTTCCGCAGTGTCACCATGGTCTCCTTTGATCCGCACTGTCATCATGGACAATTGGTTCCATGAGGCCCCGCAGTGTCACAATGGTCCCTTGCTTCCATAGGTTTGATGTTGTAACAATGGACTCCTTGCTTCTATGAGCTAGCCTGCTTTTTGCAGAGGTGTCTTTGGTTCCAACAAGGCCCCGCTGTGTCTCAGTGCACCCTGGCTTCCATGTGGATCTGGAGCATCACAAAGGCTCCTTGGTTCCACCAGGTCCTGCTGTGTCACAATGGGTCCTGTGGTCCCTGAGGCCCTCCAAAGTCATCATGGAGGCTTGCTTCCATGAGGTTCCATTATGTGCCAGTGGTCATCTTGGTTCCAGGAGTTTCCTTAGTGTCACAATGCTCTCCATGCTTCCATGATTCCCCACAATGTCACAATGCTCTCCATGCTTCCATTAGGCCCTGCTTTGCCACAATGGTCCCCTTGTTTCCATGAGGCCCCGCTGTGTCACAATGGACCTATGGTTCCATGATGTTGCGTGGTGTCACCGTGCTCTTCTTGAATCCGCAGTGTAACCATGGACCATTGGTTCCATGCGGCCTGGCCGTGTCACAATGGGCTCCTTGATTCCATGATTCCCCACGGTGTCACAATGGAGCCTTGTTTCTAGGAGGTTCTGTACTGTCACAATTGCCTCCTTGATGCCATCAGCCCCTGCAGTGTCACAATGGCTCCTTGGTTCCATGAGGAACACAATAGCTTGGCATAAGCATTGAGCAACAGCTGCTGAACACACCTGGCAACATCTGCTTGCATCAAAAGAGGGCTTCAAGCTGACAATGGCACCAGCAGCTTCCATCTGCAACAGAGACCCAGGAAAGGACAGGCTGTGCCGGTTTGGACAAATGTGGAGGAAAATATCCTCTGATAGAAGGCAGGTTACACCCAGCCCTCCCCCACCAGCTTCGGGAAAAAAGAATTTTCCTGGGAAGAAAGTGAAAGAGATAAAAACTATTTTTTTAACAAACACACAGGAAAAGGATAACAATGCTAAATATTAAAAGCTCTCGCTGTGCAGAGAAAGCTGGGATAATTTGAGAGTCCTTCCGTGTTTCGGTGGGGTCTCCTGAAACATCCATAGACAGCGAGGCCCGTGCAAAGAAATAGGGAGCGATTCTTGAGAGAAGTTTCAGAGCTCTTTCTTCTCCAGCCACATGGGCGGGGCACTGCCAAAGAACTGAGCAGTCACGGCACAACCAGGGCCCTCCTGGCACAGGGCAACACAAAATAAGCAGTGCTGAACAGGATTAGGGCACATGTCAGCAGGGAGCAGGGAGACCCCGTGCCCAGGCCATGCCTCTACCCCAGGGTCCCCTCTCCCATGACCTCATGGCAGGGGGGAGGAACCCCAACACTTCCGGAGGTGTAGTCTCTCTCCTCCTCCTTGCAGCTGGCTCATGGGCCCACATTCAGGGCCCCCACCTCGGGAGAAAATTCTCCCAATGTGGTCTGATGTTGAAAGAGTCAAGAAGAGAAGAAGGGAAAAAAACCCCCAAAGTCCCAGGAAAGCAAAGTTCAACTCTCCATCTCCCCCCAGAGAAAAGGAGCTGAAAACTGGCTAAAAAGAAACAAAGTTGCTTCCTCCGCTCTTGCTGCAAGCAGGATGCAGAGGAGTGTGTATGTGTGTCCTTGAACAAACGCTCTGAGAAGTTTGTCCGGTTTTTTTTCCTCTCCCCCCTCTCAGGCTCAGTTGAAAGGCACAGAAATGCACAAAGTTCACTTCTGGGCATAGAGTAGCAATAGGGGATACACATGATAAAGTCACCCCAAGACACAGGGACAGAGAATTCAGTGGAAAGACTCCGAGAATTCTGCTCCCAGAGGTCATTCCTGCTCACCCTGACCCTTGTAGAAAGGGGACCTCGTTCCAGGCAGCCTGTACTGAGCATGTGGCTCCTGAGTGGGGTTTGTTGTTTGGGAAACCTGCTCCGGCTTTTCCATTCTTTCCTTCCAAACAGGAAAACTTCTCCTGGGGCTGTGTGCAGGCAGAGCCCTGAGGAGAGCAGGTGGCACATGGTGCGCTGGGCTGGGACAGCCAGCTGCAGAGCTCAAGGGAAGAAGCCCAAAGTGTCACAATGGCTCCTTGCCTTCACATGCAACACCTGGGTCACAATGGTCTCCTTGATTCCATGAGGCCCCACTGTGTCACAATGGCTCCTTGGTTCCATCGGGTTCCGCAGTGTCACCATGGTCTCCTTTGATCCGCACTGTCATCATGGACAATTGGTTCCATGAGGCCCCGCAGTGTCACAATGGTCCCTTGCTTCCATAGGTTTGATGTTGTAACAATGGACTCCTTGCTTCTATGAGCTAGCCTGCTTTTTGCAGAGGTGTCTTTGGTTCCAACAAGGCCCCGCTGTGTCTCAGTGCACCCTGGCTTCCATGTGGATCTGGAGCATCACAAAGGCTCCTTGGTTCCACCAGGTCCTGCTGTGTCACAATGGGTCCTGTGGTCCCTGAGGCCCTCCAAAGTCATCATGGAGGCTTGCTTCCATGAGGTTCCATTATGTGCCAGTGGTCATCTTGGTTCCAGGAGTTTCCTTAGTGTCACAATGCTCTCCATGCTTCCATGATTCCCCACAATGTCACAATGCTCTCCATGCTTCCATTAGGCCCTGCTTTGCCACAATGGTCCCCTTGTTTCCATGAGGCCCCGCTGTGTCACAATGGACCTATGGTTCCATGATGTTGCGTGGTGTCACCGTGCTCTTCTTGAATCCGCAGTGTAACCATGGACCATTGGTTCCATGCGGCCTGGCCGTGTCACAATGGGCTCCGTGATTCCATGATTCCCCACGGTGTCACAATGGAGCCTTGTTTCTAGGAGGTTCTGTACTGTCACAATTGCCTCCTTGATGCCATCAGCCCCTGCAGTGTCACAATGGCTCCTTGGTTCCATGAGGAACACAATAGCTTGGCATAAGCATTGAGCAACAGCTGCTGAACACACCTGGCAACATCTGCTTGCATCAAAAGAGGGCTTCAAGCTGACAATGGCACCAGCAGCTTCCATCTGCAACAGAGACCCAGGAAAGGACAGGCTGTGCCGGTTTGGACAAACGTGGAGGAAAATATCCTCTGATAGAAGGCAGGTTACACCCAGCCCTCCCCCACCAGCTTCGGGAAAAAAGAATTTTCCTGGGAAGAAAGTGAAAGAGATAAAAACTATTTTTTTAACAAACACACAGGAAAAGGATAACAATGCTAAATATTAAAAGCTCTCGCTGTGCAGAGAAAGCTGGGATAATTTGAGAGTCCTTCCGTGTTTCGGTGGGGTCTCCTGAAACATCCATAGACAGCGAGGCCCGTGCAAAGAAATAGGGAGCGATTCTTGAGAGAAGTTTCAGAGCTCTTTCTTCTCCAGCCACATGGGCGGGGCACTGCCAAAGAACTGAGCAGTCACGGCACAACCAGGGCCCTCCTGGCACAGGGCAACACAAAATAAGCAGTGCTGAACAGGATTAGGGCACATGTGAGCAGGGAGCAGGGAGACCCCGTGCCCAGGCCAAGCCTCTACCCCAGGGTCCCCTCTCCCATGACCTCATGGCAGGGGGGAGGAACCCCAACACTTCCGGAGGTGTAGTCTCTCTCCTCCTCCTTGCAGCTGGCTCATGGGCCCACATTCAGGGCCCCCACCTCGGGAGAAAATTCTCCCAATGTGGTCTGATGTTGAAAGAGTCAAGAAGAGAAGAAGGGAAAAAAACCCCCAAAGTCCCAGGAAAACAAAGTTCAACTCTCCATCTCCCCCCAGAGAAAAGGAGCTGAAAACTGGCTAAAAAGAAACAAAGTTGCTTCCTCCGCTCTTGCTGCAAGCAGGATGCAGAGGAGTGTGTATGTGTGTCCTTGAACAAACGCTCTGAGAAGTTTGTCCGGTTTTTTTTCCTCTCCCCCCTCTCAGGCTCAGTTGAAAGGCACAGAAATGCACAAAGTTCACTTCTGGGCATAGAGTAGCAATAGGGGATACACATGATAAAGTCACCCCAAGACACAGGGACAGAGAATTCAGTGGAAAGACTCCGAGAATTCTGCTCCCAGAGGTCATTCCTGCTCACCCTGACCCTTGTAGAAAGGGGACATCGTTCCAGGCAGCCTGTACTGAGCATGTGGCTCCTGAGTGGGGTTTGTTGTTTGGGAAACCTGCTCCGGCTTTTCCATTCTTTCCTTCCAAACAGGAAAACTTCTCCTGGGGCTGTGTGCAGGCAGAGCCCTGAGGAGAGCAGGTGGCACATGGTGCGCTGGGCTGGGACAGCCAGCTGCAGAGCTCAAGGGAAGAAGCCCAAAGTGTCACAATGGCTCCTTGCCTTCACATGCAACACCTGGGTCACAATGGTCTCCTTGATTCCATGAGGCCCCACTGTGTCACAATGGCTCCTTGGTTCCATCGGGTTCCGCAGTGTCACCATGGTCTCCTTTGATCCGCACTGTCATCATGGACAATTGGTTCCATGAGGCCCCGCAGTGTCACAATGGTCCCTTGCTTCCATAGGTTTGATGTTGTAACAATGGACTCCTTGCTTCTATGAGCTAGCCTGCTTTTTGCAGAGGTGTCTTTGGTTCCAACAAGGCCCCGCTGTGTCTCAGTGCACCCTGGCTTCCATGTGGATCTGGAGCATCACAAAGGCTCCTTGGTTCCACCAGGTCCTGCTGTGTCACAATGGGTCCTGTGGTCCCTGAGGCCCTCCAAAGTCATCATGGAGGCTTGCTTCCATGAGGTTCCATTATGTGCCAGTGCTCATCTTGGTTCCAGGAGTTTCCTTAGTGTCACAATGCTCTCCATGCTTCCATGATTCCCCACAATGTCACAATGCTCTCCATGCTTCCATTAGGCCCTGCTTTGCCACAATGGTCCCCTTGTTTCCATGAGGCCCCGCTGTGTCACAATGGACCTATGGTTCCATGATGTTGCGTGGTGTCACCGTGCTCTTCTTGAATCCGCAGTGTAACCATGGACCATTGGTTCCATGCGGCCTGGCCGTGTCACAATGGGCTCCGTGATTCCATGATTCCCCACGGTGTCACAATGGAGCCTTGTTTCTAGGAGGTTCTGTACTGTCACAATTGCCTCCTTGATGCCATCAGCCCCTGCAGTGTCACAATGGCTCCTTGGTTCCATGAGGAACACAATAGCTTGGCATAAGCATTGAGCAACAGCTGCTGAACACACCTGGCAACATCTGCTTGCATCAAAAGAGGGCTTCAAGCTGACAATGGCACCAGCAGCTTCCATCTGCAACAGAGACCCAGGAAAGGACAGGCTGTGCCGGTTTGGACAAATGTGGAGGAAAATATCCTCTGATAGAAGGCAGGTTACACCCAGCCCTCCCCCACCAGCTTCGGGAAAAAAGAATTTTCCTGGGAAGAAAGTGAAAGAGATAAAAACTATTTTTTTAACAAACACACAGGAAAAGGATAACAATACTAAATATTAAAAGCTCTCGCTGTGCAGAGAAAGCTGGGATAATTTGAGAGTCCTTCCGTGTTTCGGTGGGGTCTCCTGAAACATCCATAGACAGCGAGGCCCGTGCAAAGAAATAGGGAGCGATTCTTGAGAGAAGTTTCAGAGCTCTTTCTTCTCCAGCCACATGGGCGGGGCACTGCCAAAGAACTGAGCAGTCACGGCACAAGCAGGGCCCTCCTGGCACAGGGCAACACAAAATAAGCAGTGCTGAACAGGATTAGGGCACATGTGAGCAGGGAGCAGGGAGACCCCGTGCCCAGGCCATGCCTCTACCCCAGGGTCCCCTCTCCCATGACCTCATGGCAGGGGGGAGGAACCCCAACACTTCCGGAGGTGTAGTCTCTCTCCTCCTCCTTGCAGCTGGCTCATGGGCCCACATTCAGGGCCCCCACCTCGGGAGAAAATTCTCCCAATGTGGTCTGATGTTGAAAGAGTCAAGAAGAGAAGAAGGGAAAAAAACCCCCAAAGTCCCAGGAAAGCAAAGTTCAACTCTCCATCTCCCCCCAGAGAAAAGGAGCTGAAAACTGGCTAAAAAGAAACAAAGTTGCTTCCTCCGCTCTTGCTGCAAGCAGGATGCAGAGGAGTGTGTATGTGTGTCCTTGAACAAACGCTCTGAGAAGTTTGTCCGGTTTTTTTTCCTCTCCCCCCTCTCAGGCTCAGTTGAAAGGCACAGAAATGCACAAAGTTCACTTCTGGGCATAGAGTAGCAATAGGGGATACACATGATAAAGTCACCCCAAGACACAGGGACAGAGAATTCAGTGGAAAGACTCCGAGAATTCTGCTCCCAGAGATCATTCATTCCTGCTCACCCTGACCCTTGTAGAAAGGGGACATCGTTCCCGGCAGCCTGTACTGAGCATGTGGCTCCTGAGTGGGGTTTGTTGTTTGGGAAACCTGCTCCGGCTTTTCCATTCTTTCCTTCCAAACAGGAAAACTTCTCCTGGGGCTGTGTGCAGGCAGAGCCCTGAGGAGAGCAGGTGGCACATGGTGCGCTGGGCTGGGACAGCCAGCTGCAGAGCTCAAGGGAAGAAGCCCAAAGTGTCACAATGGCTCCTTGCCTTCACATGCAACACCTGGGTCACAATGGTCTCCTTGATTCCATGAGGCCCCACTGTGTCACAATGGCTCCTTGGTTCCATCGGGTTCCGCAGTGTCACCATGGTCTCCTTTGATCCGCACTGTCATCATGGACAATTGGTTCCATGAGGCCCCGCAGTGTCACAATGGTCCCTTGCTTCCATAGGTTTGATGTTGTAACAATGGACTCCTTGCTTCTATGAGCTAGCCTGCTTTTTGCAGAGGTGTCTTTGGTTCCAACAAGGCCCCGCTGTGTCTCAGTGCACCCTGGCTTCCATGTGGATCTGGAGCATCACAAAGGCTCCTTGGTTCCACCAGGTCCTGCTGTGTCACAATGGGTCCTGTGGTCCCTGAGGCCCTCCAAAGTCATCATGGAGGCTTGCTTCCATGAGGTTCCATTATGTGCCAGTGGTCATCTTGGTTCCAGGAGTTTCCTTAGTGTCACAATGCTCTCCATGCTTCCATGATTCCCCACAATGTCACAATGCTCTCCATGCTTCCATTAGGCCCTGCTTTGCCACAATGGTCCCCTTGTTTCCATGAGGCCCCGCTGTGTCACAATGGACCTATGGTTCCATGATGTTGCGTGGTGTCACCGTGCTCTTCTTGAATCCGCAGTGTAACCATGGACCATTGGTTCCATGCGGCCTGGCCGTGTCACAATGGGCTCCGTGATTCCATGATTCCCCACGGTGTCACAATGGAGCCTTGTTTCTAGGAGGTTCTGTACTGTCACAATTGCCTCCTTGATGCCATCAGCCCCTGCAGTGTCACAATGGCTCCTTGGTTCCATGAGGAACACAATAGCTTGGCATAAGCATTGAGCAACAGCTGCTGAACACACCTGGCAACATCTGCTTGCATCAAAAGAGGGCTTCAAGCTGACAATGGCACCAGCAGCTTCCATCTGCAACAGAGACCCAGGAAAGGACAGGCTGTGCCGGTTTGGACAAATGTGGAGGAAAATATCCTCTGATAGAAGGCAGGTTACACCCAGCCCTCCCCCACCAGCTTCGGGAAAAAAGAATTTTCCTGGGAAGAAAGTGAAAGAGATAAAAACTATTTTTTTAACAAACACACAGGAAAAGGATAACAATGCTAAATATTAAAAGCTCTCGCTGTGCAGAGAAAGCTGGGATAATTTGAGAGTCCTTCCGTGTTTCGGTGGGGTCTCCTGAAACATCCATAGACAGCGAGGCCCGTGCAAAGAAATAGGGAGCGATTCTTGAGAGAAGTTTCAGAGCTCTTTCTTCTCCAGCCACATGGGCGGGGCACTGCCAAAGAACTGAGCAGTCACGGCACAAGCAGGGCCCTCCTGGCACAGGGCAACACAAAATAAGCAGTGCTGAACAGGATTAGGGCACATGTGAGCAGGGAGCAGGGAGACCCCGTGCCCAGGCCATGCCTCTACCCCAGGGTCCCCTCTCCCATGACCTCATGGCAGGGGGGAGGAACCCCAACACTTCCGGAGGTGTAGTCTCTCTCCTCCTCCTTGCAGCTGGCTCATGGGCCCACATTCAGGGCCCCCACCTCGGGAGAAAATTCTCCCAATGTGGTCTGATGTTGAAAGAGTCAAGAAGAGAAGAAGGGAAAAAAACCCCCAAAGTCCCAGGAAAGCAAAGTTCAACTCTCCATCTCCCCCCAGAGAAAAGGAGCTGAAAACTGGCTAAAAAGAAACAAAGTTGCTTCCTCCGCTCTTGCTGCAAGCAGGATGCAGAGGAGTGTGTATGTGTGTCCTTGAACAAACGCTCTGAGAAGTTTGTCCGGTTTTTTTTCCTCTCCCCCCTCTCAGGCTCAGTTGAAAGGCACAGAAATGCACAAAGTTCACTTCTGGGCATAGAGTAGCAATAGGGGATACACATGATAAAGTCACCCCAAGACACAGGGACAGAGAATTCAGTGGAAAGACTCCGAGAATTCTGCTCCCAGAGATCATTCATTCCTGCTCACACTGACCCTTGTAGAAAGGGGACCTCGTTCCAGGCAGCCTGTACTGAGCATGTGGCTCCTGAGTGGGGTTTGTTGTTTGGGAAACCTGCTCCGGCTTTTCCATTCTTTCCTTCCAAACAGGAAAACTTCTCCTGGGGCTGTGTGCAGGCAGAGCCCTGAGGAGAGCAGGTGGCACATGGTGCGCTGGGCTGGGACAGCCAGCTGCAGAGCTCAAGGGAAGAAGCCCAAAGTGTCACAATGGCTCCTTGCCTTCACATGCAACACCTGGGTCACAATGGTCTCCTTGATTCCATGAGGCCCCACTGTGTCACAATGGCTCCTTGGTTCCATCGGGTTCCGCAGTGTCACCATGGTCTCCTTTGATCCGCACTGTCATCATGGACAATTGGTTCCATGAGGCCCCGCAGTGTCACAATGGTCCCTTGCTTCCATAGGTTTGATGTTGTAACAATGGACTCCTTGCTTCTATGAGCTAGCCTGCTTTTTGCAGAGGTGTCTTTGGTTCCAACAAGGCCCCGCTGTGTCTCAGTGCACCCTGGCTTCCATGTGGATCTGGAGCATCACAAAGGCTCCTTGGTTCCACCAGGTCCTGCTGTGTCACAATGGGTCCTGTGGTCCCTGAGGCCCTCCAAAGTCATCATGGAGGCTTGCTTCCATGAGGTTCCATTATGTGCCAGTGGTCATCTTGGTTCCAGGAGTTTCCTTAGTGTCACAATGCTCTCCATGCTTCCATGATTCCCCACAATGTCACAATGCTCTCCATGCTTCCATTAGGCCCTGCTTTGCCACAATGGTCCCCTTGTTTCCATGAGGCCCCGCTGTGTCACAATGGACCTATGGTTCCATGATGTTGCGTGGTGTCACCGTGCTCTTCTTGAATCCGCAGTGTAACCATGGACCATTGGTTCCATGCGGCCTGGCCGTGTCACAATGGGCTCCGTGATTCCATGATTCCCCACGGTGTCACAATGGAGCCTTGTTTCTAGGAGGTTCTGTACTGTCACAATTGCCTCCTTGATGCCATCAGCCCCTGCAGTGTCACAATGGCTCCTTGGTTCCATGAGGAACACAATAGCTTGGCATAAGCATTGAGCAACAGCTGCTGAACACACCTGGCAACATCTGCTTGCATCAAAAGAGGGCTTCAAGCTGAGAATGGCACCAGCAGCTTCCATCTGCAACAGAGACCCAGGAAAGGACAGGCTGTGCCGGTTTGGACAAATGTGGAGGAAAATATCCTCTGATAGAAGGCAGGTTACACCCAGCCCTCCCCCACCAGCTTCGGGAAAAAAGAATTTTCCTGGGAAGAAAGTGAAAGAGATAAAAACTATTTTTTTAACAAACACACAGGAAAAGGATAACAATGCTAAATATTAAAAGCTCTCGCTGTGCAGAGAAAGCTGGGATAATTTGAGAGTCCTTCCGTGTTTCGGTGGGGTCTCCTGAAACATCCATAGACAGCGAGGCCCGTGCAAAGAAATAGGGAGCCATTCATGAGAGAAGTTTCAGAGCTCTTTCTTCTCCAGCCACATGGGCGGGGCACTGCCAAAGAACTGAGCAGTCACGGCACAACCAGGGCCCTCCTGGCACAGGGCAACACAAAATAAGCAGTGCTGAACAGGATTAGGGCACATGTGAGCAGGGAGCAGGGAGACCCCGTGCCCAGGCCATGCCTCTACCCCAGGGTCCCCTCTCCCATGACCTCATGGCAGGGGGGAGGAACCCCAACACTTCCGGAGGTGTAGTCTCTCTCCTCCTCCTTGCAGCTGGCTCATGGGCCCACATTCAGGGCCCCCACCTCAGTAGAAAATTCTCCCAATGTGGTCTGATGTTGAAAGAGTCAAGAAGAGAAGAAGGGAAAAAAACCCCCAAAGTCCCAGGAAAGCAAAGTTCAACTCTCCATCTCTCCCCAGAGAAAAGGAGCTGAAAACTGGCTAAAAAGAAACAAAGTTGCTTCCTCCGCTCTTGCTGCAAGCAGGATGCAGAGGAGTGTGTATGTGTGTCCTTGAACAAACGCTCTGAGAAGTTTGTCCGGTTTTTTTTTCCTCTCCCCCCTCTCAGGCTCAGTTGAAAGGCACAGAAATGCACAAAGTTCACTTCTGGGCATAGAGTAGCAATAGGGGATACACATGATAAAGTCACCCCAAGACACAGGGACAGAGAATTCAGTGGAAAGACTTCGAGAATTCTGCTCCCAGAGATCATTCATTCCTGCTCACCCTGACCCTTGTAGAAAGGGGACCTCGTTCCAGGCAGCCTGTACTGAGCATGTGGCTCCTGAGTGGGGTTTGTTGTTTGGGAAACCTGCTCCGGCTTTTCCATTCTTTCCTTCCAAACAGGAAAACTTCTCCTGGGGCTGTGTGCAGGCAGAGCCCTGAGGAGAGCAGGTGGCACATGGTGCGCTGGGCTGGGACAGCCAGCTGCAGAGCTCAAGGGAAGAAGCCCAAAGTGTCACAATGGCTCCTTGCCTTCACATGCAACACCTGGGTCACAATGGTCTCCTTGATTCCATGAGGCCCCACTGTGTCACAATGGCTCCTTGGTTCCATCGGGTTCCGCAGTGTCACCATGGTCTCCTTTGATCCGCACTGTCATCATGGACAATTGGTTCCATGAGGCCCCGCAGTGTCACAATGGTCCCTTGCTTCCATAGGTTTGATGTTGTAACAATGGACTCCTTGCTTCTATGAGCTAGCCTGCTTTTTGCAGAGGTGTCTTTGGTTCCAACAAGGCCCCGCTGTGTCTCAGTGCACCCTGGCTTCCATGTGGATCTGGAGCATCACAAAGGCTCCTTGGTTCCACCAGGTCCTGCTGTGTCACAATGGGTCCTGTGGTCCCTGAGGCCCTCCAAAGTCATCATGGAGGCTTGGTTCCATGAGGTTCCATTATGTGCCAGTGGTCATCTTGGTTCCAGGAGTTTCCTTAGTGTCACAATGCTCTCCATGCTTCCATGATTCCCCACAATGTCACAATGCTCTCCATGCTTCCATTAGGCCCTGCTTTGCCACAATGGTCCCCTTGTTTCCATGAGGCCCCGCTGTGTCACAATGGACCTATGGTTCCATGATGTTGCGTGGTGTCACCGTGCTCTTCTTGAATCCGCAGTGTAACCATGGACCATTGGTTCCATGCGGCCTGGCCGTGTCACAATGGGCTCCGTGATTCCATGATTCCCCACGGTGTCACAATGGAGCCTTGTTTCTAGGAGGTTCTGTACTGTCACAATTGCCTCCTTGATGCCATCAGCCCCTGCAGTGTCACAATGGCTCCTTGGTTCCATGAGGAACACAATAGCTTGGCATAAGCATTGAGCAACAGCTGCTGAACACACCTGGCAACATCTGCTTGCATCAAAAGAGTGCTTCAAGCTGACAATGGCACCAGCAGCTTCCATCTGCAACAGAGACCCAGGAAAGGACAGGCTGTGCTGGTTTGGACAAATGTGGAGGAAAATATCCTCTGATAGAAGGCAGGTTACACCCAGCCCTCCCCCACCAGCTTCGGGAAAAAAGAATTTTCCTGGGAAGAAAGTGAAAGAGATAAAAACCATTTTTTTAACAAACACCCAGGAAAAGGAGAACAATGCTAAATATTAAAAGCTCTCGCTGTGCAGAGAAAGCTGGGATAATTTGAGAGTCCTTCCGTGTTTCGGTGGGGTCTCCTGAAACATCCATAGACAGCGAGGCCCGTGCAAAGAAATAGGGAGCCATTCATGAGAGAAGTTTCAGAGCTCTTTCTTCTCCAGCCACATGGGCGGGGCACTGCCAAAGAACTGAGCAGTCACGGCACAACCAGGGCCCTCCTGGCACAGGGCAACACAAAATAAGCAGTGCTGAACAGGATTAGGGCACATGTGAGCAGGGAGCAGGGAGACCCCGTGCCCAGGCCATGCCTCTACCCCAGGGTCCCCTCTCCCATGACCTCATGGCAGGGGGGAGGAACCCCAACACTTCCGGAGGTGTAGTCTCTCTCCTCCTCCTTGCAGCTGGCTCATGGGCCCACATTCAGGGCCCCCACCTCGGGAGAAAATTCTCCCAATGTGGTCTGATGTTGAAAGAGTCAAGAAGAGAAGAAGGGAAAAAAACCCCCAAAGTCCCAGGAAAGCAAAGTTCAACTCTCCATCTCCCCCCAGAGAAAAGGAGCTGAAAACTGGCTAAAAAGAAACAAAGTTGCTTCCTCTGCTCTTGCTGCAAGCAGGATGCAGAGGAGTGTGTATGTGTGTCCTTGAACAAACGCTCTGAGAAGTTTGTCCGGTTTTTTTTCCTCTCCCCCCTCTCAGGCTCAGTTGAAAGGCACAGAAATGCACAAAGTTCACTTCTGGGCATAGAGCAGCAATAGGGGATACACATGATAAAGTCACCCCAAGACACAGGGACAGAGAATTCAGTGGAAAGACTCCGAGAATTCTGCTCCCAGAGAATTCTGCTCACCCTGACCCTTGTAGAAAGGGGACATCGTTCCCGGCAGCCTGTACTGAGCATGTGGCTCCTGAGTGGGGTTTGTTGTTTGGGAAACCTGCTCCGGCTTTTCCATTCTTTCCTTCCAAACAGGAAAACTTCTCCTGGGGCTGTGTGCAGGCAGAGCCCTGAGGAGAGCAGGTGGCACATGGTGCGCTGGGCTGGGACAGCCAGCTGCAGAGCTCAAGGGAAGAAGCCCAAAGTGTCACAATGGCTCCTTGCCTTCACATGCAACACCTGGGTCACAATGGTCTCCTTGATTCCATGAGGCCCCACTGTGTCACAATGGCTCCTTGGTTCCATCGGGTTCCGCAGTGTCACCATGGTCTCCTTTGATCCGCACTGTCATCATGGACAATTGGTTCCATGAGGCCCCGCAGTGTCACAATGGTCCCTTGCTTCCATAGGTTTGATGTTGTAACAATGGACTCCTTGCTTCTATGAGCTAGCCTGCTTTTTGCAGAGGTGTCTTTGGTTCCAACAAGGCCCCGCTGTGTCTCAGTGCACCCTGGCTTCCATGTGGATCTGGAGCATCACAAAGGCTCCTTGGTTCCACCAGGTCCTGCTGTGTCACAATGGGTCCTGTGGTCCCTGAGGCCCTCCAAAGTCATCATGGAGGCTTGCTTCCATGAGGTTCCATTATGTGCCAGTGGTCATCTTGGTTCCAGGAGTTTCCTTAGTGTCACAATGCTCTCCATGCTTCCATGATTCCCCACAATGTCACAATGCTCTCCATGCTTCCATTAGGCCCTGCTTTGCCACAATGGTCCCCTTGTTTCCATGAGGCCCCGCTGTGTCACAATGGACCTATGGTTCCATGATGTTGCGTGGTGTCACCGTGCTCTTCTTGAATCCGCAGTGTAACCATGGACCATTGGTTCCATGCGGCCTGGCCGTGTCACAATGGGCTCCTTGATTCCATGATTCCCCACGGTGTCACAATGGAGCCTTGTTTCTAGGAGGTTCTGTACTGTCACAATTGCCTCCTTGATGCCATCAGCCCCTGCAGTGTCACAATGGCTCCTTGGTTCCATGAGGAACACAATAGCTTGGCATAAGCATTGAGCAACAGCTGCTGAACACACCTGGCAACATCTGCTTGCATCAAAAGAGGGCTTCAAGCTGACAATGGCACCAGCAGCTTCCATCTGCAACAGAGACCCAGGAAAGGACAGGCTGTGCCGGTTTGGACAAATGTGGAGGAAAATATCCTCTGATAGAAGGCAGGTTACACCCAGCCCTCCCCCACCAGCTTCGGGAAAAAAGAATTTTCCTGGGAAGAAAGTGAAAGAGATAAAAACTATTTTTTTAACAAACACACAGGAAAAGGATAACAATGCTAAATATTAAAAGCTCTCGCTGTGCAGAGAAAGCTGGGATAATTTGAGAGTCCTTCCGTGTTTCGGTGGGGTCTCCTGAAACATCCATAGACAGCGAGGCCCGTGCAAAGAAATAGGGAGCGATTCTTGAGAGAAGTTTCAGAGCTCTTTCTTCTCCAGCCACATGGGCGGGGCACTGCCAAAGAACTGAGCAGTCACGGCACAACCAGGGCCCTCCTGGCACAGGGCAACACAAAATAAGCAGTGCTGAACAGGATTAGGGCACATGTCAGCAGGGAGCAGGGAGACCCCGTGCCCAGGCCATGCCTCTACCCCAGGGTCCCCTCTCCCATGACCTCATGGCAGGGGGGAGGAACCCCAACACTTCCGGAGGTGTAGTCTCTCTCCTCCTCCTTGCAGCTGGCTCATGGGCCCACATTCAGGGCCCCCACCTCGGGAGAAAATTCTCCCAATGTGGTCTGATGTTGAAAGAGTCAAGAAGAGAAGAAGGGAAAAAAACCCCCAAAGTCCCAGGAAAGCAAAGTTCAACTCTCCATCTCCCCCCAGAGAAAAGGAGCTGAAAACTGGCTAAAAAGAAACAAAGTTGCTTCCTCCGCTCTTGCTGCAAGCAGGATGCAGAGGAGTGTGTATGTGTGTCCTTGAACAAACGCTCTGAGAAGTTTGTCCGGTTTTTTTTCCTCTCCCCCCTCTCAGGCTCAGTTGAAAGGCACAGAAATGCACAAAGTTCACTTCTGGGCATAGAGTAGCAATAGGGGATACACATGATAAAGTCACCCCAAGACACAGGGACAGAGAATTCAGTGGAAAGACTCCGAGAATTCTGCTCCCAGAGGTCATTCCTGCTCACCCTGACCCTTGTAGAAAGGGGACCTCGTTCCAGGCAGCCTGTACTGAGCATGTGGCTCCTGAGTGGGGTTTGTTGTTTGGGAAACCTGCTCCGGCTTTTCCATTCTTTCCTTCCAAACAGGAAAACTTCTCCTGGGGCTGTGTGCAGGCAGAGCCCTGAGGAGAGCAGGTGGCACATGGTGCGCTGGGCTGGGACAGCCAGCTGCAGAGCTCAAGGGAAGAAGCCCAAAGTGTCACAATGGCTCCTTGCCTTCACATGCAACACCTGGGTCACAATGGTCTCCTTGATTCCATGAGGCCCCACTGTGTCACAATGGCTCCTTGGTTCCATCGGGTTCCGCAGTGTCACCATGGTCTCCTTTGATCCGCACTGTCATCATGGACAATTGGTTCCATGAGGCCCCGCAGTGTCACAATGGTCCCTTGCTTCCATAGGTTTGATGTTGTAACAATGGACTCCTTGCTTCTATGAGCTAGCCTGCTTTTTGCAGAGGTGTCTTTGGTTCCAACAAGGCCCCGCTGTGTCTCAGTGCACCCTGGCTTCCATGTGGATCTGGAGCATCACAAAGGCTCCTTGGTTCCACCAGGTCCTGCTGTGTCACAATGGGTCCTGTGGTCCCTGAGGCCCTCCAAAGTCATCATGGAGGCTTGCTTCCATGAGGTTCCATTATGTGCCAGTGGTCATCTTGGTTCCAGGAGTTTCCTTAGTGTCACAATGCTCTCCATGCTTCCATGATTCCCCACAATGTCACAATGCTCTCCATGCTTCCATTAGGCCCTGCTTTGCCACAATGGTCCCCTTGTTTCCATGAGGCCCCGCTGTGTCACAATGGACCTATGGTTCCATGATGTTGCGTGGTGTCACCGTGCTCTTCTTGAATCCGCAGTGTAACCATGGACCATTGGTTCCATGCGGCCTGGCCGTGTCACAATGGGCTCCTTGATTCCATGATTCCCCACGGTGTCACAATGGAGCCTTGTTTCTAGGAGGTTCTGTACTGTCACAATTGCCTCCTTGATGCCATCAGCCCCTGCAGTGTCACAATGGCTCCTTGGTTCCATGAGGAACACAATAGCTTGGCATAAGCATTGAGCAACAGCTGCTGAACACACCTGGCAACATCTGCTTGCATCAAAAGAGGGCTTCAAGCTGACAATGGCACCAGCAGCTTCCATCTGCAACAGAGACCCAGGAAAGGACAGGCTGTGCCGGTTTGGACAAATGTGGAGGAAAATATCCTCTGATAGAAGGCAGGTTACACCCAGCCCTCCCCCACCAGCTTCGGGAAAAAAGAATTTTCCTGGGAAGAAAGTGAAAGAGATAAAAACTATTTTTTTAACAAACACACAGGAAAAGGATAACAATGCTAAATATTAAAAGCTCTCGCTGTGCAGAGAAAGCTGGGATAATTTGAGAGTCCTTCCGTGTTTCGGTGGGGTCTCCTGAAACATCCATAGACAGCGAGGCCCGTGCAAAGAAATAGGGAGCGATTCTTGAGAGAAGTTTCAGAGCTCTTTCTTCTCCAGCCACATGGGCGGGGCACTGCCAAAGAACTGAGCAGTCACGGCACAACCAGGGCCCTCCTGGCACAGGGCAACACAAAATAAGCAGTGCTGAACAGGATTAGGGCACATGTCAGCAGGGAGCAGGGAGACCCCGTGCCCAGGCCATGCCTCTACCCCAGGGTCCCCTCTCCCATGACCTCATGGCAGGGGGGAGGAACCCCAACACTTCCGGAGGTGTAGTCTCTCTCCTCCTCCTTGCAGCTGGCTCATGGGCCCACATTCAGGGCCCCCACCTCGGGAGAAAATTCTCCCAATGTGGTCTGATGTTGAAAGAGTCAAGAAGAGAAGAAGGGAAAAAAACCCCCAAAGTCCCAGGAAAGCAAAGTTCAACTCTCCATCTCCCCCCAGAGAAAAGGAGCTGAAAACTGGCTAAAAAGAAACAAAGTTGCTTCCTCCGCTCTTGCTGCAAGCAGGATGCAGAGGAGTGTGTATGTGTGTCCTTGAACAAACGCTCTGAGAAGTTTGTCCGGTTTTTTTTCCTCTCCCCCCTCTCAGGCTCAGTTGAAAGGCACAGAAATGCACAAAGTTCACTTCTGGGCATAGAGTAGCAATAGGGGATACACATGATAAAGTCACCCCAAGACACAGGGACAGAGAATTCAGTGGAAAGACTCCGAGAATTCTGCTCCCAGAGGTCATTCCTGCTCACCCTGACCCTTGTAGAAAGGGGACCTCGTTCCAGGCAGCCTGTACTGAGCATGTGGCTCCTGAGTGGGGTTTGTTGTTTGGGAAACCTGCTCCGGCTTTTCCATTCTTTCCTTCCAAACAGGAAAACTTCTCCTGGGGCTGTGTGCAGGCAGAGCCCTGAGGAGAGCAGGTGGCACATGGTGCGCTGGGCTGGGACAGCCAGCTGCAGAGCTCAAGGGAAGAAGCCCAAAGTGTCACAATGGCTCCTTGCCTTCACATGCAACACCTGGGTCACAATGGTCTCCTTGATTCCATGAGGCCCCACTGTGTCACAATGGCTCCTTGGTTCCATCGGGTTCCGCAGTGTCACCATGGTCTCCTTTGATCCGCACTGTCATCATGGACAATTGGTTCCATGAGGCCCCGCAGTGTCGCAATGGTCCCTTGCTTCCATAGGTTTGATGTTGTAACAATGGACTCCTTGCTTCTATGAGCTAGCCTGCTTTTTGCAGAGGTGTCTTTGGTTCCAACAAGGCCCCGCTGTGTCTCAGTGCACCCTGGCTTCCATGTGGATCTGGAGCATCACAAAGGCTCCTTGGTTCCACCAGGTCCTGCTGTGTCACAATGGGTCCTGTGGTCCCTGAGGCCCTCCAAAGTCATCATGGAGGCTTGCTTCCATGAGGTTCCATTATGTGCCAGTGGTCATCTTGGTTCCAGGAGTTTCCTTAGTGTCACAATGCTCTCCATGCTTCCATGATTCCCCACAATGTCACAATGCTCTCCATGCTTCCATTAGGCCCTGCTTTGCCACAATGGTCCCCTTGTTTCCATGAGGCCCCGCTGTGTCACAATGGACCTATGGTTCCATGATGTTGCGTGGTGTCACCGTGCTCTTCTTGAATCCGCAGTGTAACCATGGACCATTGGTTCCATGCGGCCTGGCCGTGTCACAATGGGCTCCGTGATTCCATGATTCCCCACGGTGTCACAATGGAGCCTTGTTTCTAGGAGGTTCTGTACTGTCACAATTGCCTCCTTGATGCCATCAGCCCCTGCAGTGTCACAATGGCTCCTTGGTTCCATGAGGAACACAATAGCTTGGCATAAGCATTGAGCAACAGCTGCTGAACACACCTGGCAACATCTGCTTGCATCAAAAGAGGGCTTCAAGCTGACAATGGCACCAGCAGCTTCCATCTGCAACAGAGACCCAGGAAAGGACAGGCTGTGCCGGTTTGGACAAACGTGGAGGAAAATATCCTCTGATAGAAGGCAGGTTACACCCAGCCCTCCCCCACCAGCTTCGGGAAAAAAGAATTTTCCTGGGAAGAAAGTGAAAGAGATAAAAACTATTTTTTTAACAAACACACAGGAAAAGGATAACAATGCTAAATATTAAAAGCTCTCGCTGTGCAGAGAAAGCTGGGATAATTTGAGAGTCCTTCCGTGTTTCGGTGGGGTCTCCTGAAACATCCATAGACAGCGAGGCCCGTGCAAAGAAATAGGGAGCGATTCTTGAGAGAAGTTTCAGAGCTCTTTCTTCTCCAGCCACATGGGCGGGGCACTGCCAAAGAACTGAGCAGTCACGGCACAACCAGGGCCCTCCTGGCACAGGGCAACACAAAATAAGCAGTGCTGAACAGGATTAGGGCACATGTGAGCAGGGAGCAGGGAGACCCCGTGCCCAGGCCAAGCCTCTACCCCAGGGTCCCCTCTCCCATGACCTCATGGCAGGGGGGAGGAACCCCAACACTTCCGGAGGTGTAGTCTCTCTCCTCCTCCTTGCAGCTGGCTCATGGGCCCACATTCAGGGCCCCCACCTCGGGAGAAAATTCTCCCAATGTGGTCTGATGTTGAAAGAGTCAAGAAGAGAAGAAGGGAAAAAAACCCCCAAAGTCCCAGGAAAACAAAGTTCAACTCTCCATCTCCCCCCAGAGAAAAGGAGCTGAAAACTGGCTAAAAAGAAACAAAGTTGCTTCCTCCGCTCTTGCTGCAAGCAGGATGCAGAGGAGTGTGTATGTGTGTCCTTGAACAAACGCTCTGAGAAGTTTGTCCGGTTTTTTTTCCTCTCCCCCCTCTCAGGCTCAGTTGAAAGGCACAGAAATGCACAAAGTTCACTTCTGGGCATAGAGTAGCAATAGGGGATACACATGATAAAGTCACCCCAAGACACAGGGACAGAGAATTCAGTGGAAAGACTCCGAGAATTCTGCTCCCAGAGGTCATTCCTGCTCACCCTGACCCTTGTAGAAAGGGGACATCGTTCCAGGCAGCCTGTACTGAGCATGTGGCTCCTGAGTGGGGTTTGTTGTTTGGGAAACCTGCTCCGGCTTTTCCATTCTTTCCTTCCAAACAGGAAAACTTCTCCTGGGGCTGTGTGCAGGCAGAGCCCTGAGGAGAGCAGGTGGCACATGGTGCGCTGGGCTGGGACAGCCAGCTGCAGAGCTCAAGGGAAGAAGCCCAAAGTGTCACAATGGCTCCTTGCCTTCACATGCAACACCTGGGTCACAATGGTCTCCTTGATTCCATGAGGCCCCACTGTGTCACAATGGCTCCTTGGTTCCATCGGGTTCCGCAGTGTCACCATGGTCTCCTTTGATCCGCACTGTCATCATGGACAATTGGTTCCATGAGGCCCCGCAGTGTCACAATGGTCCCTTGCTTCCATAGGTTTGATGTTGTAACAATGGACTCCTTGCTTCTATGAGCTAGCCTGCTTTTTGCAGAGGTGTCTTTGGTTCCAACAAGGCCCCGCTGTGTCTCAGTGCACCCTGGCTTCCATGTGGATCTGGAGCATCACAAAGGCTCCTTGGTTCCACCAGGTCCTGCTGTGTCACAATGGGTCCTGTGGTCCCTGAGGCCCTCCAAAGTCATCATGGAGGCTTGCTTCCATGAGGTTCCATTATGTGCCAGTGGTCATCTTGGTTCCAGGAGTTTCCTTAGTGTCACAATGCTCTCCATGCTTCCATGATTCCCCACAATGTCACAATGCTCTCCATGCTTCCATTAGGCCCTGCTTTGCCACAATGGTCCCCTTGTTTCCATGAGGCCCCGCTGTGTCACAATGGACCTATGGTTCCATGATGTTGCGTGGTGTCACCGTGCTCTTCTTGAATCCGCAGTGTAACCATGGACCATTGGTTCCATGCGGCCTGGCCGTGTCACAATGGGCTCCGTGATTCCATGATTCCCCACGGTGTCACAATGGAGCCTTGTTTCTAGGAGGTTCTGTACTGTCACAATTGCCTCCTTGATGCCATCAGCCCCTGCAGTGTCACAATGGCTCCTTGGTTCCATGAGGAACACAATAGCTTGGCATAAGCATTGAGCAACAGCTGCTGAACACACCTGGCAACATCTGCTTGCATCAAAAGAGGGCTTCAAGCTGACAATGGCACCAGCAGCTTCCATCTGCAACAGAGACCCAGGAAAGGACAGGCTGTGCCGGTTTGGACAAATGTGGAAGAAAATATCCTCTGATAGAAGGCAGGTTACACCCAGCCCTCCCCCACCAGCTTCGGGAAAAAAGAATTTTCCTGGGAAGAAAGTGAAAGAGATAAAAACTATTTTTTTAACAAACACACAGGAAAAGGATAACAATACTAAATATTAAAAGCTCTCGCTGTGCAGAGAAAGCTGGGATAATTTGAGAGTCCTTCCGTGTTTCGGTGGGGTCTCCTGAAACATCCATAGACAGCGAGGCCCGTGCAAAGAAATAGGGAGCGATTCTTGAGAGAAGTTTCAGAGCTCTTTCTTCTCCAGCCACATGGGCGGGGCACTGCCAAAGAACTGAGCAGTCACGGCACAAGCAGGGCCCTCCTGGCACAGGGCAACACAAAATAAGCAGTGCTGAACAGGATTAGGGCACATGTGAGCAGGGAGCAGGGAGACCCCGTGCCCAGGCCATGCCTCTACCCCAGGGTCCCCTCTCCCATGACCTCATGGCAGGGGGGAGGAACCCCAACACTTCCGGAGGTGTAGTCTCTCTCCTCCTCCTTGCAGCTGGCTCATGGGCCCACATTCAGGGCCCCCACCTCGGGAGAAAATTCTCCCAATGTGGTCTGATGTTGAAAGAGTCAAGAAGAGAAGAAGGGAAAAAAACCCCCAAAGTCCCAGGAAAGCAAAGTTCAACTCTCCATCTCCCCCCAGAGAAAAGGAGCTGAAAACTGGCTAAAAAGAAACAAAGTTGCTTCCTCCGCTCTTGCTGCAAGCAGGATGCAGAGGAGTGTGTATGTGTGTCCTTGAACAAACGCTCTGAGAAGTTTGTCCGGTTTTTTTTCCTCTCCCCCCTCTCAGGCTCAGTTGAAAGGCACAGAAATGCACAAAGTTCACTTCTGGGCATAGAGTAGCAATAGGGGATACACATGATAAAGTCACCCCAAGACACAGGGACAGAGAATTCAGTGGAAAGACTCCGAGAATTCTGCTCCCAGAGATCATTCATTCCTGCTCACCCTGACCCTTGTAGAAAGGGGACATCGTTCCCGGCAGCCTGTACTGAGCATGTGGCTCCTGAGTGGGGTTTGTTGTTTGGGAAACCTGCTCCGGCTTTTCCATTCTTTCCTTCCAAACAGGAAAACTTCTCCTGGGGCTGTGTGCAGGCAGAGCCCTGAGGAGAGCAGGTGGCACATGGTGCGCTGGGCTGGGACAGCCAGCTGCAGAGCTCAAGGGAAGAAGCCCAAAGTGTCACAATGGCTCCTTGCCTTCACATGCAACACCTGGGTCACAATGGTCTCCTTGATTCCATGAGGCCCCACTGTGTCACAATGGCTCCTTGGTTCCATCGGGTTCCGCAGTGTCACCATGGTCTCCTTTGATCCGCACTGTCATCATGGACAATTGGTTCCATGAGGCCCCGCAGTGTCACAATGGTCCCTTGCTTCCATAGGTTTGATGTTGTAACAATGGACTCCTTGCTTCTATGAGCTAGCCTGCTTTTTGCAGAGGTGTCTTTGGTTCCAACAAGGCCCCGCTGTGTCTCAGTGCACCCTGGCTTCCATGTGGATCTGGAGCATCACAAAGGCTCCTTGGTTCCACCAGGTCCTGCTGTGTCACAATGGGTCCTGTGGTCCCTGAGGCCCTCCAAAGTCATCATGGAGGCTTGCTTCCATGAGGTTCCATTATGTGCCAGTGGTCATCTTGGTTCCAGGAGTTTCCTTAGTGTCACAATGCTCTCCATGCTTCCATGATTCCCCACAATGTCACAATGCTCTCCATGCTTCCATTAGGCCCTGCTTTGCCACAATGGTCCCCTTGTTTCCATGAGGCCCCGCTGTGTCACAATGGACCTATGGTTCCATGATGTTGCGTGGTGTCACCGTGCTCTTCTTGAATCCGCAGTGTAACCATGGACCATTGGTTCCATGCGGCCTGGCCGTGTCACAATGGGCTCCGTGATTCCATGATTCCCCACGGTGTCACAATGGAGCCTTGTTTCTAGGAGGTTCTGTACTGTCACAATTGCCTCCTTGATGCCATCAGCCCCTGCAGTGTCACAATGGCTCCTTGGTTCCATGAGGAACACAATAGCTTGGCATAAGCATTGAGCAACAGCTGCTGAACACACCTGGCAACATCTGCTTGCATCAAAAGAGGGCTTCAAGCTGACAATGGCACCAGCAGCTTCCATCTGCAACAGAGACCCAGGAAAGGACAGGCTGTGCCGGTTTGGACAAATGTGGAGGAAAATATCCTCTGATAGAAGGCAGGTTACACCCAGCCCTCCCCCACCAGCTTCGGGAAAAAAGAATTTTCCTGGGAAGAAAGTGAAAGAGATAAAAACTATTTTTTTAACAAACACACAGGAAAAGGATAACAATGCTAAATATTAAAAGCTCTCGCTGTGCAGAGAAAGCTGGGATAATTTGAGAGTCCTTCCGTGTTTCGGTGGGGTCTCCTGAAACATCCATAGACAGCGAGGCCCGTGCAAAGAAATAGGGAGCGATTCTTGAGAGAAGTTTCAGAGCTCTTTCTTCTCCAGCCACATGGGCGGGGCACTGCCAAAGAACTGAGCAGTCACGGCACAAGCAGGGCCCTCCTGGCACAGGGCAACACAAAATAAGCAGTGCTGAACAGGATTAGGGCACATGTGAGCAGGGAGCAGGGAGACCCCGTGCCCAGGCCATGCCTCTACCCCAGGGTCCCCTCTCCCATGACCTCATGGCAGGGGGGAGGAACCCCAACACTTCCGGAGGTGTAGTCTCTCTCCTCCTCCTTGCAGCTGGCTCATGGGCCCACATTCAGGGCCCCCACCTCGGGAGAAAATTCTCCCAATGTGGTCTGATGTTGAAAGAGTCAAGAAGAGAAGAAGGGAAAAAAACCCCCAAAGTCCCAGGAAAGCAAAGTTCAACTCTCCATCTCCCCCCAGAGAAAAGGAGCTGAAAACTGGCTAAAAAGAAACAAAGTTGCTTCCTCCGCTCTTGCTGCAAGCAGGATGCAGAGGAGTGTGTATGTGTGTCCTTGAACAAACGCTCTGAGAAGTTTGTCCGGTTTTTTTTCCTCTCCCCCCTCTCAGGCTCAGTTGAAAGGCACAGAAATGCACAAAGTTCACTTCTGGGCATAGAGTAGCAATAGGGGATACACATGATAAAGTCACCCCAAGACACAGGGACAGAGAATTCAGTGGAAAGACTCCGAGAATTCTGCTCCCAGAGATCATTCATTCCTGCTCACCCTGACCCTTGTAGAAAGGGGACATCGTTCCCGGCAGCCTGTACTGAGCATGTGGCTCCTGAGTGGGGTTTGTTGTTTGGGAAACCTGCTCCGGCTTTTCCATTCTTTCCTTCCAAACAGGAAAACTTCTCCTGGGGCTGTGTGCAGGCAGAGCCCTGAGGAGAGCAGGTGGCACATGGTGCGCTGGGCTGGGACAGCCAGCTGCAGAGCTCAAGGGAAGAAGCCCAAAGTGTCACAATGGCTCCTTGCCTTCACATGCAACACCTGGGTCACAATGGTCTCCTTGATTCCATGAGGCCCCACTGTGTCACAATGGCTCCTTGGTTCCATCGGGTTCCGCAGTGTCACCATGGTCTCCTTTGATCCGCACTGTCATCATGGACAATTGGTTCCATGAGGCCCCGCAGTGTCACAATGGTCCCTTGCTTCCATAGGTTTGATGTTGTAACAATGGACTCCTTGCTTCTATGAGCTAGCCTGCTTTTTGCAGAGGTGTCTTTGGTTCCAACAAGGCCCCGCTGTGTCTCAGTGCACCCTGGCTTCCATGTGGATCTGGAGCATCACAAAGGCTCCTTGGTTCCACCAGGTCCTGCTGTGTCACAATGGGTCCTGTGGTCCCTGAGGCCCTCCAAAGTCATCATGGAGGCTTGCTTCCATGAGGTTCCATTATGTGCCAGTGCTCATCTTGGTTCCAGGAGTTTCCTTAGTGTCACAATGCTCTCCATGCTTCCATGATTCCCCACAATGTCCCAATGCTCTCCATGCTTCCATTAGGCCCTGCTTTGCCACAATGGTCCCCTTGTTTCCATGAGGCCCCGCTGTGTCACAATGGACCTATGGTTCCATGATGTTGCGTGGTGTCACCGTGCTCTTCTTGAATCCGCAGTGTAACCATGGACCATTGGTTCCATGCGGCCTGGCCGTGTCACAATGGGCTCCGTGATTCCATGATTCCCCACGGTGTCACAATGGAGCCTTGTTTCTAGGAGGTTCTGTACTGTCACAATTGCCTCCTTGATGCCATCAGCCCCTGCAGTGTCACAATGGCTCCTTGGTTCCATGAGGAACACAATAGCTTGGCATAAGCATTGAGCAACAGCTGCTGAACACACCTGGCAACATCTGCTTGCATCAAAAGAGGGCTTCAAGCTGACAATGGCACCAGCAGCTTCCATCTGCAACAGAGACCCAGGAAAGGACAGGCTGTGCCGGTTTGGACAAATGTGGAGGAAAATATCCTCTGATAGAAGGCAGGTTACACCCAGCCCTCCCCCACCAGCTTCGGGAAAAAAGAATTTTCCTGGGAAGAAAGTGAAAGAGATAAAAACTATTTTTTTAACAAACACCCAGGAAAAGGAGAACAATGCTAAATATTAAAAGCTCTCGCTGTGCAGAGAAAGCTGGGATAATTTGAGAGTCCTTCCGTGTTTCGGTGGGGTCTCCTGAAACATCCATAGACAGCGAGGCCCGTGCAAAGAAATAGGGAGCCATTCTTGAGAGAAGTTTCAGAGCTCTTTCTTCTCCAGCCACATGGGCGGGGCACTGCCAAAGAACTGAGCAGTCACGGCACAACCAGGGCCCTCCTGGCACAGGGCAACACAAAATAAGCAGTGCTGAACAGGATTAGGGCACATGTCAGCAGGGAGCAGGGAGACCCCGTGCCCAGGCCATGCCTCTACCCCAGGGTCCCCTCTCCCATGACCTCATGGCAGGGGGGAGGAACCCCAACACTTCCGGAGGTGTAGTCTCTCTCCTCCTCCTTGCAGCTGGCTCATGGGCCCACATTCAGGGCCCCCACCTCGGGAGAAAATTCTCCCAATGTGGTCTGATGTTGAAAGAGTCAAGAAGAGAAGAAGGGAAAAAAAACCCCAAAGTCCCAGGAAAACAAAGTTCAACTCTCCATCTCCCCCCAGAGAAAAGGAGCTGAAAACTGGCTAAAAAGAAACAAAGTTGCTTCCTCCGCTCTTGCTGCAAGCAGGATGCAGAGGAGTGTGTATGTGTGTCCTTGAACAAACGCTCTGAGAAGTTTGTCCGGTTTTTTTTTCCTCTCCCCCCTCTCAGGCTCAGTTGAAAGGCACAGAAATGCACAAAGTTCACTTCTGGGCATAGAGCAGCAATAGGGGATACACATGATAAAGTCACCCCAAGACACAGGGACAGAGAATTCAGTGGAAAGACTCCGAGAATTCTGCTCCCAGAGATCATTCATTCCTGCTCACCCTGACCCTTGTAGAAAGGGGACATCGTTCCCGGCAGCCTGTACTGAGCATGTGGCTCCTGAGTGGGGTTTGTTGTTTGGGAAACCTGCTCCGGCTTTTCCATTCTTTCCTTCCAAACAGGAAAACTTCTCCTGGGGCTGTGTGCAGGCAGAGCCCTGAGGAGAGCAGGTGGCACATGGTGCGCTGGGCTGGGACAGCCAGCTGCAGAGCTCAAGGGAAGAAGCCCAAAGTGTCACAATGGCTCCTTGCCTTCACATGCAACACCTGGGTCACAATGGTCTCCTTGATTCCATGAGGCCCCACTGTGTCACAATGGCTCCTTGGTTCCATCGGGTTCCGCAGTGTCACCATGGTCTCCTTTGATCCGCACTGTCATCATGGACAATTGGTTCCATGAGGCCCCGCAGTGTCACAATGGTCCCTTGCTTCCATAGGTTTGATGTTGTAACAATGGACTCCTTGCTTCTATGAGCTAGCCTGCTTTTTGCAGAGGTGTCTTTGGTTCCAACAAGGCCCCGCTGTGTCTCAGTGCACCCTGGCTTCCATGTGGATCTGGAGCATCACAAAGGCTCCTTGGTTCCACCAGGTCCTGCTGTGTCACAATGGGTCCTGTGGTCCCTGAGGCCCTCCAAAGTCATCATGGAGGCTTGCTTCCATGAGGTTCCATTATGTGCCAGTGGTCATCTTGGTTCCAGGAGTTTCCTTAGTGTCACAATGCTCTCCATGCTTCCATGATTCCCCACAATGTCACAATGCTCTCCATGCTTCCATTAGGCCCTGCTTTGCCACAATGGTCCCCTTGTTTCCATGAGGCCCCGCTGTGTCACAATGGACCTATGGTTCCATGATGTTGCGTGGTGTCACCGTGCTCTTCTTGAATCCGCAGTGTAACCATGGACCATTGGTTCCATGCGGCCTGGCCGTGTCACAATGGGCTCCGTGATTCCATGATTCCCCACGGTGTCACAATGGAGCCTTGTTTCTAGGAGGTTCTGTACTGTCACAATTGCCTCCTTGATGCCATCAGCCCCTGCAGTGTCACAATGGCTCCTTGGTTCCATGAGGAACACAATAGCTTGGCATAAGCATTGAGCAACAGCTGCTGAACACACCTGGCAACATCTGCTTGCATCAAAAGAGGGCTTCAAGCTGACAATGGCACCAGCAGCTTCCATCTGCAACAGAGACCCAGGAAAGGACAGGCTGTGCCGGTTTGGACAAATGTGGAGGAAAATATCCTCTGATAGAAGGCAGGTTACACCCAGCCCTCCCCCACCAGCTTCGGGAAAAAAGAATTTTCCTGGGAAGAAAGTGAAAGAGATAAAAACTATTTTTTTAACAAACACACAGGAAAAGGATAACAATGCTAAATATTAAAAGCTCTCGCTGTGCAGAGAAAGCTGGGATAATTTGAGAGTCCTTCCGTGTTTCGGTGGGGTCTCCTGAAACATCCATAGACAGCGAGGCCCGTGCAAAGAAATAGGGAGCCATTCATGAGAGAAGTTTCAGAGCTCTTTCTTCTCCAGCCACATGGGCGGGGCACTGCCAAAGAACTGAGCAATCACGGCACAACCAGGGCCCTCCTGGCACAGGGCAACACAAAATAAGCAGTGCTGAACAGGATTAGGGCACATGTCAGCAGGGAGCAGGGAGACCCCGTGCCCAGGCCATGCCTCTACCCCAGGGTCCCCTCTCCCATGACCTCATGGCAGGGGGGAGGAACCCCAACACTTCCGGAGGTGTAGTCTCTCTCCTCCTCCTTGCAGCTGGCTCATGGGCCCACATTCAGGGCCCCCACCTCAGTAGAAAATTCTCCCAATGTGGTCTGATGTTGAAAGAGTCAAGAAGAGAAGAAGGGAAAAAAAACCCCAAAGTCCCAGGAAAACAAAGTTCAACTCTCCATCTCCCCCCAGAGAAAAGGAGCTGAAAACTGGCTAAAAAGAAACAAAGTTGCTTCCTCTGCTCTTGCTGCAAGCAGGATGCAGAGGAGTGTGTATGTGTGTCCTTGAACAAACGCTCTGAGAAGTTTGTCCGGTTTTTTTTCCCTCTCCCCCCTCTCAGGCTCAGTTGAAAGGCACAGAAATGCACAAAGTTCACTTCTGGGCATAGAGCAGCGATAGGGGATACACATGATAAAGTCACCCCAAGACACAGGGACAGAGAATTCAGTGGAAAGACTCCGAGAATTCTGCTCCCAGAGAATTCTGCTCACCCTGACCCTTGTAGAAAGGGGACATCGTTCCCGGCAGCCTGTACTGAGCATGTGGCTCCTGAGTGGGGTTTGTTGTTTGGGAAACCTGCTCCGGCTTTTCCATTCTTTCCTTCCAAACAGGAAAACTTCTCCTGGGGCTGTGTGCAGGCAGAGCCCTGAGGAGAGCAGGTGGCACATGGTGCGCTGGGCTGGGACAGCCAGCTGCAGAGCTCAAGGGAAGAAGCCCAAAGTGTCACAATGGCTCCTTGCCTTCACATGCAACACCTGGGTCACAATGGTCTCCTTGATTCCATGAGGCCCCACTGTGTCACAATGGCTCCTTGGTTCCATCGGGTTCCGCAGTGTCACCATGGTCTCTTTTGATCCGCACTGTCATCATGGACAATTGGTTCCATGAGGCCCCGCAGTGTCACAATGGTCCCTTGCTTCCATAGGTTTGATGTTGTAACAATGGACTCCTTGCTTCTATGAGCTAGCCTGCTTTTTGCAGAGGTGTCTTTGGTTCCAACAAGGCCCCGCTGTGTCTCAGTGCACCCTGGCTTCCATGTGGATCTGGAGCATCACAAAGGCTCCTTGGTTCCACCAGGTCCTGCTGTGTCACAATGGGTCCTGTGGTCCCCGAGGCCCTCCAAAGTCATCATGGAGGCTTGCTTCCATGAGGTTCCATTATGTGCCAGTGGTCATCTTGGTTCCAGGAGTTTCCTTAGTGTCACAATGCTCTCCATGCTTCCATGATTCCCCACAATGTCACAATGCTCTCCATGCTTCCATTAGGCCCTGCTTTGCCACAATGGTCCCCTTGTTTCCATGAGGCCCCGCTGTGTCACAATGGACCTATGGTTCCATGATGTTGCGTGGTGTCACCGTGCTCTTCTTGAATCCGCCGTGTTACCATGGACCATTGGTTCCATGCGGCCTGGCCGTGTCACAATGGGCTCCGTGATTCCATGATTCCCCACGGTGTCACAATGGAGCCTTGTTTCTAGGAGGTTCTGTACTGTCACAATTGCCTCCTTGATGCCATCAGCCCCTGCAGTGTCACAATGGCTCCTTGGTTCCATGAGGAACACAATAGCTTGGCATAAGCATTGAGCAACAGCTGCTGAACACACCTGGCAACATCTGCTTGCATCAAAAGAGGGCTTCAAGCTGACAATGGCACCAGCAGCCATTGGAAAGGACAGGCTGTGCCGGTTTGGACAAATGTGGAGGAAAATATCCTCTGATAGAAGGCAGGTTACACCCAGCCCTCCCCCACCAGCTTCGGGAAAAAAGAATTTTCCTGGGAAGAAAGTGAAAGAGATAAAAACTATTTTTTTAACAAACACACAGGAAAAGGATAACAATGCTAAATATTAAAAGCTCTCGCTGTGCAGAGAAAGCTGGGATAATTTGAGAGTCCTTCCGTGTTTCGGTGGGGTCTCCTGAAACATCCATAGACAGCGAGGCCCGTGCAAAGAAATAGGGAGCCATTCATGAGAGAAGTTTCAGAGCTCTTTCTTCTCCAGCCACATGGGCGGGGCACTGCCAAAGAACTGAGCAATCACGGCACAACCAGGGCCCTCCTGGCACAGGGCAACACAAAATAAGCAGTGCTGAACAGGATTAGGGCACATGTCAGCAGGGAGCAGGGAGACCCCGTGCCCAGGCCATGCCTCTACCCCAGGGTCCCCTCTCCCATGACCTCATGGCAGGGGGGAGGAACCCCAACACTTCCGGAGGTGTAGTCTCTCTCCTCCTCCTTGCAGCTGGCTCATGGGCCCACATTCAGGGCCCCCACCTCAGTAGAAAATTCTCCCAATGTGGTCTGATGTTGAAAGAGTCAAGAAGAGAAGAAGGGAAAAAAAACCCCAAAGTCCCAGGAAAACAAAGTTCAACTCTCCATCTCCCCCCAGAGAAAAGGAGCTGAAAACTGGCTAAAAAGAAACAAAGTTGCTTCCTCTGCTCTTGCTGCAAGCAGGATGCAGAGGAGTGTGTATGTGTGTCCTTGAACAAACGCTCTGAGAAGTTTGTCCGGTTTTTTTTCCCTCTCCCCCCTCTCAGGCTCAGTTGAAAGGCACAGAAATGCACAAAGTTCACTTCTGGGCATAGAGCAGCGATAGGGGATACACATGATAAAGTCACCCCAAGACACAGGGACAGAGAATTCAGTGGAAAGACTCCGAGAATTCTGCTCCCAGAGAATTCTGCTCACCCTGACCCTTGTAGAAAGGGGACATCGTTCCCGGCAGCCTGTACTGAGCATGTGGCTCCTGAGTGGGGTTTGTTGTTTGGGAAACCTGCTCCGGCTTTTCCATTCTTTCCTTCCAAACAGGAAAACTTCTCCTGGGGCTGTGTGCAGGCAGAGCCCTGAGGAGAGCAGGTGGCACATGGTGCGCTGGGCTGGGACAGCCAGCTGCAGAGCTCAAGGGAAGAAGCCCAAAGTGTCACAATGGCTCCTTGCCTTCACATGCAACACCTGGGTCACAATGGTCTCCTTGATTCCATGAGGCCCCACTGTGTCACAATGGCTCCTTGGTTCCATCGGGTTCCGCAGTGTCACCATGGTCTCTTTTGATCCGCACTGTCATCATGGACAATTGGTTCCATGAGGCCCCGCAGTGTCACAATGGTCCCTTGCTTCCATAGGTTTGATGTTGTAACAATGGACTCCTTGCTTCTATGAGCTAGCCTGCTTTTTGCAGAGGTGTCTTTGGTTCCAACAAGGCCCCGCTGTGTCTCAGTGCACCCTGGCTTCCATGTGGATCTGGAGCATCACAAAGGCTCCTTGGTTCCACCAGGTCCTGCTGTGTCACAATGGGTCCTGTGGTCCCCGAGGCCCTCCAAAGTCATCATGGAGGCTTGCTTCCATGAGGTTCCATTATGTGCCAGTGGTCATCTTGGTTCCAGGAGTTTCCTTAGTGTCACAATGCTCTCCATGCTTCCATGATTCCCCACAATGTCACAATGCTCTCCATGCTTCCATTAGGCCCTGCTTTGCCACAATGGTCCCCTTGTTTCCATGAGGCCCCGCTGTGTCACAATGGACCTATGGTTCCATGATGTTGCGTGGTGTCACCGTGCTCTTCTTGAATCCGCCGTGTTACCATGGACCATTGGTTCCATGCGGCCTGGCCGTGTCACAATGGGCTCCGTGATTCCATGATTCCCCACGGTGTCACAATGGAGCCTTGTTTCTAGGAGGTTCTGTACTGTCACAATTGCCTCCTTGATGCCATCAGCCCCTGCAGTGTCACAATGGCTCCTTGGTTCCATGAGGAACACAATAGCTTGGCATAAGCATTGAGCAACAGCTGCTGAACACACCTGGCAACATCTGCTTGCATCAAAAGAGGGCTTCAAGCTGACAATGGCACCAGCAGCCATTGGAAAGGACAGGCTGTGCCGGTTTGGACAAATGTGGAGGAAAATATCCTCTGATAGAAGGCAGGTTACACCCAGCCCTCCCCCACCAGCTTCGGGAAAAAAGAATTTTCCTGGGAAGAAAGTGAAAGAGATAAAAACTATTTTTTTAACAAACACCCAGGAAAAGGAGAACAATGCTAAATATTAAAAGCTCTCGCTGTGCAGAGAAAGCTGGGATAATTTGAGAGTCCTTCCGTGTTTCGGTGGGGTCTCCTGAAACATCCATAGACAGCGAGGCCCGTGCAAAGAAATAGGGAGCCATTCTTGAGAGAAGTTTCAGAGCTCTTTCTTCTCCAGCCACATGGGCGGGGCACTGCCAAAGAACTGAGCAGTCACGGCACAACCAGGGCCCTCCTGGCACAGGGCAACACAAAATAAGCAGTGCTGAACAGGATTAGGGCACATGTCAGCAGGGAGCAGGGAGACCCCGTGCCCAGGCCATGCCTCTACCCCAGGGTCCCCTCTCCCATGACCTCATGGCAGGGGGGAGGAACCCCAACACTTCCGGAGGTGTAGTCTCTCTCCTCCTCCTTGCAGCTGGCTCATGGGCCCACATTCAGGGCCCCCACCTCGGGAGAAAATTCTCCCAATGTGGTCTGATGTTGAAAGAGTCAAGAAGAGAAGAAGGGAAAAAAACCCCCAAAGTCCCAGGAAAGCAAAGTTCAACTCTCCATCTCCCCCCAGAGAAAAGGAGCTGAAAACTGGCTAAAAAGAAACAAAGTTGCTTCCTCCGCTCTTGCTGCAAGCAGGATGCAGAGGAGTGTGTATGTGTGTCCTTGAACAAACGCTCTGAGAAGTTTGTCCGGTTTTTTTTTCCTCTCCCCCCTCTCAGGCTCAGTTGAAAGGCACAGAAATGCACAAAGTTCACTTCTGGGCATAGAGCAGCAATAGGGGATACACATGATAAAGTCACCCCAAGACACAGGGACAGAGAATTCAGTGGAAAGACTCCGAGAATTCTGCTCCCAGAGATCATTCATTCCTGCTCACCCTGACCCTTGTAGAAAGGGGACATCGTTCCCGGCAGCCTGTACTGAGCATGTGGCTCCTGAGTGGGGTTTGTTGTTTGGGAAACCTGCTCCGGCTTTTCCATTCTTTCCTTCCAAACAGGAAAACTTCTCCTGGGGCTGTGTGCAGGCAGAGCCCTGAGGAGAGCAGGTGGCACATGGTGCGCTGGGCTGGGACAGCCAGCTGCAGAGCTCAAGGGAAGAAGCCCAAAGTGTCACAATGGCTCCTTGCCTTCACATGCAACACCTGGGTCACAATGGTCTCCTTGATTCCATGAGGCCCCACTGTGTCACAATGGCTCCTTGGTTCCATCGGGTTCCGCAGTGTCACCATGGTCTCCTTTGATCCGCACTGTCATCATGGACAATTGGTTCCATGAGGCCCCGCAGTGTCACAATGGTCCCTTGCTTCCATAGGTTTGATGTTGTAACAATGGACTCCTTGCTTCTATGAGCTAGCCTGCTTTTTGCAGAGGTGTCTTTGGTTCCAACAAGGCCCCGCTGTGTCTCAGTGCACCCTGGCTTCCATGTGGATCTGGAGCATCACAAAGGCTCCTTGGTTCCACCAGGTCCTGCTGTGTCACAATGGGTCCTGTGGTCCCTGAGGCCCTCCAAAGTCATCATGGAGGCTTGCTTCCATGAGGTTCCATTATGTGCCAGTGGTCATCTTGGTTCCAGGAGTTTCCTTAGTGTCACAATGCTCTCCATGCTTCCATGATTCCCCACAATGTCACAATGCTCTCCATGCTTCCATTAGGCCCTGCTTTGCCACAATGGTCCCCTTGTTTCCATGAGGCCCCGCTGTGTCACAATGGACCTATGGTTCCATGATGTTGCGTGGTGTCACCGTGCTCTTCTTGAATCCGCAGTGTAACCATGGACCATTGGTTCCATGCGGCCTGGCCGTGTCACAATGGGCTCCGTGATTCCATGATTCCCCACGGTGTCACAATGGAGCCTTGTTTCTAGGAGGTTCTGTACTGTCACAATTGCCTCCTTGATGCCATCAGCCCCTGCAGTGTCACAATGGCTCCTTGGTTCCATGAGGAACACAATAGCTTGGCATAAGCATTGAGCAACAGCTGCTGAACACACCTGGCAACATCTGCTTGCATCAAAAGAGGGCTTCAAGCTGACAATGGCACCAGCAGCTTCCATCTGCAACAGAGACCCAGGAAAGGACAGGCTGTGCCGGTTTGGACAAATGTGGAGGAAAATATCCTCTGATAGAAGGCAGGTTACACCCAGCCCTCCCCCACCAGCTTCGGGAAAAAAGAATTTTCCTGGGAAGAAAGTGAAAGAGATAAAAACTATTTTTTTAACAAACACACAGGAAAAGGATAACAATGCTAAATATTAAAAGCTCTCGCTGTGCAGAGAAAGCTGGGATAATTTGAGAGTCCTTCCGTGTTTCGGTGGGGTCTCCTGAAACATCCATAGACAGCGAGGCCCGTGCAAAGAAATAGGGAGCCATTCATGAGAGAAGTTTCAGAGCTCTTTCTTCTCCAGCCACATGGGCGGGGCACTGCCAAAGAACTGAGCAATCACGGCACAACCAGGGCCCTCCTGGCACAGGGCAACACAAAATAAGCAGTGCTGAACAGGATTAGGGCACATGTCAGCAGGGAGCAGGGAGACCCCGTGCCCAGGCCATGCCTCTACCCCAGGGTCCCCTCTCCCATGACCTCATGGCAGGGGGGAGGAACCCCAACACTTCCGGAGGTGTAGTCTCTCTCCTCCTCCTTGCAGCTGGCTCATGGGCCCACATTCAGGGCCCCCACCTCAGTAGAAAATTCTCCCAATGTGGTCTGATGTTGAAAGAGTCAAGAAGAGAAGAAGGGAAAAAAAACCCCAAAGTCCCAGGAAAACAAAGTTCAACTCTCCATCTCCCCCCAGAGAAAAGGAGCTGAAAACTGGCTAAAAAGAAACAAAGTTGCTTCCTCTGCTCTTGCTGCAAGCAGGATGCAGAGGAGTGTGTATGTGTGTCCTTGAACAAACGCTCTGAGAAGTTTGTCCGGTTTTTTTTCCCTCTCCCCCCTCTCAGGCTCAGTTGAAAGGCACAGAAATGCACAAAGTTCACTTCTGGGCATAGAGCAGCAATAGGGGATACACATGATAAAGTCACCCCAAGACACAGGGACAGAGAATTCAGTGGAAAGACTCCGAGAATTCTGCTCCCAGAGAATTCTGCTCACCCTGACCCTTGTAGAAAGGGGACATCGTTCCCGGCAGCCTGTACTGAGCATGTGGCTCCTGAGTGGGGTTTGTTGTTTGGGAAACCTGCTCCGGCTTTTCCATTCTTTCCTTCCAAACAGGAAAACTTCTCCTGGGGCTGTGTGCAGGCAGAGCCCTGAGGAGAGCAGGTGGCACATGGTGCGCTGGGCTGGGACAGCCAGCTGCAGAGCTCAAGGGAAGAAGCCCAAAGTGTCACAATGGCTCCTTGCCTTCACATGCAACACCTGGGTCACAATGGTCTCCTTGATTCCATGAGGCCCCACTGTGTCACAATGGCTCCTTGGTTCCATCGGGTTCCGCAGTGTCACCATGGTCTCTTTTGATCCGCACTGTCATCATGGACAATTGGTTCCATGAGGCCCCGCAGTGTCACAATGGTCCCTTGCTTCCATAGGTTTGATGTTGTAACAATGGACTCCTTGCTTCTATGAGCTAGCCTGCTTTTTGCAGAGGTGTCTTTGGTTCCAACAAGGCCCCGCTGTGTCTCAGTGCACCCTGGCTTCCATGTGGATCTGGAGCATCACAAAGGCTCCTTGGTTCCACCAGGTCCTGCTGTGTCACAATGGGTCCTGTGGTCCCCGAGGCCCTCCAAAGTCATCATGGAGGCTTGCTTCCATGAGGTTCCATTATGTGCCAGTGGTCATCTTGGTTCCAGGAGTTTCCTTAGTGTCACAATGCTCTCCATGCTTCCATGATTCCCCACAATGTCACAATGCTCTCCATGCTTCCATTAGGCCCTGCTTTGCCACAATGGTCCCCTTGTTTCCATGAGGCCCCGCTGTGTCACAATGGACCTATGGTTCCATGATGTTGCGTGGTGTCACCGTGCTCTTCTTGAATCCGCCGTGTTACCATGGACCATTGGTTCCATGCGGCCTGGCCGTGTCACAATGGGCTCCGTGATTCCATGATTCCCCACGGTGTCACAATGGAGCCTTGTTTCTAGGAGGTTCTGTACTGTCACAATTGCCTCCTTGATGCCATCAGCCCCTGCAGTGTCACAATGGCTCCTTGGTTCCATGAGGAACACAATAGCTTGGCATAAGCATTGAGCAACAGCTGCTGAACACACCTGGCAACATCTGCTTGCATCAAAAGAGGGCTTCAAGCTGACAATGGCACCAGCAGCCATTGGAAAGGACAGGCTGTGCCGGTTTGGACAAATTTGGAGGAAAATATCCTCTGATAGAAGGCAGGTTACACCCAGCCCTCCCCCACCAGCTTCGGGAAAAAAGAATTTTCCTGGGAAGAAAGTGAAAGAGATAAAAACTATTTTTTTAACAAACACCCAGGAAAAGGAGAACAATGCTAAATATTAAAAGCTCTCGCTGTGCAGAGAAAGCTGGGATAATTTGAGAGTCCTTCCGTGTTTCGGTGGGGTCTCCTGAAACATCCATAGACAGCGAGGCCCGTGCAAAGAAATAGGGAGCCATTCTTGAGAGAAGTTTCAGAGCTCTTTCTTCTCCAGCCACATGGGCGGGGCACTGCCAAAGAACTGAGCAGTCACGGCACAACCAGGGCCCTCCTGGCACAGGGCAACACAAAATAAGCAGTGCTGAACAGGATTAGGGCACATGTCAGCAGGGAGCAGGGAGACCCCGTGCCCAGGCCATGCCTCTACCCCAGGGTCCCCTCTCCCATGACCTCATGGCAGGGGGGAGGAACCCCAACACTTCCGGAGGTGTAGTCTCTCTCCTCCTCCTTGCAGCTGGCTCATGGGCCCACATTCAGGGCCCCCACCTCGGGAGAAAATTCTCCCAATGTGGTCTGATGTTGAAAGAGTCAAGAAGAGAAGAAGGGAAAAAAAACCCCAAAGTCCCAGGAAAACAAAGTTCAACTCTCCATCTCCCCCCAGAGAAAAGGAGCTGAAAACTGGCTAAAAAGAAACAAAGTTGCTTCCTCCGCTCTTGCTGCAAGCAGGATGCAGAGGAGTGTGTATGTGTGTCCTTGAACAAACGCTCTGAGAAGTTTGTCCGGTTTTTTTTTCCTCTCCCCCCTCTCAGGCTCAGTTGAAAGGCACAGAAATGCACAAAGTTCACTTCTGGGCATAGAGCAGCAATAGGGGATACACATGATAAAGTCACCCCAAGACACAGGGACAGAGAATTCAGTGGAAAGACTCCGAGAATTCTGCTCCCAGAGATCATTCATTCCTGCTCACCCTGACCCTTGTAGAAAGGGGACATCGTTCCCGGCAGCCTGTACTGAGCATGTGGCTCCTGAGTGGGGTTTGTTGTTTGGGAAACCTGCTCCGGCTTTTCCATTCTTTCCTTCCAAACAGGAAAACTTCTCCTGGGGCTGTGTGCAGGCAGAGCCCTGAGGAGAGCAGGTGGCACATGGTGCGCTGGGCTGGGACAGCCAGCTGCAGAGCTCAAGGGAAGAAGCCCAAAGTGTCACAATGGCTCCTTGCCTTCACATGCAACACCTGGGTCACAATGGTCTCCTTGATTCCATGAGGCCCCACTGTGTCACAATGGCTCCTTGGTTCCATCGGGTTCCGCAGTGTCACCATGGTCTCCTTTGATCCGCACTGTCATCATGGACAATTGGTTCCATGAGGCCCCGCAGTGTCACAATGGTCCCTTGCTTCCATAGGTTTGATGTTGTAACAATGGACTCCTTGCTTCTATGAGCTAGCCTGCTTTTTGCAGAGGTGTCTTTGGTTCCAACAAGGCCCCGCTGTGTCTCAGTGCACCCTGGCTTCCATGTGGATCTGGAGCATCACAAAGGCTCCTTGGTTCCACCAGGTCCTGCTGTGTCACAATGGGTCCTGTGGTCCCTGAGGCCCTCCAAAGTCATCATGGAGGCTTGCTTCCATGAGGTTCCATTATGTGCCAGTGGTCATCTTGGTTCCAGGAGTTTCCTTAGTGTCACAATGCTCTCCATGCTTCCATGATTCCCCACAATGTCACAATGCTCTCCATGCTTCCATTAGGCCCTGCTTTGCCACAATGGTCCCCTTGTTTCCATGAGGCCCCGCTGTGTCACAATGGACCTATGGTTCCATGATGTTGCGTGGTGTCACCGTGCTCTTCTTGAATCCGCAGTGTAACCATGGACCATTGGTTCCATGCGGCCTGGCCGTGTCACAATGGGCTCCGTGATTCCATGATTCCCCACGGTGTCACAATGGAGCCTTGTTTCTAGGAGGTTCTGTACTGTCACAATTGCCTCCTTGATGCCATCAGCCCCTGCAGTGTCACAATGGCTCCTTGGTTCCATGAGGAACACAATAGCTTGGCATAAGCATTGAGCAACAGCTGCTGAACACACCTGGCAACATCTGCTTGCATCAAAAGAGGGCTTCAAGCTGACAATGGCACCAGCAGCTTCCATCTGCAACAGAGACCCAGGAAAGGACAGGCTGTGCCGGTTTGGACAAATGTGGAGGAAAATATCCTCTGATAGAAGGCAGGTTACACCCAGCCCTCCCCCACCAGCTTCGGGAAAAAAGAATTTTCCTGGGAAGAAAGTGAAAGAGATAAAAACTATTTTTTTAACAAACACACAGGAAAAGGATAACAATGCTAAATATTAAAAGCTCTCGCTGTGCAGAGAAAGCTGGGATAATTTGAGAGTCCTTCCGTGTTTCGGTGGGGTCTCCTGAAACATCCATAGACAGCGAGGCCCGTGCAAAGAAATAGGGAGCCATTCATGAGAGAAGTTTCAGAGCTCTTTCTTCTCCAGCCACATGGGCGGGGCACTGCCAAAGAACTGAGCAATCACGGCACAACCAGGGCCCTCCTGGCACAGGGCAACACAAAATAAGCAGTGCTGAACAGGATTAGGGCACATGTCAGCAGGGAGCAGGGAGACCCCGTGCCCAGGCCATGCCTCTACCCCAGGGTCCCCTCTCCCATGACCTCATGGCAGGGGGGAGGAACCCCAACACTTCCGGAGGTGTAGTCTCTCTCCTCCTCCTTGCAGCTGGCTCATGGGCCCACATTCAGGGCCCCCACCTCAGTAGAAAATTCTCCCAATGTGGTCTGATGTTGAAAGAGTCAAGAAGAGAAGAAGGGAAAAAAAACCCCAAAGTCCCAGGAAAACAAAGTTCAACTCTCCATCTCCCCCCAGAGAAAAGGAGCTGAAAACTGGCTAAAAAGAAACAAAGTTGCTTCCTCTGCTCTTGCTGCAAGCAGGATGCAGAGGAGTGTGTATGTGTGTCCTTGAACAAACGCTCTGAGAAGTTTGTCCGGTTTTTTTTCCCTCTCCCCCCTCTCAGGCTCAGTTGAAAGGCACAGAAATGCACAAAGTTCACTTCTGGGCATAGAGCAGCGATAGGGGATACACATGATAAAGTCACCCCAAGACACAGGGACAGAGAATTCAGTGGAAAGACTCCGAGAATTCTGCTCCCAGAGAATTCTGCTCACCCTGACCCTTGTAGAAAGGGGACATCGTTCCCGGCAGCCTGTACTGAGCATGTGGCTCCTGAGTGGGGTTTGTTGTTTGGGAAACCTGCTCCGGCTTTTCCATTCTTTCCTTCCAAACAGGAAAACTTCTCCTGGGGCTGTGTGCAGGCAGAGCCCTGAGGAGAGCAGGTGGCACATGGTGCGCTGGGCTGGGACAGCCAGCTGCAGAGCTCAAGGGAAGAAGCCCAAAGTGTCACAATGGCTCCTTGCCTTCACATGCAACACCTGGGTCACAATGGTCTCCTTGATTCCATGAGGCCCCACTGTGTCACAATGGCTCCTTGGTTCCATCGGGTTCCGCAGTGTCACCATGGTCTCCTTTGATCCGCACTGTCATCATGGACAATTGGTTCCATGAGGCCCCGCAGTGTCACAATGGTCCCTTGCTTCCATAGGTTTGATGTTGTAACAATGGACTCCTTGCTTCTATGAGCTAGCCTGCTTTTTGCAGAGGTGTCTTTGGTTCCAACAAGGCCCCGCTGTGTCTCAGTGCACCCTGGCTTCCATGTGGATCTGGAGCATCACAAAGGCTCCTTGGTTCCACCAGGTCCTGCTGTGTCACAATGGGTCCTGTGGTCCCCGAGGCCCTCCAAAGTCATCATGGAGGCTTGCTTCCATGAGGTTCCATTATGTGCCAGTGGTCATCTTGGTTCCAGGAGTTTCCTTAGTGTCACAATGCTCTCCATGCTTCCATGATTCCCCACAATGTCCCAATGCTCTCCATGCTTCCATTAGGCCCTGCTTTGCCACAATGGTCCCCTTGTTTCCATGAGGCCCCGCTGTGTCACAATGGACCTATGGTTCCATGATGTTGCGTGGTGTCACCGTGCTCTTCTTGAATCCGCAGTGTAACCATGGACCATTGGTTCCATGCGGCCTGGCCGTGTCACAATGGGCTCCGTGATTCCATGATTCCCCACGGTGTCACAATGGAGCCTTGTTTCTAGGAGGTTCTGTACTGTCACAATTGCCTCCTTGATGCCATCAGCCCCTGCAGTGTCACAATGGCTCCTTGGTTCCATGAGGAACACAATAGCTTGGCATAAGCATTGAGCAACAGCTGCTGAACACACCTGGCAACATCTGCTTGCATCAAAAGAGGGCTTCAAGCTGACAATGGCACCAGCAGCCATTGGAAAGGACAGGCTGTGCCGGTTTGGACAAATTTGGAGGAAAATATCCTCTGATAGAAGGCAGGTTACACCCAGCCCTCCCCCACCAGCTTCGGGAAAAAAGAATTTTCCTGGGAAGAAAGTGAAAGAGATAAAAACTATTTTTTTAACAAACACCCAGGAAAAGGAGAACAATGCTAAATATTAAAAGCTCTCGCTGTGCAGAGAAAGCTGGGATAATTTGAGAGTCCTTCCGTGTTTCGGTGGGGTCTCCTGAAACATCCATAGACAGCGAGGCCCGTGCAAAGAAATAGGGAGCCATTCTTGAGAGAAGTTTCAGAGCTCTTTCTTCTCCAGCCACATGGGCGGGGCACTGCCAAAGAACTGAGCAGTCACGGCACAACCAGGGCCCTCCTGGCACAGGGCAACACAAAATAAGCAGTGCTGAACAGGATTAGGGCACATGTCAGCAGGGAGCAGGGAGACCCCGTGCCCAGGCCATGCCTCTACCCCAGGGTCCCCTCTCCCATGACCTCATGGCAGGGGGGAGGAACCCCAACACTTCCGGAGGTGTAGTCTCTCTCCTCCTCCTTGCAGCTGGCTCATGGGCCCACATTCAGGGCCCCCACCTCGGGAGAAAATTCTCCCAATGTGGTCTGATGTTGAAAGAGTCAAGAAGAGAAGAAGGGAAAAAAAACCCCAAAGTCCCAGGAAAACAAAGTTCAACTCTCCATCTCCCCCCAGAGAAAAGGAGCTGAAAACTGGCTAAAAAGAAACAAAGTTGCTTCCTCCGCTCTTGCTGCAAGCAGGATGCAGAGGAGTGTGTATGTGTGTCCTTGAACAAACGCTCTGAGAAGTTTGTCCGGTTTTTTTTTCCTCTCCCCCCTCTCAGGCTCAGTTGAAAGGCACAGAAATGCACAAAGTTCACTTCTGGGCATAGAGCAGCAATAGGGGATACACATGATAAAGTCACCCCAAGACACAGGGACAGAGAATTCAGTGGAAAGACTCCGAGAATTCTGCTCCCAGAGAATTCTGCTCACCCTGACCCTTGTAGAAAAGGGACATCGTTCCCGGCAGCCTGTACTGAGCATGTGGCTCCTGAGTGGGGTTTGTTGTTTAGGAAACCTGCTCCGGCTTTTCCATTCTTTCCTTCCAAACAGGAAAACTTCTCCTGGGGCTGTGTGCAGGCAGAGCCCTGAGGAGAGCAGGTGGCACATGGTGCGCTGGGCTGGGACAGCCAGCTGCAGAGCTCAAGGGAAGAAGCCCAAAGTGTCACAATGGCTCCTTGCCTTCACATGCAACACCTGGGTCACAATGGTCTCCTTGATTCCATGAGGCCCCACTGTGTCACAATGGCTCCTTGGTTCCATCGGGTTCCGCAGTGTCACCATGGTCTCTTTTGATCCGCACTGTCATCATGGACAATTGGTTCCATGAGGCCCCGCAGTGTCACAATGGTCCCTTGCTTCCATAGGTTTGATGTTGTAACAATGGACTCCTTGCTTCTATGAGCTAGCCTGCTTTTTGCAGAGGTGTCTTTGGTTCCAACAAGGCCCCGCTGTGTCTCAGTGCACCCTGGCTTCCATGTGGATCTGGAGCATCACAAAGGCTCCTTGGTTCCACCAGGTCCTGCTGTGTCACAATGGGTCCTGTGGTCCCCGAGGCCCTCCAAAGTCATCATGGAGGCTTGCTTCCATGAGGTTCCATTATGTGCCAGTGGTCATCTTGGTTCCAGGAGTTTCCTTAGTGTCACAATGCTCTCCATGCTTCCATGATTCCCCACAATGTCCCAATGCTCTCCATGCTTCCATTAGGCCCTGCTTTGCCACAATGGTCCCCTTGTTTCCATGAGGCCCCGCTGTGTCACAATGGACCTATGGTTCCATGATGTTGCGTGGTGTCACCGTGCTCTTCTTGAATCCGCCGTGTTACCATGGACCATTGGTTCCATGCGGCCTGGCCGTGTCACAATGGGCTCCGTGATTCCATGATTCCCCACGGTGTCACAATGGAGCCTTGTTTCTAGGAGGTTCTGTACTGTCACAATTGCCTCCTTGATGCCATCAGCCCCTGCAGTGTCACAATGGCTCCTTGGTTCCATGAGGAACACAATAGCTTGGCATAAGCATTGAGCAACAGCTGCTGAACACACCTGGCAACATCTGCTTGCATCAAAAGAGGGCTTCAAGCTGAGAATGGCACCAGCAGCTTCCATCTGCAACAGAGACCCAGGAAAGGACAGGCTGTGCCGGTATTGACAAATGTGGAGGAAAATATCCTCTGATAGAAGGCAGGTTACACCCAGCCCTCCCCCACCAGCTTCGGGAAAAAAGAATTTTCCTGGGAAGAAAGTGAAAGAGATAAAAACCATTTTTTAACAAACACCCAGGAAAAGGATAACAATGCTAAATGTTAAAAGCTCTCGCTGTGCAGAGAAAGCTGGGATAATTTGAGAGTCCTTCCGTGTTTCGGTGGGGTCTCCTGAAACATCCATAGACAGCGAGGCCCGTGCAAAGAAATAGGGAGCCATTCATGAGAGAAGTTTCAGAGCTCTTTCTTCTCCAGCCACATGGGCGGGGCACTGCCAAAGAACTGAGCAATCACGGCACAACCAGGGCCCTCCTGGCACAGGGCAACACAAAATAAGCAGTGCTGAACAGGATTAGGGCACATGTCAGCAGGGAGCAGGGAGACCCCGTGCCCAGGCCATGCCTCTACCCCAGGGTCCCCTCTCCCATGACCTCATGGCAGGGGGGAGGAACCCCAACACTTCCGGAGGTGTAGTCTCTCTCCTCCTCCTTGCAGCTGGCTCATGGGCCCACATTCAGGGCCCCCACCTCGGGAGAAAATTCTCCCAATGTGGTCTGATGTTGAAAGAGTCAAGAAGAGAAGAAGGGAAAAAAAACCCCAAAGTCCCAGGAAAACAAAGTTCAACTCTCCATCTCCCCCCAGAGAAAAGGAGCTGAAAACTGGCTAAAAAGAAACAAAGTTGCTTCCTCTGCTCTTGCTGCAAGCAGGATGCAGAGGAGTGTGTATGTGTGTCCTTGAACAAACGCTCTGAGAAGTTTGTCCGGTTTTTTTTTCCTCTCCCCCCTCTCAGGCTCAGTTGAAAGGCACAGAAATGCACAAAGTTCACTTCTGGGCATAGAGCAGCAATAGGGGATACACATGATAAAGTCACCCCAAGACACAGGGACAGAGAATTCAGTGGAAAGACTCCGAGAATTCTGCTCCCAGAGAATTCTGCTCACCCTGACCCTTGTAGAAAAGGGACATCGTTCCCGGCAGCCTGTACTGAGCATGTGGCTCCTGAGTGGGGTTTGTTGTTTAGGAAACCTGCTCCGGCTTTTCCATTCTTTCCTTCCAAACAGGAAAACTTCTCCTGGGGCTGTGTGCAGGCAGAGCCCTGAGGAGAGCAGGTGGCACATGGTGCGCTGGGCTGGGACAGCCAGCTGCAGAGCTCAAGGGAAGAAGCCCAAAGTGTCACAATGGCTCCTTGCCTTCACATGCAACACCTGGGTCACAATGGTCTCCTTGATTCCATGAGGCCCCACTGTGTCACAATGGCTCCTTGGTTCCATCGGGTTCCGCAGTGTCACCATGGTCTCCTTTGATCCGCACTGTCATCATGGACAATTGGTTCCATGAGGCCCCGCAGTGTCACAATGGTCCCTTGCTTCCATAGGTTTGATGTTGTAACAATGGACTCCTTGCTTCTATGAGCTAGCCTGCTTTTTGCAGAGGTGTCTTTGGTTCCAACAAGGCCCCGCTGTGTCTCAGTGCACCCTGGCTTCCATGTGGATCTGGAGCATCACAAAGGCTCCTTGGTTCCACCAGGTCCTGCTGTGTCACAATGGGTCCTGTGGTCCCTGAGGCCCTCCAAAGTCATCATGGAGGCTTGCTTCCATGAGGTTCCATTATGTGCCAGTGGTCATCTTGGTTCCAGGAGTTTCCTTAGTGTCACAATGCTCTCCATGCTTCCATGATTCCCCACAATGTCACAATGCTCTCCATGCTTCCATTAGGCCCTGCTTTGCCACAATGGTCCCCTTGTTTCCATGAGGCCCCGCTGTGTCACAATGGACCTATGGTTCCATGATGTTGCGTGGTGTCACCGTGCTCTTCTTGAATCCGCAGTGTAACCATGGACCATTGGTTCCATGCGGCCTGGCCGTGTCACAATGGGCTCCGTGATTCCATGATTCCCCACGGTGTCACAATGGAGCCTTGTTTCTAGGAGGTTCTGTACTGTCACAATTGCCTCCTTGATGCCATCAGCCCCTGCAGTGTCACAATGGCTCCTTGGTTCCATGAGGAACACAATAGCTTGGCATAAGCATTGAGCAACAGCTGCTGAACACACCTGGCAACATCTGCTTGCATCAAAAGAGGGCTTCAAGCTGACAATGGCACCAGCAGCTTCCATCTGCAACAGACACCCAGGAAAGGACAGGCTGTGCCGGTTTGGACAAATGTGGAGGAAAATATCCTCTGATAGAAGGCAGGTTACACCCAGCCCTCCCCCACCAGCTTCGGGAAAAAAGAATTTTCCTGGGAAGAAAGTGAAAGAGATAAAAACCATTTTTTAACAAACACCCAGGAAAAGGATAACAATGCTAAATGTTAAAAGCTCTCGCTGTGCAGAGAAAGCTGGGATAATTTGAGAGTCCTTCCGTGTTTCGGTGGGGTCTCCTGAAACATCCATAGACAGCGAGGCCCGTGCAAAGAAATAGGGAGCCATTCATGAGAGAAGTTTCAGAGCTCTTTCTTCTCCAGCCACATGGGCGGGGCACTGCCAAAGAACTGAGCAATCACGGCACAACCAGGGCCCTCCTGGCACAGGGCAACACAAAATAAGCAGTGCTGAACAGGATTAGGGCACATGTCAGCAGGGAGCAGGGAGACCCCGTGCCCAGGCCATGCCTCTACCCCAGGGTCCCCTCTCCCATGACCTCATGGCAGGGGGGAGGAACCCCAACACTTCCGGAGGTGTAGTCTCTCTCCTCCTCCTTGCAGCTGGCTCATGGGCCCACATTCAGGGCCCCCACCTCGGGAGAAAATTCTCCCAATGTGGTCTGATGTTGAAAGAGTCAAGAAGAGAAGAAGGGAAAAAAAACCCCAAAGTCCCAGGAAAACAAAGTTCAACTCTCCATCTCCCCCCAGAGAAAAGGAGCTGAAAACTGGCTAAAAAGAAACAAAGTTGCTTCCTCTGCTCTTGCTGCAAGCAGGATGCAGAGGAGTGTGTATGTGTGTCCTTGAACAAACGCTCTGAGAAGTTTGTCCGGTTTTTTTTTCCTCTCCCCCCTCTCAGGCTCAGTTGAAAGGCACAGAAATGCACAAAGTTCACTTCCGGGCATAGAGCAGCAATAGGGGATACACATGATAAAGTCACCCCAAGACACAGGGACAGAGAATTCAGTGGAAAGACTCCGAGAATTCTGCTCCCAGAGAATTCTGCTCACCCTGACCCTTGTAGAAAAGGGACATCGTTCCCGGCAGCCTGTACTGAGCATGTGGCTCCTGAGTGGGGTTTGTTGTTTAGGAAACCTGCTCCGGCTTTTCCATTCTTTCCTTCCAAACAGGAAAACTTCTCCTGGGGCTGTGTGCAGGCAGAGCCCTGAGGAGAGCAGGTGGCACATGGTGCGCTGGGCTGGGACAGCCAGCTGCAGAGCTCAAGGGAAGAAGCCCAAAGTGTCACAATGGCTCCTTGCCTTCACATGCAACACCTGGGTCACAATGGTCTCCTTGATTCCATGAGGCCCCACTGTGTCACAATGGCTCCTTGGTTCCATCGGGTTCCGCAGTGTCACCATGGTCTCCTTTGATCCGCACTGTCATCATGGACAATTGGTTCCATGAGGCCCCGCAGTGTCACAATGGTCCCTTGCTTCCATAGGTTTGATGTTGTAACAATGGACTCCTTGCTTCTATGAGCTAGCCTGCTTTTTGCAGAGGTGTCTTTGGTTCCAACAAGGCCCCGCTGTGTCTCAGTGCACCCTGGCTTCCATGTGGATCTGGAGCATCACAAAGGCTCCTTGGTTCCACCAGGTCCTGCTGTGTCACAATGGGTCCTGTGGTCCCTGAGGCCCTCCAAAGTCATCATGGAGGCTTGCTTCCATGAGGTTCCATTATGTGCCAGTGGTCATCTTGGTTCCAGGAGTTTCCTTAGTGTCACAATGCTCTCCATGCTTCCATGATTCCCCACAATGTCACAATGCTCTCCATGCTTCCATTAGGCCCTGCTTTGCCACAATGGTCCCCTTGTTTCCATGAGGCCCCGCTGTGTCACAATGGACCTATGGTTCCATGATGTTGCGTGGTGTCACCGTGCTCTTCTTGAATCCGCAGTGTAACCATGGACCATTGGTTCCATGCGGCCTGGCCGTGTCACAATGGGCTCCGTGATTCCATGATTCCCCACGGTGTCACAATGGAGCCTTGTTTCTAGGAGGTTCTGTACTGTCACAATTGCCTCCTTGATGCCATCAGCCCCTGCAGTGTCACAATGGCTCCTTGGTTCCATGAGGAACACAATAGCTTGGCATAAGCATTGAGCAACAGCTGCTGAACACACCTGGCAACATCTGCTTGCATCAAAAGAGGGCTTCAAGCTGACAATGGCACCAGCAGCTTCCATCTGCAACAGAGACCCAGGAAAGGACAGGCTGTGCCGGTTTTGACAAATGTGGAGGAAAATATCCTCTGATAGAAGGCAGGTTACACCCAGCCCTCCCCCACCAGCTTCGGGAAAAAAGAATTTTCCTGGGAAGAAAGTGAAAGAGATAAAAACCATTTTTTAACAAACACCCAGGAAAAGGATAACAATGCTAAATGTTAAAAGCTCTCGCTGTGCAGAGAAAGCTGGGATAATTTGAGAGTCCTTCCGTGTTTCGGTGGGGTCTCCTGAAACATCCATAGACAGCGAGGCCCGTGCAAAGAAATAGGGAGCCATTCATGAGAGAAGTTTCAGAGCTCTTTCTTCTCCAGCCACATGGGCGGGGCACTGCCAAAGAACTGAGCAATCACGGCACAACCAGGGCCCTCCTGGCACAGGGCAACACAAAATAAGCAGTGCTGAACAGGATTAGGGCACATGTCAGCAGGGAGCAGGGAGACCCCGTGCCCAGGCCATGCCTCTACCCCAGGGTCCCCTCTCCCATGACCTCATGGCAGGGGGGAGGAACCCCAACACTTCCGGAGGTGTAGTCTCTCTCCTCCTCCTTGCAGCTGGCTCATGGGCCCACATTCAGGGCCCCCACCTCGGGAGAAAATTCTCCCAATGTGGTCTGATGTTGAAAGAGTCAAGAAGAGAAGAAGGGAAAAAAAACCCCAAAGTCCCAGGAAAACAAAGTTCAACTCTCCATCTCCCCCCAGAGAAAAGGAGCTGAAAACTGGCTAAAAAGAAACAAAGTTGCTTCCTCTGCTCTTGCTGCAAGCAGGATGCAGAGGAGTGTGTATGTGTGTCCTTGAACAAACGCTCTGAGAAGTTTGTCCGGTTTTTTTTTCCTCTCCCCCCTCTCAGGCTCAGTTGAAAGGCACAGAAATGCACAAAGTTCACTTCTGGGCATAGAGCAGCAATAGGGGATACACATGATAAAGTCACCCCAAGACACAGGGACAGAGAATTCAGTGGAAAGACTCCGAGAATTCTGCTCCCAGAGAATTCTGCTCACCCTGACCCTTGTAGAAAAGGGACATCGTTCCCGGCAGCCTGTACTGAGCATGTGGCTCCTGAGTGGGGTTTGTTGTTTAGGAAACCTGCTCCGGCTTTTCCATTCTTTCCTTCCAAACAGGAAAACTTCTCCTGGGGCTGTGTGCAGGCAGAGCCCTGAGGAGAGCAGGTGGCACATGGTGCGCTGGGCTGGGACAGCCAGCTGCAGAGCTCAAGGGAAGAAGCCCAAAGTGTCACAATGGCTCCTTGCCTTCACATGCAACACCTGGGTCACAATGGTCTCCTTGATTCCATGAGGCCCCACTGTGTCACAATGGCTCCTTGGTTCCATCGGGTTCCGCAGTGTCACCATGGTCTCCTTTGATCCGCACTGTCATCATGGACAATTGGTTCCATGAGGCCCCGCAGTGTCACAATGGTCCCTTGCTTCCATAGGTTTGATGTTGTAACAATGGACTCCTTGCTTCTATGAGCTAGCCTGCTTTTTGCAGAGGTGTCTTTGGTTCCAACAAGGCCCCGCTGTGTCTCAGTGCACCCTGGCTTCCATGTGGATCTGGAGCATCACAAAGGCTCCTTGGTTCCACCAGGTCCTGCTGTGTCACAATGGGTCCTGTGGTCCCTGAGGCCCTCCAAAGTCATCATGGAGGCTTGCTTCCATGAGGTTCCATTATGTGCCAGTGGTCATCTTGGTTCCAGGAGTTTCCTTAGTGTCACAATGCTCTCCATGCTTCCATGATTCCCCACAATGTCACAATGCTCTCCATGCTTCCATTAGGCCCTGCTTTGCCACAATGGTCCCCTTGTTTCCATGAGGCCCCGCTGTGTCACAATGGACCTATGGTTCCATGATGTTGCGTGGTGTCACCGTGCTCTTCTTGAATCCGCAGTGTAACCATGGACCATTGGTTCCATGCGGCCTGGCCGTGTCACAATGGGCTCCGTGATTCCATGATTCCCCACGGTGTCACAATGGAGCCTTGTTTCTAGGAGGTTCTGTACTGTCACAATTGCCTCCTTGATGCCATCAGCCCCTGCAGTGTCACAATGGCTCCTTGGTTCCATGAGGAACACAATAGCTTGGCATAAGCATTGAGCAACAGCTGCTGAACACACCTGGCAACATCTGCTTGCATCAAAAGAGGGCTTCAAGCTGACAATGGCACCAGCAGCTTCCATCTGCAACAGAGACCCAGGAAAGGACAGGCTGTGCCGGTTTGGACAAATGTGGAGGAAAATATCCTCTGATAGAAGGCAGGTTACACCCAGCCCTCCCCCACCAGCTTCGGGAAAAAAGAATTTTCCTGGGAAGAAAGTGAAAGAGATAAAAACGATTTTTTTAACAAACACACAGGAAAAGGATAACAATGCTAAATATTAAAAGCTCTCGCTGTGCAGAGAAAGCTGGGATAATTTGAGAGTCCTTCCGTGTTTCGGTGGGGTCTCCTGAAACATCCATAGACAGCGAGGCCCGTGCAAAGAAATAGGGAGCCATTCATGAGAGAAGTTTCAGAGCTCTTTCTTCTCCAGCCACATGGGCGGGGCACTGCCAAAGAACTGAGCAATCACAGCACAACCAGGGCCCTCCTGGCACAGGGCAACACAAAATAAGCAGTGCTGAACAGGATTAGGGCACATGTGAGCAGGGAGCAGGGAGACCCCGTGCCCAGGCCATGCCTCTACCCCAGGGTCCCCTCTCCCATGACCTCATGGCAGGGGGGAGGAACCCCAACACTTCCGGAGGTGTAGTCTCTCTCCTCCTCCTTGCAGCTGGCTCATGGGCCCACATTCAGGGCCCCCACCTCGGGAGAAAATTCTCCCAATGTGGTCTGATGTTGAAAGAGTCAAGAAGAGAAGAAGGGAAAAAAACCCCCAAAGTCCCAGGAAAGCAAAGTTCAACTCTCCATCTCTCCCCAGAGAAAAGGAGCTGAAAACTGGCTAAAAAGAAACAAAGTTGCTTCCTCCGCTCTTGCTGCAAGCAGGATGCAGAGGAGTGTGTATGTGTGTCCTTGAACAAACGCTCTGAGAAGTTTGTCCGGTTTTTTTTTCCTCTCCCCCCTCTCAGGCTCAGTTGAAAGGCACAGAAATGCACAAAGTTCACTTCTGGGCATAGAGTAGCAATAGGGGATACACATGATAAAGTCACCCCAAGACACAGGGACAGAGAATTCAGTGGAAAGACTCCGAGAATTCTGCTCCCAGAGATCATTCATTCCTGCTCACCCTGACCCTTGTAGAAAGGGGACCTCGTTCCAGGCAGCCTGTACTGAGCATGTGGCTCCTGAGTGGGGTTTGTTGTTTGGGAAACCTGCTCCGGCTTTTCCATTCTTTCCTTCCAAACAGGAAAACTTCTCCTGGGGCTGTGTGCAGGCAGAGCCCTGAGTAGAGCAGGTGGCACATGGTGCGCTGGGCTGGGACAGCCAGCTGCAGAGCTCAAGGGAAGAAGCCCAAAGTGTCACAATGGCTCCTTGCCTTCACATGCAACACCTGGGTCACAATGGTCTCCTTGATTCCATGAGGCCCCACTGTGTCACAATGGCTCCTTGGTTCCATCGGGTTCCGCAGTGTCACCATGGTCTCCTTTGATCCGCACTGTCATCATGGACAATTGGTTCCATGAGGCCCCGCAGTGTCACAATGGTCCCTTGCTTCCATAGGTTTGATGTTGTAACAATGGACTCCTTGCTTCTATGAGCTAGCCTGCTTTTTGCAGAGGTGTCTTTGGTTCCAACAAGGCCCCGCTGTGTCTCAGTGCACCCTGGCTTCCATGTGGATCTGGAGCATCACAAAGGCTCCTTGGTTCCACCAGGTCCTGCTGTGTCACAATGGGTCCTGTGGTCCCTGAGGCCCTCCAAAGTCATCATGGAGGCTTGCTTCCATGAGGTTCCATTATGTGCCAGTGGTCATCTTGGTTCCAGGAGTTTCCTTAGTGTCACAATGCTCTCCATGCTTCCATGATTCCCCACAATGTCACAATGCTCTCCATGCTTCCATTAGGCCCTGCTTTGCCACAATGGTCCCCTTGTTTCCATGAGGCCCCGCTGTGTCACAATGGACCTATGGTTCCATGATGTTGCGTGGTGTCACCGTGCTCTTCTTGAATCCGCCGTGTTACCATGGACCATTGGTTCCATGCGGCCTGGCCGTGTCACAATGGGCTCCGTGATTCCATGATTCCCCACGGTGTCACAATGGAGCCTTGTTTCTAGGAGGTTCTGTACTGTCACAATTGCCTCCTTGATGCCATCAGCCCCTGCAGTGTCACAATGGCTCCTTGGTTCCATGAGGAACACAATAGCTTGGCATAAGCATTGAGCAACAGCTGCTGAACACACCTGGCAACATCTGCTTGCATCAAAAGAGTGCTTCAAGCTGACAATGGCACCAGCAGCTTCCATCTGCAACAGAGACCCAGGAAAGGACAGGCTGTGCTGGTTTGGACAAATGTGGAGGAAAATATCCTCTGATAGAAGGCAGGTTACACCCAGCCCTCCCCCACCAGCTTCGGGAAAAAAGAATTTTCCTGGGAAGAAAGTGAAAGAGATAAAAACCATTTTTTTAACAAACACACAGGAAAAGGAGAACAATGCTAAATATTAAAAGCTCTCACTGTGCAGAGAAAGCTGGGATAATTTGAGAGTCCTTCCGTGTTTCGGTGGGGTCTCCTGAAACATCCATAGACAGCGAGGCCCGTGCAAAGAAATAGGGAGCCATTCATGAGAGAAGTTTCAGAGCTCTTTCTTCTCCAGCCACATGGGCGGGGCACTGCCAAAGAACTGAGCAATCACGGCACAACCAGGGCCCTCCTGGCACAGGGCAACACAAAATAAGCAGTGCTGAACAGGATTAGGGCACATGTGAGCAGGGAGCAGGGAGACCCCGTGCCCAGGCCATGCCTCTACCCCAGGGTCCCCTCTCCCATGACCTCATGGCAGGGGGGAGGAACCCCAACACTTCCGGAGGTGTAGTCTCTCTCCTCCTCCTTGCAGCTGGCTCATGGGCCCACATTCAGGGCCCCCACCTCGGGAGAAAATTCTCCCAATGTGGTCTGATGTTGAAAGAGTCAAGAAGAGAAGAAGGGAAAAAAAACCCCAAAGTCCCAGGAAAGCAAAGTTCAACTCTCCATCTCCCCCCAGAGAAAAGGAGCTGAAAACTGGCTAAAAAGAAACAAAGTTGCTTCCTCTGCTCTTGCTGCAAGCAGGATGCAGAGGAGTGTGTATGTGTGTCCTTGAACAAACGCTCTGAGAAGTTTGTCCGGTTTTTTTTCCTCTCCCCCCTCTAAGGCTCAGTTGAAAGGCACAGAAATGCACAAAGTTCACTTCTGGGCATAGAGCAGCAATAGGGGATACACATGATAAAGTCACCCCAAGACACAGGGACAGAGAATTCAGTGGAAAGACTCTGAGAATTCTGCTCCCAGAGAATTCTGCTCACCCTGACCCTTGTAGAAAGGGGACATCGTTCCCGGCAGCCTGTACTGAGCATGTGGCTCCTGAGTGGGGTTTGTTGTTTGGGAAACCTGCTCCGGCTTTTCCATTCTTTCCTTCCAAACAGGAAAACTTCTCCTGGGGCTGTGTGCAGGCAGAGCCCTGAGGAGAGCAGGTGGCACATGGTGCGCTGGGCTGGGACAGCCAGCTGCAGAGCTCAAGGGAAGAAGCCCAAAGTGTCACAATGGCTCCTTGCCTTCACATGCAACACCTGGGTCACAATGGTCTCCTTGATTCCATGAGGCCCCACTGTGTCACAATGGCTCCTTGGTTCCATCGGGTTCCGCAGTGTCACCATGGTCTCCTTTGATCCGCACTGTCATCATGGACAATTGGTTCCATGAGGCCCCGCAGTGTCACAATGGTCCCTTGCTTCCATAGGTTTGATGTTGTAACAATGGACTCCTTGCTTCTATGAGCTAGCCTGCTTTTTGCAGAAGTGTCTTTGGTTCCAACAAGGCCCCGCTGTGTCTCAGTGCACCCTGGCTTCCATGTGGATCTGGAGCATCACAAAGGCTCCTTGGTTCCACCAGGTCCTGCTGTGTCACAATGGGTCCTGTGGTCCCTGAGGCCCTCCAAAGTCATCATGGAGGCTTGCTTCCATGAGGTTCCATTATGTGCCAGTGGTCATCTTGGTTCCAGGAGTTTCCTTAGTGTCACAATGCTCTCCATGCTTCCATGATTCCCCACAATGTCACAATGCTCTCCATGCTTCCATTAGGCCCTGCTTTGCCACAATGGTCCCCTTGTTTCCATGAGGCCCCGCTGTGTCACAATGGACCTATGGTTCCATGATGTTGCGTGGTGTCACCGTGCTCTTCTTGAATCCGCAGTGTAACCATGGACCATTGGTTCCATGCGGCCTGGCCGTGTCACAATGGGCTCCGTGATTCCATGATTCCCCACGGTGTCACAATGGAGCCTTGTTTCTAGGAGGTTCTGTACTGTCACAATTGCCTCCTTGATGCCATCAGCCCCTGCAGTGTCACAATGGCTCCTTGGTTCCATGAGGAACACAATAGCTTGGCATAAGCATTGAGCAACAGCTGCTGAACACACCTGGCAACATCTGCTTGCATCAAAAGAGGGCTTCAAGCTGACAATGGCACCAGCAGCTTCCATCTGCAACAGAGACCCAGGAAAGGACAGGCTGTGCCGGTTTGGACAAATGTGGAGGAAAATATCCTCTGATAGAAGGCAGGTTACACCCAGCCCTCCCCCACCAGCTTCGGGAAAAAAGAATTTTCCTGGGAAGAAAGTGAAAGAGATAAAAACGATTTTTTTAACAAACACACAGGAAAAGGATAACAATGCTAAATATTAAAAGCTCTCGCTGTGCAGAGAAAGCTGGGATAATTTGAGAGTCCTTCCGTGTTTCGGTGGGGTCTCCTGAAACATCCATAGACAGCGAGGCCCGTGCAAAGAAATAGGGAGCCATTCATGAGAGAAGTTTCAGAGCTCTTTCTTCTCCAGCCACATGGGCGGGGCACTGCCAAAGAACTGAGCAATCACAGCACAACCAGGGCCCTCCTGGCACAGGGCAACACAAAATAAGCAGTGCTGAACAGGATTAGGGCACATGTGAGCAGGGAGCAGGGAGACCCCGTGCCCAGGCCATGCCTCTACCCCAGGGTCCCCTCTCCCATGACCTCATGGCAGGGGGGAGGAACCCCAACACTTCCGGAGGTGTAGTCTCTCTCCTCCTCCTTGCAGCTGGCTCATGGGCCCACATTCAGGGCCCCCACCTCAGTAGAAAATTCTCCCAATGTGGTCTGATGTTGAAAGAGTCAAGAAGAGAAGAAGGGAAAAAAACCCCCAAAGTCCCAGGAAAGCAAAGTTCAACTCTCCATCTCTCCCCAGAGAAAAGGAGCTGAAAACTGGCTAAAAAGAAACAAAGTTGCTTCCTCCGCTCTTGCTGCAAGCAGGATGCAGAGGAGTGTGTATGTGTGTCCTTGAACAAACGCTCTGAGAAGTTTGTCCGGTTTTTTTTTCCTCTCCCCCCTCTCAGGCTCAGTTGAAAGGCACAGAAATGCACAAAGTTCACTTCTGGGCATAGAGTAGCAATAGGGGATACACATGATAAAGTCACCCCAAGACACAGGGACAGAGAATTCAGTGGAAAGACTCCGAGAATTCTGCTCCCAGAGATCATTCATTCCTGCTCACCCTGACCCTTGTAGAAAGGGGACCTCGTTCCAGGCAGCCTGTACTGAGCATGTGGCTCCTGAGTGGGGTTTGTTGTTTGGGAAACCTGCTCCGGCTTTTCCATTCTTTCCTTCCAAACAGGAAAACTTCTCCTGGGGCTGTGTGCAGGCAGAGCCCTGAGTAGAGCAGGTGGCACATGGTGCGCTGGGCTGGGACAGCCAGCTGCAGAGCTCAAGGGAAGAAGCCCAAAGTGTCACAATGGCTCCTTGCCTTCACATGCAACACCTGGGTCACAATGGTCTCCTTGATTCCATGAGGCCCCACTGTGTCACAATGGCTCCTTGGTTCCATCGGGTTCCGCAGTGTCACCATGGTCTCCTTTGATCCGCACTGTCATCATGGACAATTGGTTCCATGAGGCCCCGCAGTGTCACAATGGTCCCTTGCTTCCATAGGTTTGATGTTGTAACAATGGACTCCTTGCTTCTATGAGCTAGCCTGCTTTTTGCAGAGGTGTCTTTGGTTCCAACAAGGCCCCGCTGTGTCTCAGTGCACCCTGGCTTCCATGTGGATCTGGAGCATCACAAAGGCTCCTTGGTTCCACCAGGTCCTGCTGTGTCACAATGGGTCCTGTGGTCCCTGAGGCCCTCCAAAGTCATCATGGAGGCTTGCTTCCATGAGGTTCCATTATGTGCCAGTGGTCATCTTGGTTCCAGGAGTTTCCTTAGTGTCACAATGCTCTCCATGCTTCCATGATTCCCCACAATGTCACAATGCTCTCCATGCTTCCATTAGGCCCTGCTTTGCCACAATGGTCCCCTTGTTTCCATGAGGCCCCGCTGTGTCACAATGGACCTATGGTTCCATGATGTTGCGTGGTGTCACCGTGCTCTTCTTGAATCCGCCGTGTTACCATGGACCATTGGTTCCATGCGGCCTGGCCGTGTCACAATGGGCTCCGTGATTCCATGATTCCCCACGGTGTCACAATGGAGCCTTGTTTCTAGGAGGTTCTGTACTGTCACAATTGCCTCCTTGATGCCATCAGCCCCTGCAGTGTCACAATGGCTCCTTGGTTCCATGAGGAACACAATAGCTTGGCATAAGCATTGAGCAACAGCTGCTGAACACACCTGGCAACATCTGCTTGCATCAAAAGAGTGCTTCAAGCTGACAATGGCACCAGCAGCTTCCATCTGCAACAGAGACCCAGGAAAGGACAGGCTGTGCCGGTTTGGACAAATGTGGAGGAAAATATCCTCTGATAGAAGGCAGGTTACACCCAGCCCTCCCCCACCAGCTTCGGGAAAAAAGAATTTTCCTGGGAAGAAAGTGAAAGAGATAAAAACCATTTTTTTAACAAACACACAGGAAAAGGAGAACAATGCTAAATATTAAAAGCTCTCACTGTGCAGAGAAAGCTGGGATAATTTGAGAGTCCTTCCGTGTTTCGGTGGGGTCTCCTGAAACATCCATAGACAGCGAGGCCCGTGCAAAGAAATAGGGAGCCATTCATGAGAGAAGTTTCAGAGCTCTTTCTTCTCCAGCCACATGGGCGGGGCACTGCCAAAGAACTGAGCAATCACGGCACAACCAGGGCCCTCCTGGCACAGGGCAACACAAAATAAGCAGTGCTGAACAGGATTAGGGCACATGTGAGCAGGGAGCAGGGAGACCCCGTGCCCAGGCCATGCCTCTACCCCAGGGTCCCCTCTCCCATGACCTCATGGCAGGGGGGAGGAACCCCAACACTTCCGGAGGTGTAGTCTCTCTCCTCCTCCTTGCAGCTGGCTCATGGGCCCACATTCAGGGCCCCCACCTCGGGAGAAAATTCTCCCAATGTGGTCTGATGTTGAAAGAGTCAAGAAGAGAAGAAGGGAAAAAAAACCCCAAAGTCCCAGGAAAGCAAAGTTCAACTCTCCATCTCCCCCCAGAGAAAAGGAGCTGAAAACTGGCTAAAAAGAAACAAAGTTGCTTCCTCTGCTCTTGCTGCAAGCAGGATGCAGAGGAGTGTGTATGTGTGTCCTTGAACAAACGCTCTGAGAAGGTTGTCCGGTTTTTTTTCCTCTCCCCCCTCTAAGGCTCAGTTGAAAGGCACAGAAATGCACAAAGTTCACTTCTGGGCATAGAGCAGCAATAGGGGATACACATGATAAAGTCACCCCAAGACACAGGGACAGAGAATTCAGTGGAAAGACTCTGAGAATTCTGCTCCCAGAGAATTCTGCTCACCCTGACCCTTGTAGAAAGGGGACATCGTTCCCGGCAGCCTGTACTGAGCATGTGGCTCCTGAGTGGGGTTTGTTGTTTGGGAAACCTGCTCCGGCTTTTCCATTCTTTCCTTCCAAACAGGAAAACTTCTCCTGGGGCTGTGTGCAGGCAGAGCCCTGAGGAGAGCAGGTGGCACATGGTGCGCTGGGCTGGGACAGCCAGCTGCAGAGCTCAAGGGAAGAAGCCCAAAGTGTCACAATGGCTCCTTGCCTTCACATGCAACACCTGGGTCACAATGGTCTCCTTGATTCCATGAGGCCCCACTGTGTCACAATGGCTCCTTGGTTCCATCGGGTTCCGCAGTGTCACCATGGTCTCCTTTGATCCGCACTGTCATCATGGACAATTGGTTCCATGAGGCCCCGCAGTGTCACAATGGTCCCTTGCTTCCATAGGTTTGATGTTGTAACAATGGACTCCTTGCTTCTATGAGCTAGCCTGCTTTTTGCAGAAGTGTCTTTGGTTCCAACAAGGCCCCGCTGTGTCTCAGTGCACCCTGGCTTCCATGTGGATCTGGAGCATCACAAAGGCTCCTTGGTTCCACCAGGTCCTGCTGTGTCACAATGGGTCCTGTGGTCCCTGAGGCCCTCCAAAGTCATCATGGAGGCTTGCTTCCATGAGGTTCCATTATGTGCCAGTGGTCATCTTGGTTCCAGGAGTTTCCTTAGTGTCACAATGCTCTCCATGCTTCCATGATTCCCCACAATGTCACAATGCTCTCCATGCTTCCATTAGGCCCTGCTTTGCCACAATGGTCCCCTTGTTTCCATGAGGCCCCGCTGTGTCACAATGGACCTATGGTTCCATGATGTTGCGTGGTGTCACCGTGCTCTTCTTGAATCCGCAGTGTAACCATGGACCATTGGTTCCATGCGGCCTGGCCGTGTCACAATGGGCTCCGTGATTCCATGATTCCCCACGGTGTCACAATGGAGCCTTGTTTCTAGGAGGTTCTGTACTGTCACAATTGCCTCCTTGATGCCATCAGCCCCTGCAGTGTCACAATGGCTCCTTGGTTCCATGAGGAACACAATAGCTTGGCATAAGCATTGAGCAACAGCTGCTGAACACACCTGGCAACATCTGCTTGCATCAAAAGAGGGCTTCAAGCTGACAATGGCACCAGCAGCTTCCATCTGCAACAGAGACCCAGGAAAGGACAGGCTGTGCCGGTTTGGACAAACGTGGAGGAAAATATCCTCTGATAGAAGGCAGGTTACACCCAGCCCTCCCCCACCAGCTTCGGGAAAAAAGAATTTTCCTGGGAAGAAAGTGAAAGAGATAAAAACGATTTTTTTAACAAACACACAGGAAAAGGATAACAATGCTAAATATTAAAACCTCTCGCTGTGCAGAGAAAGCTGGGATAATTTGAGAGTCCTTCCGTGTTTCGGTGGGGTCTCCTGAAACATCCATAGACAGCGAGGCCCGTGCAAAGAAATAGGGAGCCATTCTTGAGAGAAGTTTCAGAGCTCTTTCTTCTCCAGCCACATGGGCGGGGCACTGCCAAAGAACTGAGCAGTCACGGCACAACCAGGGCCCTCCTGGCACAGGGCAACACAAAATAAGCAGTGCTGAACAGGATTAGGGCACATGTGAGCAGGGAGCAGGGAGACCCCGTGCCCAGGCCATGCCTCTACCCCAGGGTCCCCTCTCCCATGACCTCATGGCAGGGGGGAGGAACCCCAACACTTCCGGAGGTGTAGTCTCTCTCCTCCTCCTTGCAGCTGGCTCATGGGCCCACATTCAGGGCCCCCACCTCGGGAGAAAATTCTCCCAATGTGGTCTGATGTTGAAAGAGTCAAGAAGAGAAGAAGGGAAAAAAACCCCCAAAGTCCCAGGAAAGCAAAGTTCAACTCTCCATCTCCCCCCAGAGAAAAGGAGCTGAAAACTGGCTAAAAAGAAACAAAGTTGCTTCCTCTGCTCTTGCTGCAAGCAGGATGCAGAGGAGTGTGTATGTGTGTCCTTGAACAAACGCTCTGAGAAGTTTGTCCGGTTTTTTTTCCTCTCCCCCCTCTCAGGCTCAGTTGAAAGGCACAGAAATGCACAAAGTTCACTTCTGGGCATAGAGCAGCGATAGGGGATACACATGATAAAGTCACCCCAAGACACAGGGACAGAGAATTCAGTGGAAAGACTCCGAGAATTCTGCTCCCAGAGGTCATTCCTGCTCACCCTGACCCTTGTAGAAAGGGGACATCGTTCCCGGCAGCCTGTACTGAGCATGTGGCTCCTGAGTGGGGTTTGTTGTTTGGGAAACCTGCTCCGGCTTTTCCATTCTTTCCTTCCAAACAGGAAAACTTCTCCTGGGGCTGTGTGCAGGCAGAGCCCTGAGGAGAGCAGGTGGCACATGGTGCGCTGGGCTGGGACAGCCAGCTGCAGAGCTCAAGGGAAGAAGCCCAAAGTGTCACAATGGCTCCTTGCCTTCACATGCAACACCTGGGTCACAATGGTCTCCTTGATTCCATGAGGCCCCACTGTGTCACAATGGCTCCTTGGTTCCATCGGGTTCCGCAGTGTCACCATGGTCTCCTTTGATCCGCACTGTCATCATGGACAATTGGTTCCATGAGGCCCCGCAGTGTCACAATGGTCCCTTGCTTCCATAGGTTTGATGTTGTAACAATGGACTCCTTGCTTCTATGAGCTAGCCTGCTTTTTGCAGAGGTGTCTTTGGTTCCAACAAGGCCCCGCTGTGTCTCAGTGCACCCTGGCTTCCATGTGGATCTGGAGCATCACAAAGGCTCCTTGGTTCCACCAGGTCCTGCTGTGTCACAATGGGTCCTGTGGTCCCTGAGGCCCTCCAAAGTCATCATGGAGGCTTGCTTCCATGAGGTTCCATTATGTGCCAGTGGTCATCTTGGTTCCAGGAGTTTCCTTAGTGTCACAATGCTCTCCATGCTTCCATGATTCCCCACAATGTCACAATGCTCTCCATGCTTCCATTAGGCCCTGCTTTGCCACAATGGTCCCCTTGTTTCCATGAGGCCCCGCTGTGTCACAATGGACCTATGGTTCCATGATGTTGCGTGGTGTCACCGTGCTCTTCTTGAATCCGCAGTGTAACCATGGACCATTGGTTCCATGCGGCCTGGCCGTGTCACAATGGGCTCCGTGATTCCATGATTCCCCACGGTGTCACAATGGAGCCTTGTTTCTAGGAGGTTCTGTACTGTCACAATTGCCTCCTTGATGCCATCAGCCCCTGCAGTGTCACAATGGCTCCTTGGTTCCATGAGGAACACAATAGCTTGGCATAAGCATTGAGCAACAGCTGCTGAACACACCTGGCAACATCTGCTTGCATCAAAAGAGGGCTTCAAGCTGACAATGGCACCAGCAGCTTCCATCTGCAACAGAGACCCAGGAAAGGACAGGCTGTGCCGGTTTGGACAAACGTGGAGGAAAATATCCTCTGATAGAAGGCAGGTTACACCCAGCCCTCCCCCACCAGCTTCGGGAAAAAAGAATTTTCCTGGGAAGAAAGTGAAAGAGATAAAAACGATTTTTTTAACAAACACACAGGAAAAGGATAACAATGCTAAATATTAAAAGCTCTCGCTGTGCAGAGAAAGCTGGGATAATTTGAGAGTCCTTCCGTGTTTCGGTGGGGTCTCCTGAAACATCCATAGACAGCGAGGCCCGTGCAAAGAAATAGGGAGCCATTCTTGAGAGAAGTTTCAGAGCTCTTTCTTCTCCAGCCACATGGGCGGGGCACTGCCAAAGAACTGAGCAGTCACGGCACAACCAGGGCCCTCCTGGCACAGGGCAACACAAAATAAGCAGTGCTGAACAGGATTAGGGCACATGTGAGCAGGGAGCAGGGAGACCCCGTGCCCAGGCCATGCCTCTACCCCAGGGTCCCCTCTCCCATGACCTCATGGCAGGGGGGAGGAACCCCAACACTTCCGGAGGTGTAGTCTCTCTCCTCCTCCTTGCAGCTGGCTCATGGGCCCACATTCAGGGCCCCCACCTCGGGAGAAAATTCTCCCAATGTGGTCTGATGTTGAAAGAGTCAAGAAGAGAAGAAGGGAAAAAAACCCCCAAAGTCCCAGGAAAGCAAAGTTCAACTCTCCATCTCCCCCCAGAGAAAAGGAGCTGAAAACTGGCTAAAAAGAAACAAAGTTGCTTCCTCTGCTCTTGCTGCAAGCAGGATGCAGAGGAGTGTGTATGTGTGTCCTTGAACAAACGCTCTGAGAAGTTTGTCCGGTTTTTTTTCCTCTCCCCCCTCTCAGGCTCAGTTGAAAGGCACAGAAATGCACAAAGTTCACTTCTGGGCATAGAGCAGCGATAGGGGATACACATGATAAAGTCACCCCAAGACACAGGGACAGAGAATTCAGTGGAAAGACTCCGAGAATTCTGCTCCCAGAGGTCATTCCTGCTCACCCTGACCCTTGTAGAAAGGGGACATCGTTCCCGGCAGCCTGTACTGAGCATGTGGCTCCTGAGTGGGGTTTGTTGTTTGGGAAACCTGCTCCGGCTTTTCCATTCTTTCCTTCCAAACAGGAAAACTTCTCCTGGGGCTGTGTGCAGGCAGAGCCCTGAGGAGAGCAGGTGGCACATGGTGCGCTGGGCTGGGACAGCCAGCTGCAGAGCTCAAGGGAAGAAGCCCAAAGTGTCACAATGGCTCCTTGCCTTCACATGCAACACCTGGGTCACAATGGTCTCCTTGATTCCATGAGGCCCCACTGTGTCACAATGGCTCCTTGGTTCCATCGGGTTCCGCAGTGTCACCATGGTCTCCTTTGATCCGCACTGTCATCATGGACAATTGGTTCCATGAGGCCCCGCAGTGTCACAATGGTCCCTTGCTTCCATAGGTTTGATGTTGTAACAATGGACTCCTTGCTTCTATGAGCTAGCCTGCTTTTTGCAGAGGTGTCTTTGGTTCCAACAAGGCCCCGCTGTGTCTCAGTGCACCCTGGCTTCCATGTGGATCTGGAGCATCACAAAGGCTCCTTGGTTCCACCAGGTCCTGCTGTGTCACAATGGGTCCTGTGGTCCCTGAGGCCCTCCAAAGTCATCATGGAGGCTTGCTTCCATGAGGTTCCATTATGTGCCAGTGGTCATCTTGGTTCCAGGAGTTTCCTTAGTGTCACAATGCTCTCCATGCTTCCATGATTCCCCACAATGTCACAATGCTCTCCATGCTTCCATTAGGCCCTGCTTTGCCACAATGGTCCCCTTGTTTCCATGAGGCCCCGCTGTGTCACAATGGACCTATGGTTCCATGATGTTGCGTGGTGTCACCGTGCTCTTCTTGAATCCGCAGTGTAACCATGGACCATTGGTTCCATGCGGCCTGGCCGTGTCACAATGGGCTCCGTGATTCCATGATTCCCCACGGTGTCACAATGGAGCCTTGTTTCTAGGAGGTTCTGTACTGTCACAATTGCCTCCTTGATGCCATCAGCCCCTGCAGTGTCACAATGGCTCCTTGGTTCCATGAGGAACACAATAGCTTGGCATAAGCATTGAGCAACAGCTGCTGAACACACCTGGCAACATCTGCTTGCATCAAAAGAGGGCTTCAAGCTGACAATGGCACCAGCAGCTTCCATCTGCAACAGAGACCCAGGAAAGGACAGGCTGTGCCGGTTTGGACAAACGTGGAGGAAAATATCCTCTGATAGAAGGCAGGTTACACCCAGCCCTCCCCCACCAGCTTCGGGAAAAAAGAATTTTCCTGGGAAGAAAGTGAAAGAGATAAAAACGATTTTTTTAACAAACACACAGGAAAAGGATAACAATGCTAAATATTAAAAGCTCTCGCTGTGCAGAGAAAGCTGGGATAATTTGAGAGTCCTTCCGTGTTTCGGTGGGGTCTCCTGAAACATCCATAGACAGCGAGGCCCGTGCAAAGAAATAGGGAGCCATTCTTGAGAGAAGTTTCAGAGCTCTTTCTTCTCCAGCCACATGGGCGGGGCACTGCCAAAGAACTGAGCAGTCACGGCACAACCAGGGCCCTCCTGGCACAGGGCAACACAAAATAAGCAGTGCTGAACAGGATTAGGGCACATGTGAGCAGGGAGCAGGGAGACCCCGTGCCCAGGCCATGCCTCTACCCCAGGGTCCCCTCTCCCATGACCTCATGGCAGGGGGGAGGAACCCCAACACTTCCGGAGGTGTAGTCTCTCTCCTCCTCCTTGCAGCTGGCTCATGGGCCCACATTCAGGGCCCCCACCTCGGGAGAAAATTCTCCCAATGTGGTCTGATGTTGAAAGAGTCAAGAAGAGAAGAAGGGAAAAAAACCCCCAAAGTCCCAGGAAAGCAAAGTTCAACTCTCCATCTCCCCCCAGAGAAAAGGAGCTGAAAACTGGCTAAAAAGAAACAAAGTTGCTTCCTCCGCTCTTGCTGCAAGCAGGATGCAGAGGAGTGTGTATGTGTGTCCTTGAACAAACGCTCTGAGAAGTTTGTCCGGTTTTTTTTTCCTCTCCCCCCTCTCAGGCTCAGTTGAAAGGCACAGAAATGCACAAAGTTCACTTCTGGGCATAGAGTAGCAATAGGGGATACACATGATAAAGTCACCCCAAGACACAGGGACAGAGAATTCAGTGGAAAGACTCCGAGAATTCTGCTCCCAGAGGTCATTCCTGCTCACCCTGACCCTTGTAGAAAGGGGACCTCGTTCCAGGCAGCCTGTACTGAGCATGTGGCTCCTGAGTGGGGTTTGTTGTTTGGGAAACCTGCTCCGGCTTTTCCATTCTTTCCTTCCAAACAGGAAAACTTCTCCTGGGGCTGTGTGCAGGCAGAGCCCTGAGGAGAGCAGGTGGCACATGGTGCGCTGGGCTGGGACAGCCAGCTGCAGAGCTCAAGGGAAGAAGCCCAAAGTGTCACAATGGCTCCTTGCCTTCACATGCAACACCTGGGTCACAATGGTCTCCTTGATTCCATGAGGCCCCACTGTGTCACAATGGCTCCTTGGTTCCATCGGGTTCCGCAGTGTCACCATGGTCTCCTTTGATCCGCACTGTCATCATGGACAATTGGTTCCATGAGGCCCCGCAGTGTCACAATGGTCCCTTGCTTCCATAGGTTTGATGTTGTAACAATGGACTCCTTGCTTCTATGAGCTAGCCTGCTTTTTGCAGAAGTGTCTTTGGTTCCAACAAGGCCCCGCTGTGTCTCAGTGCACCCTGGCTTCCATGTGGATCTGGAGCATCACAAAGGCTCCTTGGTTCCACCAGGTCCTGCTGTGTCACAATGGGTCCTGTGGTCCCTGAGGCCCTCCAAAGTCATCATGGAGGCTTGCTTCCATGAGGTTCCATTATGTGCCAGTGGTCATCTTGGTTCCAGGAGTTTCCTTAGTGTCACAATGCTCTCCATGCTTCCATGATTCCCCACAATGTCACAATGCTCTCCATGCTTCCATTAGGCCCTGCTTTGCCACAATGGTCCCCTTGTTTCCATGAGGCCCCGCTGTGTCACAATGGACCTATGGTTCCATGATGTTGCGTGGTGTCACCGTGCTCTTCTTGAATCCGCCGTGTAACCATGGACCATTGGTTCCATGCGGCCTGGCCGTGTCACAATGGGCTCCGTGATTCCATGATTCCCCACGGTGTCACAATGGAGCCTTGTTTCTAGGAGGTTCTGTACTGTCACAATTGCCTCCTTGATGCCATCAGCCCCTGCAGTGTCACAATGGCTCCTTGGTTCCATGAGGAACACAATAGCTTGGCATAAGCATTGAGCAACAGCTGCTGAACACACCTGGCAACATCTGCTTGCATCAAAAGAGGGCTTCAAGCTGACAATGGCACCAGCAGCTTCCATCTGCAACAGAGACCCAGGAAAGGACAGGCTGTGCCGGTTTGGACAAACGTGGAGGAAAATATCCTCTGATAGAAGGCAGGTTACACCCAGCCCTCCCCCACCAGCTTCGGGAAAAAAGAATTTTCCTGGGAAGAAAGTGAAAGAGATAAAAACCATTTTTTTAACAAACACACAGGAAAAGGATAACAATGCTAAATATTAAAACCTCTCGCTGTGCAGAGAAAGCTGGGATAATTTGAGAGTCCTTCCGTGTTTCGGTGGGGTCTCCTGAAACATCCATAGACAGCGAGGCCCGTGCAAAGAAATAGGGAGCCATTCTTGAGAGAAGTTTCAGAGCTCTTTCTTCTCCAGCCACATGGGCGGGGCACTGCCAAAGAACTGAGCAGTCACGGCACAACCAGGGCCCTCCTGGCACAGGGCAACACAAAATAAGCAGTGCTGAACAGGATTAGGGCACATGTGAGCAGGGAGCAGGGAGACCCCCGTGCCCAGGCCATGCCTCTACCCCAGGGTCCCCTCTCCCATGACCTCATGGCAGGGGGGAGGAACCCCAACACTTCCGGAGGTGTAGTCTCTCTCCTCCTCCTTGCAGCTGGCTCATGGGCCCACATTCAGGGCCCCCACCTCGGGAGAAAATTCTCCCAATGTGGTCTGATGTTGAAAGAGTCAAGAAGAGAAGAAGGGAAAAAAACCCCCAAAGTCCCAGGAAAGCAAAGTTCAACTCTCCATCTCCCCCCAGAGAAAAGGAGCTGAAAACTGGCTAAAAAGAAACAAAGTTGCTTCCTCTGCTCTTGCTGCAAGCAGGATGCAGAGGAGTGTGTATGTGTGTCCTTGAACAAACGCTCTGAGAAGTTTGTCCGGTTTTTTTTCCTCTCCCCCCTCTCAGGCTCAGTTGAAAGGCACAGAAATGCACAAAGTTCACTTCTGGGCATAGAGCAGCGATAGGGGATACACATGATAAAGTCACCCCAAGACACAGGGACAGAGAATTCAGTGGAAAGACTCCGAGAATTCTGCTCCCAGAGGTCATTCCTGCTCACCCTGACCCTTGTAGAAAGGGGACATCGTTCCCGGCAGCCTGTACTGAGCATGTGGCTCCTGAGTGGGGTTTGTTGTTTGGGAAACCTGCTCCGGCTTTTCCATTCTTTCCTTCCAAACAGGAAAACTTCTCCTGGGGCTGTGTGCAGGCAGAGCCCTGAGGAGAGCAGGTGGCACATGGTGCGCTGGGCTGGGACAGCCAGCTGCAGAGCTCAAGGGAAGAAGCCCAAAGTGTCACAATGGCTCCTTGCCTTCACATGCAACACCTGGGTCACAATGGTCTCCTTGATTCCATGAGGCCCCACTGTGTCACAATGGCTCCTTGGTTCCATCGGGTTCCGCAGTGTCACCATGGTCTCCTTTGATCCGCACTGTCATCATGGACAATTGGTTCCATGAGGCCCCGCAGTGTCACAATGGTCCCTTGCTTCCATAGGTTTGATGTTGTAACAATGGACTCCTTGCTTCTATGAGCTAGCCTGCTTTTTGCAGAGGTGTCTTTGGTTCCAACAAGGCCCCGCTGTGTCTCAGTGCACCCTGGCTTCCATGTGGATCTGGAGCATCACAAAGGCTCCTTGGTTCCACCAGGTCCTGCTGTGTCACAATGGGTCCTGTGGTCCCTGAGGCCCTCCAAAGTCATCATGGAGGCTTGCTTCCATGAGGTTCCATTATGTGCCAGTGGTCATCTTGGTTCCAGGAGTTTCCTTAGTGTCACAATGCTCTCCATGCTTCCATGATTCCCCACAATGTCACAATGCTCTCCATGCTTCCATTAGGCCCTGCTTTGCCACAATGGTCCCCTTGTTTCCATGAGGCCCCGCTGTGTCACAATGGACCTATGGTTCCATGATGTTGCGTGGTGTCACCGTGCTCTTCTTGAATCCGCAGTGTAACCATGGACCATTGGTTCCATGCGGCCTGGCCGTGTCACAATGGGCTCCGTGATTCCATGATTCCCCACGGTGTCACAATGGAGCCTTGTTTCTAGGAGGTTCTGTACTGTCACAATTGCCTCCTTGATGCCATCAGCCCCTGCAGTGTCACAATGGCTCCTTGGTTCCATGAGGAACACAATAGCTTGGCATAAGCATTGAGCAACAGCTGCTGAACACACCTGGCAACATCTGCTTGCATCAAAAGAGGGCTTCAAGCTGACAATGGCACCAGCAGCTTCCATCTGCAACAGAGACCCAGGAAAGGACAGGCTGTGCCGGTTTGGACAAACGTGGAGGAAAATATCCTCTGATAGAAGGCAGGTTACACCCAGCCCTCCCCCACCAGCTTCGGGAAAAAAGAATTTTCCTGGGAAGAAAGTGAAAGAGATAAAAACGATTTTTTTAACAAACACACAGGAAAAGGATAACAATGCTAAATATTAAAAGCTCTCGCTGTGCAGAGAAAGCTGGGATAATTTGAGAGTCCTTCCGTGTTTCGGTGGGGTCTCCTGAAACATCCATAGACAGCGAGGCCCGTGCAAAGAAATAGGGAGCCATTCTTGAGAGAAGTTTCAGAGCTCTTTCTTCTCCAGCCACATGGGCGGGGCACTGCCAAAGAACTGAGCAGTCACGGCACAACCAGGGCCCTCCTGGCACAGGGCAACACAAAATAAGCAGTGCTGAACAGGATTAGGGCACATGTGAGCAGGGAGCAGGGAGACCCCGTGCCCAGGCCATGCCTCTACCCCAGGGTCCCCTCTCCCATGACCTCATGGCAGGGGGGAGGAACCCCAACACTTCCGGAGGTGTAGTCTCTCTCCTCCTCCTTGCAGCTGGCTCATGGGCCCACATTCAGGGCCCCCACCTCGGGAGAAAATTCTCCCAATGTGGTCTGATGTTGAAAGAGTCAAGAAGAGAAGAAGGGAAAAAAACCCCCAAAGTCCCAGGAAAGCAAAGTTCAACTCTCCATCTCCCCCCAGAGAAAAGGAGCTGAAAACTGGCTAAAAAGAAACAAAGTTGCTTCCTCTGCTCTTGCTGCAAGCAGGATGCAGAGGAGTGTGTATGTGTGTCCTTGAACAAACGCTCTGAGAAGTTTGTCCGGTTTTTTTTCCTCTCCCCCCTCTCAGGCTCAGTTGAAAGGCACAGAAATGCACAAAGTTCACTTCTGGGCATAGAGCAGCGATAGGGGATACACATGATAAAGTCACCCCAAGACACAGGGACAGAGAATTCAGTGGAAAGACTCCGAGAATTCTGCTCCCAGAGGTCATTCCTGCTCACCCTGACCCTTGTAGAAAGGGGACATCGTTCCCGGCAGCCTGTACTGAGCATGTGGCTCCTGAGTGGGGTTTGTTGTTTGGGAAACCTGCTCCGGCTTTTCCATTCTTTCCTTCCAAACAGGAAAACTTCTCCTGGGGCTGTGTGCAGGCAGAGCCCTGAGGAGAGCAGGTGGCACATGGTGCGCTGGGCTGGGACAGCCAGCTGCAGAGCTCAAGGGAAGAAGCCCAAAGTGTCACAATGGCTCCTTGCCTTCACATGCAACACCTGGGTCACAATGGTCTCCTTGATTCCATGAGGCCCCACTGTGTCACAATGGCTCCTTGGTTCCATCGGGTTCCGCAGTGTCACCATGGTCTCCTTTGATCCGCACTGTCATCATGGACAATTGGTTCCATGAGGCCCCGCAGTGTCACAATGGTCCCTTGCTTCCATAGGTTTGATGTTGTAACAATGGACTCCTTGCTTCTATGAGCTAGCCTGCTTTTTGCAGAGGTGTCTTTGGTTCCAACAAGGCCCCGCTGTGTCTCAGTGCACCCTGGCTTCCATGTGGATCTGGAGCATCACAAAGGCTCCTTGGTTCCACCAGGTCCTGCTGTGTCACAATGGGTCCTGTGGTCCCTGAGGCCCTCCAAAGTCATCATGGAGGCTTGCTTCCATGAGGTTCCATTATGTGCCAGTGGTCATCTTGGTTCCAGGAGTTTCCTTAGTGTCACAATGCTCTCCATGCTTCCATGATTCCCCACAATGTCACAATGCTCTCCATGCTTCCATTAGGCCCTGCTTTGCCACAATGGTCCCCTTGTTTCCATGAGGCCCCGCTGTGTCACAATGGACCTATGGTTCCATGATGTTGCGTGGTGTCACCGTGCTCTTCTTGAATCCGCAGTGTAACCATGGACCATTGGTTCCATGCGGCCTGGCCGTGTCACAATGGGCTCCGTGATTCCATGATTCCCCACGGTGTCACAATGGAGCCTTGTTTCTAGGAGGTTCTGTACTGTCACAATTGCCTCCTTGATGCCATCAGCCCCTGCAGTGTCACAATGGCTCCTTGGTTCCATGAGGAACACAATAGCTTGGCATAAGCATTGAGCAACAGCTGCTGAACACACCTGGCAACATCTGCTTGCATCAAAAGAGGGCTTCAAGCTGACAATGGCACCAGCAGCTTCCATCTGCAACAGAGACCCAGGAAAGGACAGGCTGTGCCGGTTTGGACAAACGTGGAGGAAAATATCCTCTGATAGAAGGCAGGTTACACCCAGCCCTCCCCCACCAGCTTCGGGAAAAAAGAATTTTCCTGGGAAGAAAGTGAAAGAGATAAAAACGATTTTTTTAACAAACACACAGGAAAAGGATAACAATGCTAAATATTAAAAGCTCTCGCTGTGCAGAGAAAGCTGGGATAATTTGAGAGTCCTTCCGTGTTTCGGTGGGGTCTCCTGAAACATCCATAGACAGCGAGGCCCGTGCAAAGAAATAGGGAGCCATTCTTGAGAGAAGTTTCAGAGCTCTTTCTTCTCCAGCCACATGGGCGGGGCACTGCCAAAGAACTGAGCAGTCACGGCACAACCAGGGCCCTCCTGGCACAGGGCAACACAAAATAAGCAGTGCTGAACAGGATTAGGGCACATGTGAGCAGGGAGCAGGGAGACCCCGTGCCCAGGCCATGCCTCTACCCCAGGGTCCCCTCTCCCATGACCTCATGGCAGGGGGGAGGAACCCCAACACTTCCGGAGGTGTAGTCTCTCTCCTCCTCCTTGCAGCTGGCTCATGGGCCCACATTCAGGGCCCCCACCTCGGGAGAAAATTCTCCCAATGTGGTCTGATGTTGAAAGAGTCAAGAAGAGAAGAAGGGAAAAAAACCCCCAAAGTCCCAGGAAAGCAAAGTTCAACTCTCCATCTCCCCCCAGAGAAAAGGAGCTGAAAACTGGCTAAAAAGAAACAAAGTTGCTTCCTCCGCTCTTGCTGCAAGCAGGATGCAGAGGAGTGTGTATGTGTGTCCTTGAACAAACGCTCTGAGAAGTTTGTCCGGTTTTTTTTTCCTCTCCCCCCTCTCAGGCTCAGTTGAAAGGCACAGAAATGCACAAAGTTCACTTCTGGGCATAGAGTAGCAATAGGGGATACACATGATAAAGTCACCCCAAGACACAGGGACAGAGAATTCAGTGGAAAGACTCCGAGAATTCTGCTCCCAGAGGTCATTCCTGCTCACCCTGACCCTTGTAGAAAGGGGACCTCGTTCCAGGCAGCCTGTACTGAGCATGTGGCTCCTGAGTGGGGTTTGTTGTTTGGGAAACCTGCTCCGGCTTTTCCATTCTTTCCTTCCAAACAGGAAAACTTCTCCTGGGGCTGTGTGCAGGCAGAGCCCTGAGGAGAGCAGGTGGCACATGGTGCGCTGGGCTGGGACAGCCAGCTGCAGAGCTCAAGGGAAGAAGCCCAAAGTGTCACAATGGCTCCTTGCCTTCACATGCAACACCTGGGTCACAATGGTCTCCTTGATTCCATGAGGCCCCACTGTGTCACAATGGCTCCTTGGTTCCATCGGGTTCCGCAGTGTCACCATGGTCTCCTTTGATCCGCACTGTCATCATGGACAATTGGTTCCATGAGGCCCCGCAGTGTCACAATGGTCCCTTGCTTCCATAGGTTTGATGTTGTAACAATGGACTCCTTGCTTCTATGAGCTAGCCTGCTTTTTGCAGAGGTGTCTTTGGTTCCAACAAGGCCCCGCTGTGTCTCAGTGCACCCTGGCTTCCATGTGGATCTGGAGCATCACAAAGGCTCCTTGGTTCCACCAGGTCCTGCTGTGTCACAATGGGTCCTGTGGTCCCTGAGGCCCTCCAAAGTCATCATGGAGGCTTGCTTCCATGAGGTTCCATTATGTGCCAGTGGTCATCTTGGTTCCAGGAGTTTCCTTAGTGTCACAATGCTCTCCATGCTTCCATGATTCCCCACAATGTCACAATGCTCTCCATGCTTCCATTAGGCCCTGCTTTGCCACAATGGTCCCCTTGTTTCCATGAGGCCCCGCTGTGTCACAATGGACCTATGGTTCCATGATGTTGCGTGGTGTCACCGTGCTCTTCTTGAATCCGCCGTGTAACCATGGACCATTGGTTCCATGCGGCCTGGCCGTGTCACAATGGGCTCCGTGATTCCATGATTCCCCACGGTGTCACAATGGAGCCTTGTTTCTAGGAGGTTCTGTACTGTCACAATTGCCTCCTTGATGCCATCAGCCCCTGCAGTGTCACAATGGCTCCTTGGTTCCATGAGGAACACAATAGCTTGGCATAAGCATTGAGCAACAGCTGCTGAACACACCTGGCAACATCTGCTTGCATCAAAAGAGGGCTTCAAGCTGACAATGGCACCAGCAGCTTCCATCTGCAACAGAGACCCAGGAAAGGACAGGCTGTGCCGGTTTGGACAAATGTGGAGGAAAATATCCTCTGATAGAAGGCAGGTTACACCCAGCCCTCCCCCACCAGCTTCGGGAAAAAAGAATTTTCCTGGGAAGAAAGTGAAAGAGATAAAAACTATTTTTTTAACAAACACCCAGGAAAAGGAGAACAATGCTAAATATTAAAAGCTCTCGCTGTGCAGAGAAAGCTGGGATAATTTGAGAGTCCTTCCGTGTTTCGGTGGGGTCTCCTGAAACATCCATAGACAGCGAGGCCCGTGCAAAGAAATAGGGAGCCATTCTTGAGAGAAGTTTCAGAGCTCTTTCTTCTCCAGCCACATGGGCGGGGCACTGCCAAAGAACTGAGCAGTCACGGCACAACCAGGGCCCTCCTGGCACAGGGCAACACAAAATAAGCAGTGCTGAACAGGATTAGGGCACATGTCAGCAGGGAGCAGGGAGACCCCGTGCCCAGGCCATGCCTCTACCCCAGGGTCCCCTCTCCCATGACCTCATGGCAGGGGGGAGGAACCCCAACACTTCCGGAGGTGTAGTCTCTCTCCTCCTCCTTGCAGCTGGCTCATGGGCCCACATTCAGGGCCCCCACCTCGGGAGAAAATTCTCCCAATGTGGTCTGATGTTGAAAGAGTCAAGAAGAGAAGAAGGGAAAAAAACCCCCAAAGTCCCAGGAAAGCAAAGTTCAACTCTCCATCTCCCCCCAGAGAAAAGGAGCTGAAAACTGGCTAAAAAGAAACAAAGTTGCTTCCTCCGCTCTTGCTGCAAGCAGGATGCAGAGGAGTGTGTATGTGTGTCCTTGAACAAACGCTCTGAGAAGTTTGTCCGGTTTTTTTTCCTCTCCCCCCTCTCAGGCTCAGTTGAAAGGCACAGAAATGCACAAAGTTCACTTCTGGGCATAGAGCAGCGATAGGGGATACACATGATAAAGTCACCCCAAGACACAGGGACAGAGAATTCAGTGGAAAGACTCCGAGAATTCTGCTCCCAGAGATCATTCATTCCTGCTCACCCTGACCCTTGTAGAAAGGGGACATCGTTCCCGGCAGCCTGTACTGAGCATGTGGCTCCTGAGTGGGGTTTGTTGTTTGGGAAACCTGCTCCGGCTTTTCCATTCTTTCCTTCCAAACAGGAAAACTTCTCCTGGGGCTGTGTGCAGGCAGAGCCCTGAGGAGAGCAGGTGGCACATGGTGCGCTGGGCTGGGACAGCCAGCTGCAGAGCTCAAGGGAAGAAGCCCAAAGTGTCACAATGGCTCCTTGCCTTCACATGCAACACCTGGGTCACAATGGTCTCCTTGATTCCATGAGGCCCCACTGTGTCACAATGGCTCCTTGGTTCCATCGGGTTCCGCAGTGTCACCATGGTCTCCTTTGATCCGCACTGTCATCATGGACAATTGGTTCCATGAGGCCCCGCAGTGTCACAATGGTCCCTTGCTTCCATAGGTTTGATGTTGTAACAATGGACTCCTTGCTTCTATGAGCTAGCCTGCTTTTTGCAGAGGTGTCTTTGGTTCCAACAAGGCCCCGCTGTGTCTCAGTGCACCCTGGCTTCCATGTGGATCTGGAGCATCACAAAGGCTCCTTGGTTCCACCAGGTCCTGCTGTGTCACAATGGGTCCTGTGGTCCCTGAGGCCCTCCAAAGTCATCATGGAGGCTTGCTTCCATGAGGTTCCATTATGTGCCAGTGGTCATCTTGGTTCCAGGAGTTTCCTTAGTGTCACAATGCTCTCCATGCTTCCATGATTCCCCACAATGTCACAATGCTCTCCATGCTTCCATTAGGCCCTGCTTTGCCACAATGGTCCCCTTGTTTCCATGAGGCCCCGCTGTGTCACAATGGACCTATGGTTCCATGATGTTGCGTGGTGTCACCGTGCTCTTCTTGAATCCGCAGTGTAACCATGGACCATTGGTTCCATGCGGCCTGGCCGTGTCACAATGGGCTCCGTGATTCCATGATTCCCCACGGTGTCACAATGGAGCCTTGTTTCTAGGAGGTTCTGTACTGTCACAATTGCCTCCTTGATGCCATCAGCCCCTGCAGTGTCACAATGGCTCCTTGGTTCCATGAGGAACACAATAGCTTGGCATAAGCATTGAGCAACAGCTGCTGAACACACCTGGCAACATCTGCTTGCATCAAAAGAGGGCTTCAAGCTGACAATGGCACCAGCAGCTTCCATCTGCAACAGAGACCCAGGAAAGGACAGGCTGTGCCGGTTTGGACAAACGTGGAGGAAAATATCCTCTGATAGAAGGCAGGTTACACCCAGCCCTCCCCCACCAGCTTCGGGAAAAAAGAATTTTCCTGGGAAGAAAGTGAAAGAGATAAAAACGATTTTTTTAACAAACACACAGGAAAAGGATAACAATGCTAAATATTAAAAGCTCTCGCTGTGCAGAGAAAGCTGGGATAATTTGAGAGTCCTTCCGTGTTTCGGTGGGGTCTCCTGAAACATCCATAGACAGCGAGGCCCGTGCAAAGAAATAGGGAGCCATTCTTGAGAGAAGTTTCAGAGCTCTTTCTTCTCCAGCCACATGGGCGGGGCACTGCCAAAGAACTGAGCAGTCACGGCACAACCAGGGCCCTCCTGGCACAGGGCAACACAAAATAAGCAGTGCTGAACAGGATTAGGGCACATGTGAGCAGGGAGCAGGGAGACCCCGTGCCCAGGCCATGCCTCTACCCCAGGGTCCCCTCTCCCATGACCTCATGGCAGGGGGGAGGAACCCCAACACTTCCGGAGGTGTAGTCTCTCTCCTCCTCCTTGCAGCTGGCTCATGGGCCCACATTCAGGGCCCCCACCTCGGGAGAAAATTCTCCCAATGTGGTCTGATGTTGAAAGAGTCAAGAAGAGAAGAAGGGAAAAAAACCCCCAAAGTCCCAGGAAAGCAAAGTTCAACTCTCCATCTCCCCCCAGAGAAAAGGAGCTGAAAACTGGCTAAAAAGAAACAAAGTTGCTTCCTCTGCTCTTGCTGCAAGCAGGATGCAGAGGAGTGTGTATGTGTGTCCTTGAACAAACGCTCTGAGAAGTTTGTCCGGTTTTTTTTCCTCTCCCCCCTCTCAGGCTCAGTTGAAAGGCACAGAAATGCACAAAGTTCACTTCTGGGCATAGAGCAGCGATAGGGGATACACATGATAAAGTCACCCCAAGACACAGGGACAGAGAATTCAGTGGAAAGACTCCGAGAATTCTGCTCCCAGAGGTCATTCCTGCTCACCCTGACCCTTGTAGAAAGGGGACATCGTTCCCGGCAGCCTGTACTGAGCATGTGGCTCCTGAGTGGGGTTTGTTGTTTGGGAAACCTGCTCCGGCTTTTCCATTCTTTCCTTCCAAACAGGAAAACTTCTCCTGGGGCTGTGTGCAGGCAGAGCCCTGAGGAGAGCAGGTGGCACATGGTGCGCTGGGCTGGGACAGCCAGCTGCAGAGCTCAAGGGAAGAAGCCCAAAGTGTCACAATGGCTCCTTGCCTTCACATGCAACACCTGGGTCACAATGGTCTCCTTGATTCCATGAGGCCCCACTGTGTCACAATGGCTCCTTGGTTCCATCGGGTTCCGCAGTGTCACCATGGTCTCCTTTGATCCGCACTGTCATCATGGACAATTGGTTCCATGAGGCCCCGCAGTGTCACAATGGTCCCTTGCTTCCATAGGTTTGATGTTGTAACAATGGACTCCTTGCTTCTATGAGCTAGCCTGCTTTTTGCAGAGGTGTCTTTGGTTCCAACAAGGCCCCGCTGTGTCTCAGTGCACCCTGGCTTCCATGTGGATCTGGAGCATCACAAAGGCTCCTTGGTTCCACCAGGTCCTGCTGTGTCACAATGGGTCCTGTGGTCCCTGAGGCCCTCCAAAGTCATCATGGAGGCTTGCTTCCATGAGGTTCCATTATGTGCCAGTGGTCATCTTGGTTCCAGGAGTTTCCTTAGTGTCACAATGCTCTCCATGCTTCCATGATTCCCCACAATGTCACAATGCTCTCCATGCTTCCATTAGGCCCTGCTTTGCCACAATGGTCCCCTTGTTTCCATGAGGCCCCGCTGTGTCACAATGGACCTATGGTTCCATGATGTTGCGTGGTGTCACCGTGCTCTTCTTGAATCCGCAGTGTAACCATGGACCATTGGTTCCATGCGGCCTGGCCGTGTCACAATGGGCTCCGTGATTCCATGATTCCCCACGGTGTCACAATGGAGCCTTGTTTCTAGGAGGTTCTGTACTGTCACAATTGCCTCCTTGATGCCATCAGCCCCTGCAGTGTCACAATGGCTCCTTGGTTCCATGAGGAACACAATAGCTTGGCATAAGCATTGAGCAACAGCTGCTGAACACACCTGGCAACATCTGCTTGCATCAAAAGAGGGCTTCAAGCTGACAATGGCACCAGCAGCTTCCATCTGCAACAGAGACCCAGGAAAGGACAGGCTGTGCCGGTTTGGACAAACGTGGAGGAAAATATCCTCTGATAGAAGGCAGGTTACACCCAGCCCTCCCCCACCAGCTTCGGGAAAAAAGAATTTTCCTGGGAAGAAAGTGAAAGAGATAAAAACGATTTTTTTAACAAACACACAGGAAAAGGATAACAATGCTAAATATTAAAAGCTCTCGCTGTGCAGAGAAAGCTGGGATAATTTGAGAGTCCTTCCGTGTTTCGGTGGGGTCTCCTGAAACATCCATAGACAGCGAGGCCCGTGCAAAGAAATAGGGAGCCATTCTTGAGAGAAGTTTCAGAGCTCTTTCTTCTCCAGCCACATGGGCGGGGCACTGCCAAAGAACTGAGCAGTCACGGCACAACCAGGGCCCTCCTGGCACAGGGCAACACAAAATAAGCAGTGCTGAACAGGATTAGGGCACATGTCAGCAGGGAGCAGGGAGACCCCGTGCCCAGGCCATGCCTCTACCCCAGGGTCCCCTCTCCCATGACCTCATGGCAGGGGGGAGGAACCCCAACACTTCCGGAGGTGTAGTCTCTCTCCTCCTCCTTGCAGCTGGCTCATGGGCCCACATTCAGGGCCCCCACCTCGGGAGAAAATTCTCCCAATGTGGTCTGATGTTGAAAGAGTCAAGAAGAGAAGAAGGGAAAAAAACCCCCAAAGTCCCAGGAAAGCAAAGTTCAACTCTCCATCTCCCCCCAGAGAAAAGGAGCTGAAAACTGGCTAAAAAGAAACAAAGTTGCTTCCTCCGCTCTTGCTGCAAGCAGGATGCAGAGGAGTGTGTATGTGTGTCCTTGAACAAACGCTCTGAGAAGTTTGTCCGGTTTTTTTTTCCTCTCCCCCCTCTCAGGCTCAGTTGAAAGGCACAGAAATGCACAAAGTTCACTTCTGGGCATAGAGTAGCAATAGGGGATACACATGATAAAGTCACCCCAAGACACAGGGACAGAGAATTCAGTGGAAAGACTCCGAGAATTCTGCTCCCAGAGGTCATTCCTGCTCACCCTGACCCTTGTAGAAAGGGGACCTCGTTCCAGGCAGCCTGTACTGAGCATGTGGCTCCTGAGTGGGGTTTGTTGTTTGGGAAACCTGCTCCGGCTTTTCCATTCTTTCCTTCCAAACAGGAAAACTTCTCCTGGGGCTGTGTGCAGGCAGAGCCCTGAGGAGAGCAGGTGGCACATGGTGCGCTGGGCTGGGACAGCCAGCTGCAGAGCTCAAGGGAAGAAGCCCAAAGTGTCACAATGGCTCCTTGCCTTCACATGCAACACCTGGGTCACAATGGTCTCCTTGATTCCATGAGGCCCCACTGTGTCACAATGGCTCCTTGGTTCCATCGGGTTCCGCAGTGTCACCATGGTCTCCTTTGATCCGCACTGTCATCATGGACAATTGGTTCCATGAGGCCCCGCAGTGTCACAATGGTCCCTTGCTTCCATAGGTTTGATGTTGTAACAATGGACTCCTTGCTTCTATGAGCTAGCCTGCTTTTTGCAGAGGTGTCTTTGGTTCCAACAAGGCCCCGCTGTGTCTCAGTGCACCCTGGCTTCCATGTGGATCTGGAGCATCACAAAGGCTCCTTGGTTCCACCAGGTCCTGCTGTGTCACAATGGGTCCTGTGGTCCCTGAGGCCCTCCAAAGTCATCATGGAGGCTTGCTTCCATGAGGTTCCATTATGTGCCAGTGGTCATCTTGGTTCCAGGAGTTTCCTTAGTGTCACAATGCTCTCCATGCTTCCATGATTCCCCACAATGTCACAATGCTCTCCATGCTTCCATTAGGCCCTGCTTTGCCACAATGGTCCCCTTGTTTCCATGAGGCCCCGCTGTGTCACAATGGACCTATGGTTCCATGATGTTGCGTGGTGTCACCGTGCTCTTCTTGAATCCGCCGTGTAACCATGGACCATTGGTTCCATGCGGCCTGGCCGTGTCACAATGGGCTCCGTGATTCCATGATTCCCCACGGTGTCACAATGGAGCCTTGTTTCTAGGAGGTTCTGTACTGTCACAATTGCCTCCTTGATGCCATCAGCCCCTGCAGTGTCACAATGGCTCCTTGGTTCCATGAGGAACACAATAGCTTGGCATAAGCATTGAGCAACAGCTGCTGAACACACCTGGCAACATCTGCTTGCATCAAAAGAGGGCTTCAAGCTGACAATGGCACCAGCAGCTTCCATCTGCAACAGAGACCCAGGAAAGGACAGGCTGTGCCGGTTTGGACAAATGTGGAGGAAAATATCCTCTGATAGAAGGCAGGTTACACCCAGCCCTCCCCCACCAGCTTCGGGAAAAAAGAATTTTCCTGGGAAGAAAGTGAAAGAGATAAAAACTATTTTTTTAACAAACACCCAGGAAAAGGAGAACAATGCTAAATATTAAAAGCTCTCGCTGTGCAGAGAAAGCTGGGATAATTTGAGAGTCCTTCCGTGTTTCGGTGGGGTCTCCTGAAACATCCATAGACAGCGAGGCCCGTGCAAAGAAATAGGGAGCGATTCTTGAGAGAAGTTTCAGAGCTCTTTCTTCTCCAGCCACATGGGCGGGGCACTGCCAAAGAACTGAGCAGTCACGGCACAACCAGGGCCCTCCTGGCACAGGGCAACACAAAATAAGCAGTGCTGAACAGGATTAGGGCACATGTCAGCAGGGAGCAGGGAGACCCCGTGCCCAGGCCATGCCTCTACCCCAGGGTCCCCTCTCCCATGACCTCATGGCAGGGGGGAGGAACCCCAACACTTCCGGAGGTGTAGTCTCTCTCCTCCTCCTTGCAGCTGGCTCATGGGCCCACATTCAGGGCCCCCACCTCGGGAGAAAATTCTCCCAATGTGGTCTGATGTTGAAAGAGTCAAGAAGAGAAGAAGGGAAAAAAACCCCCAAAGTCCCAGGAAAGCAAAGTTCAACTCTCCATCTCCCCCCAGAGAAAAGGAGCTGAAAACTGGCTAAAAAGAAACAAAGTTGCTTCCTCCGCTCTTGCTGCAAGCAGGATGCAGAGGAGTGTGTATGTGTGTCCTTGAACAAACGCTCTGAGAAGTTTGTCCGGTTTTTTTTCCTCTCCCCCCTCTCAGGCTCAGTTGAAAGGCACAGAAATGCACAAAGTTCACTTCTGGGCATAGAGCAGCGATAGGGGATACACATGATAAAGTCACCCCAAGACACAGGGACAGAGAATTCAGTGGAAAGACTCCGAGAATTCTGCTCCCAGAGATCATTCATTCCTGCTCACCCTGACCCTTGTAGAAAGGGGACATCGTTCCCGGCAGCCTGTACTGAGCATGTGGCTCCTGAGTGGGGTTTGTTGTTTGGGAAACCTGCTCCGGCTTTTCCATTCTTTCCTTCCAAACAGGAAAACTTCTCCTGGGGCTGTGTGCAGGCAGAGCCCTGAGGAGAGCAGGTGGCACATGGTGCGCTGGGCTGGGACAGCCAGCTGCAGAGCTCAAGGGAAGAAGCCCAAAGTGTCACAATGGCTCCTTGCCTTCACATGCAACACCTGGGTCACAATGGTCTCCTTGATTCCATGAGGCCCCACTGTGTCACAATGGCTCCTTGGTTCCATCGGGTTCCGCAGTGTCACCATGGTCTCTTTTGATCCGCATTGTCATCATGGACAATTGGTTCCATGAGGCCCCGCAGTGTCACAATGGTCCCTTGCTTCCATAGGTTTGATGTAACAATGGACTCCTTGCTTCTATGAGCTAGCCTGCTTTTTGCAGAGGTGTCTTTGGTTCCAACAAGGCCCCGCTGTGTCTCAGTGCACCCTGGCTTCCATGTGGATCTGGAGCATCACAAAGGCTCCTTGGTTCCACCAGGTCCTGCTGTGTCACAATGGGTCCTGTGGTCCCTGAGGCCCTCCAAAGTCATCATGGAGGCTTGCTTCCATGAGGTTCCATTATGTGCCAGTGGTCATCTTGGTTCCAGGAGTTTCCTTAGTGTCACAATGCTCTCCATGCTTCCATGATTCCCCACAATGTCACAATGCTCTCCATGCTTCCATTAGGCCCTGCTTTGCCACAATGGTCCCCTTGTTTCCATGAGGCCCCGCTGTGTCACAATGGACCTATGGTTCCATGATGTTGCGTGGTGTCACCGTGCTCTTCTTGAATCCGCAGTGTAACCATGGACCATTGGTTCCATGCGGCCTGGCCGTGTCACAATGGGCTCCGTGATTCCATGATTCCCCACGGTGTCACAATGGAGCCTTGTTTCTAGGAGGTTCTGTACTGTCACAATTGCCTCCTTGATGCCATCAGCCCCTGCAGTGTCACAATGGCTCCTTGGTTCCATGAGGAACACAATAGCTTGGCATAAGCATTGAGCAACAGCTGCTGAACACACCTGGCAACATCTGCTTGCATCAAAAGAGGGCTTCAAGCTGACAATGGCACCAGCAGCTTCCATCTGCAACAGACACCCAGGGAAAGGACAGGCTGTGCCGGTTTGGACAAATGTGGAGGAAAATATCCTCTGATAGAAGGCAGGTTACACCCAGCCCTCCCCCACCAGCTTCGGGAAAAAAGAATTTTCCTGGGAAGAAAGTGAAAGAGATAAAAACTATTTTTTTAACAAACACACAGGAAAAGGATAACAATGCTAAATATTAAAAGCTCTCGCTGTGCAGAGAAAGCTGGGATAATTTGAGAGTCCTTCCGTGTTTCGGTGGGGTCTCCTGAAACATCCATAGACAGCGAGGCCCGTGCAAAGAAATAGGGAGCCATTCATGAGAGAAGTTTCAGAGCTCCTTCTTCTCCAGCCACATGGGCGGGGCACTGCCAAAGAACTGAGCAATCACGGCACAACCAGGGCCCTCCTGGCACAGGGCAACACAAAATAAGCAGTGCTGAACAGGATTAGGGCACATGTGAGCAGGGAGCAGGGAGACCCCGTGCCCAGGCCATGCCTCTACCCCAGGGTCCCCTCTCCCATGACCTCATGGCAGGGGGGAGGAACCCCAACACTTCCGGAGGTGTAGTCTCTCTCCTCCTCCTTGCAGCTGGCTCATGGGCCCACATTCAGGGCCCCCACCTCAGTAGAAAATTCTCCCAATGTGGTCTGATGTTGAAAGAGTCAAGAAGAGAAGAAGGGAAAAAAAACCCCAAAGTCCCAGGAAAACAAAGTTCAACTCTCCATCTCCCCCCAGAGAAAAGGAGCTGAAAACTGGCTAAAAAGAAACAAAGTTGCTTCCTCTGCTCTTGCTGCAAGCAGGATGCAGAGGAGTGTGTATGTGTGTCCTTGAACAAACGCTCTGAGAAGTTTGTCCGGTTTTTTTTCCCTCTCCCCCCTCTCAGGCTCAGTTGAAAGGCACAGAAATGCACAAAGTTCACTTCTGGGCATAGAGCAGCGATAGGGGATACACATGATAAAGTCACCCCAAGACACAGGGACAGAGAATTCAGTGGAAAGACTCCGAGAATTCTGCTCCCAGAGAATTCTGCTCACCCTGACCCTTGTAGAAAGGGGACATCGTTCCCGGCAGCCTGTACTGAGCATGTGGCTCCTGAGTGGGGTTTGTTGTTTGGGAAACCTGCTCCGGCTTTTCCATTCTTTCCTTCCAAACAGGAAAACTTCTCCTGGGGCTGTGTGCAGGCAGAGCCCTGAGGAGAGCAGGTGGCACATGGTGCGCTGGGCTGGGACAGCCAGCTGCAGAGCTCAAGGGAAGAAGCCCAAAGTGTCACAATGGCTCCTTGCCTTCACATGCAACACCTGGGTCACAATGGTCTCCTTGATTCCATGAGGCCCCACTGTGTCACAATGGCTCCTTGGTTCCATCGGGTTCCGCAGTGTCACCATGGTCTCCTTTGATCCGCACTGTCATCATGGACAATTGGTTCCATGAGGCCCCGCAGTGTCACAATGGTCCCTTGCTTCCATAGGTTTGATGTTGTAACAATGGACTCCTTGCTTCTATGAGCTAGCCTGCTTTTTGCAGAGGTGTCTTTGGTTCCAACAAGGCCCCGCTGTGTCTCAGTGCACCCTGGCTTCCATGTGGATCTGGAGCATCACAAAGGCTCCTTGGTTCCACCAGGTCCTGCTGTGTCACAATGGGTCCTGTGGTCCCCGAGGCCCTCCAAAGTCATCATGGAGGCTTGCTTCCATGAGGTTCCATTATGTGCCAGTGGTCATCTTGGTTCCAGGAGTTTCCTTAGTGTCACAATGCTCTCCATGCTTCCATGATTCCCCACAATGTCACAATGCTCTCCATGCTTCCATTAGGCCCTGCTTTGCCACAATGGTCCCCTTGTTTCCATGAGGCCCCGCTGTGTCACAATGGACCTATGGTTCCATGATGTTGCGTGGTGTCACCGTGCTCTTCTTGAATCCGCCGTGTTACCATGGACCATTGGTTCCATGCGGCCTGGCCGTGTCACAATGGGCTCCGTGATTCCATGATTCCCCACGGTGTCACAATGGAGCCTTGTTTCTAGGAGGTTCTGTACTGTCACAATTGCCTCCTTGATGCCATCAGCCCCTGCAGTGTCACAATGGCTCCTTGGTTCCATGAGGAACACAATAGCTTGGCATAAGCATTGAGCAACAGCTGCTGAACACACCTGGCAACATCTGCTTGCATCAAAAGAGGGCTTCAAGCTGACAATGGCACCAGCAGCTTCCATCTGCAACAGAGACCCAGGAAAGGACAGGCTGTGCCGGTTTGGACAAATGTGGAGGAAAATATCCTCTGATAGAAGGCAGGTTACACCCAGCCCTCCCCCACCAGCTTCGGGAAAAAAGAATTTTCCTGGGAAGAAAGTGAAAGAGATAAAAACTATTTTTTTAACAAACACCCAGGAAAAGGAGAACAATGCTAAATATTAAAAGCTCTCGCTGTGCAGAGAAAGCTGGGATAATTTGAGAGTCCTTCCGTGTTTCGGTGGGGTCTCCTGAAACATCCATAGACAGCGAGGCCCGTGCAAAGAAATAGGGAGCGATTCTTGAGAGAAGTTTCAGAGCTCTTTCTTCTCCAGCCACATGGGCGGGGCACTGCCAAAGAACTGAGCAGTCACGGCACAACCAGGGCCCTCCTGGCACAGGGCAACACAAAATAAGCAGTGCTGAACAGGATTAGGGCACATGTCAGCAGGGAGCAGGGAGACCCCGTGCCCAGGCCATGCCTCTACCCCAGGGTCCCCTCTCCCATGACCTCATGGCAGGGGGGAGGAACCCCAACACTTCCGGAGGTGTAGTCTCTCTCCTCCTCCTTGCAGCTGGCTCATGGGCCCACATTCAGGGCCCCCACCTCGGGAGAAAATTCTCCCAATGTGGTCTGATGTTGAAAGAGTCAAGAAGAGAAGAAGGGAAAAAAACCCCCAAAGTCCCAGGAAAGCAAAGTTCAACTCTCCATCTCCCCCCAGAGAAAAGGAGCTGAAAACTGGCTAAAAAGAAACAAAGTTGCTTCCTCCGCTCTTGCTGCAAGCAGGATGCAGAGGAGTGTGTATGTGTGTCCTTGAACAAACGCTCTGAGAAGTTTGTCCGGTTTTTTTTCCTCTCCCCCCTCTCAGGCTCAGTTGAAAGGCACAGAAATGCACAAAGTTCACTTCTGGGCATAGAGCAGCGATAGGGGATACACATGATAAAGTCACCCCAAGACACAGGGACAGAGAATTCAGTGGAAAGACTCCGAGAATTCTGCTCCCAGAGATCATTCATTCCTGCTCACCCTGACCCTTGTAGAAAGGGGACATCGTTCCCGGCAGCCTGTACTGAGCATGTGGCTCCTGAGTGGGGTTTGTTGTTTGGGAAACCTGCTCCGGCTTTTCCATTCTTTCCTTCCAAACAGGAAAACTTCTCCTGGGGCTGTGTGCAGGCAGAGCCCTGAGGAGAGCAGGTGGCACATGGTGCGCTGGGCTGGGACAGCCAGCTGCAGAGCTCAAGGGAAGAAGCCCAAAGTGTCACAATGGCTCCTTGCCTTCACATGCAACACCTGGGTCACAATGGTCTCCTTGATTCCATGAGGCCCCACTGTGTCACAATGGCTCCTTGGTTCCATCGGGTTCCGCAGTGTCACCATGGTCTCCTTTGATCCGCACTGTCATCATGGACAATTGGTTCCATGAGGCCCCGCAGTGTCACAATGGTCCCTTGCTTCCATAGGTTTGATGTTGTAACAATGGACTCCTTGCTTCTATGAGCTAGCCTGCTTTTTGCAGAGGTGTCTTTGGTTCCAACAAGGCCCCGCTGTGTCTCAGTGCACCCTGGCTTCCATGTGGATCTGGAGCATCACAAAGGCTCCTTGGTTCCACCAGGTCCTGCTGTGTCACAATGGGTCCTGTGGTCCCCGAGGCCCTCCAAAGTCATCATGGAGGCTTGCTTCCATGAGGTTCCATTATGTGCCAGTGGTCATCTTGGTTCCAGGAGTTTCCTTAGTGTCACAATGCTCTCCATGCTTCCATGATTCCCCACAATGTCACAATGCTCTCCATGCTTCCATTAGGCCCTGCTTTGCCACAATGGTCCCCTTGTTTCCATGAGGCCCCGCTGTGTCACAATGGACCTATGGTTCCATGATGTTGCGTGGTGTCACCGTGCTCTTCTTGAATCCGCCGTGTTACCATGGACCATTGGTTCCATGCGGCCTGGCCGTGTCACAATGGGCTCCGTGATTCCATGATTCCCCACGGTGTCACAATGGAGCCTTGTTTCTAGGAGGTTCTGTACTGTCACAATTGCCTCCTTGATGCCATCAGCCCCTGCAGTGTCACAATGGCTCCTTGGTTCCATGAGGAACACAATAGCTTGGCATAAGCATTGAGCAACAGCTGCTGAACACACCTGGCAACATCTGCTTGCATCAAAAGAGGGCTTCAAGCTGACAATGGCACCAGCAGCTTCCATCTGCAACAGAGACCCAGGAAAGGACAGGCTGTGCCGGTTTTGACAAATGTGGAGGAAAATATCCTCTGATAGAAGGCAGGTTACACCCAGCCCTCCCCCACCAGCTTCGGGAAAAAAGAATTTTCCTGGGAAGAAAGTGAAAGAGATAAAAACCATTTTTTAACAAACACCCAGGAAAAGGAGAACAATGCTAAATATTAAAAGCTCTCGCTGTGCAGAGAAAGCTGGGATAATTTGAGAGTCCTTCCGTGTTTCGGTGGGGTCTCCTGAAACATCCATAGACAGCGAGGCCCGTGCAAAGAAATAGGGAGCCATTCATGAGAGAAGTTTCAGAGCTCTTTCTTCTCCAGCCACATGGGCGGGGCACTGCCAAAGAACTGAGCAGTCACGGCACAACCAGGGCCCTCCTGGCACAGGGCAACACAAAATAAGCAGTGCTGAACAGGATTAGGGCACATGTGAGCAGGGAGCAGGGAGACCCCGTGCCCAGGCCATGCCTCTACCCCAGGGTCCCCTCTCCCATGACCTCATGGCAGGGGGGAGGAACCCCAACACTTCCGGAGGTGTAGTCTCTCTCCTCCTCCTTGCAGCTGGCTCATGGGCCCACATTCAGGGCCCCCACCTCAGTAGAAAATTCTCCCAATGTGGTCTGATGTTGAAAGAGTCAAGAAGAGAAGAAGGGAAAAAAAACCCCAAAGTCCCAGGAAAACAAAGTTCAACTCTCCATCTCCCCCCAGAGAAAAGGAGCTGAAAACTGGCTAAAAAGAAACAAAGTTGCTTCCTCTGCTCTTGCTGCAAGCAGGATGCAGAGGAGTGTGTATGTGTGTCCTTGAACAAACGCTCTGAGAAGTTTGTCCGGTTTTTTTTCCCTCTCCCCCCTCTCAGGCTCAGTTGAAAGGCACAGAAATGCACAAAGTTCACTTCTGGGCATAGAGCAGCGATAGGGGATACACATGATAAAGTCACCCCAAGACACAGGGACAGAGAATTCAGTGGAAAGACTCCGAGAATTCTGCTCCCAGAGAATTCTGCTCACCCTGACCCTTGTAGAAAGGGGACATCGTTCCCGGCAGCCTGTACTGAGCATGTGGCTCCTGAGTGGGGTTTGTTGTTTGGGAAACCTGCTCCGGCTTTTCCATTCTTTCCTTCCAAACAGGAAAACTTCTCCTGGGGCTGTGTGCAGGCAGAGCCCTGAGGAGAGCAGGTGGCACATGGTGCGCTGGGCTGGGACAGCCAGCTGCAGAGCTCAAGGGAAGAAGCCCAAAGTGTCACAATGGCTCCTTGCCTTCACATGCAACACCTGGGTCACAATGGTCTCCTTGATTCCATGAGGCCCCACTGTGTCACAATGGCTCCTTGGTTCCATCGGGTTCCGCAGTGTCACCATGGTCTCCTTTGATCCGCACTGTCATCATGGACAATTGGTTCCATGAGGCCCCGCAGTGTCACAATGGTCCCTTGCTTCCATAGGTTTGATGTTGTAACAATGGACTCCTTGCTTCTATGAGCTAGCCTGCTTTTTGCAGAGGTGTCTTTGGTTCCAACAAGGCCCCGCTGTGTCTCAGTGCACCCTGGCTTCCATGTGGATCTGGAGCATCACAAAGGCTCCTTGGTTCCACCAGGTCCTGCTGTGTCACAATGGGTCCTGTGGTCCCCGAGGCCCTCCAAAGTCATCATGGAGGCTTGCTTCCATGAGGTTCCATTATGTGCCAGTGGTCATCTTGGTTCCAGGAGTTTCCTTAGTGTCACAATGCTCTCCATGCTTCCATGATTCCCCACAATGTCACAATGCTCTCCATGCTTCCATTAGGCCCTGCTTTGCCACAATGGTCCCCTTGTTTCCATGAGGCCCCGCTGTGTCACAATGGACCTATGGTTCCATGATGTTGCGTGGTGTCACCGTGCTCTTCTTGAATCCGCCGTGTTACCATGGACCATTGGTTCCATGCGGCCTGGCCGTGTCACAATGGGCTCCGTGATTCCATGATTCCCCACGGTGTCACAATGGAGCCTTGTTTCTAGGAGGTTCTGTACTGTCACAATTGCCTCCTTGATGCCATCAGCCCCTGCAGTGTCACAATGGCTCCTTGGTTCCATGAGGAACACAATAGCTTGGCATAAGCATTGAGCAACAGCTGCTGAACACACCTGGCAACATCTGCTTGCATCAAAAGAGGGCTTCAAGCTGACAATGGCACCAGCAGCTTCCATCTGCAACAGAGACCCAGGAAAGGACAGGCTGTGCCGGTTTGGACAAATGTGGAGGAAAATATCCTCTGATAGAAGGCAGGTTACACCCAGCCCTCCCCCACCAGCTTCGGGAAAAAAGAATTTTCCTGGGAAGAAAGTGAAAGAGATAAAAACCATTTTTTAACAAACACCCAGGAAAAGGAGAACAATGCTAAATATTAAAAGCTCTCGCTGTGCAGAGAAAGCTGGGATAATTTGAGAGTCCTTCCGTGTTTCGGTGGGGTCTCCTGAAACATCCATAGACAGCGAGGCCCGTGCAAAGAAATAGGGAGCCATTCATGAGAGAAGTTTCAGAGCTCTTTCTTCTCCAGCCACATGGGCGGGGCACTGCCAAAGAACTGAGCAGTCACGGCACAACCAGGGCCCTCCTGGCACAGGGCAACACAAAATAAGCAGTGCTGAACAGGATTAGGGCACATGTGAGCAGGGAGCAGGGAGACCCCGTGCCCAGGCCATGCCTCTACCCCAGGGTCCCCTCTCCCATGACCTCATGGCAGGGGGGAGGAACCCCAACACTTCCGGAGGTGTAGTCTCTCTCCTCCTCCTTGCAGCTGGCTCATGGGCCCACATTCAGGGCCCCCACCTCAGTAGAAAATTCTCCCAATGTGGTCTGATGTTGAAAGAGTCAAGAAGAGAAGAAGGGAAAAAAAACCCCAAAGTCCCAGGAAAACAAAGTTCAACTCTCCATCTCCCTCCAGAGAAAAGGAGCTGAAAACTGGCTAAAAAGAAACAAAGTTGCTTCCTCTGCTCTTGCTGCAAGCAGGATGCAGAGGAGTGTGTGTATGTGTGTCCTTGAACAAACGCTCTGAGAAGTTTGTCCGGTTTTTTTTCCCTCTCCCCCCTCTCAGGCTCAGTTGAAAGGCACAGAAATGCACAAAGTTCACTTCTGGGCATAGAGCAGCAATAGGGGATACACATGATAAAGTCACCCCAAGACACAGGGACAGAGAATTCAGTGGAAAGACTCCGAGAATTCTGCTCCCAGAGAATTCTGCTCACCCTGACCCTTGTAGAAAGGGGACATCGTTCCCGGCAGCCTGTACTGAGCATGTGGCTCCTGAGTGGGGTTTGTTGTTTGGGAAACCTGCTCCGGCTTTTCCATTCTTTCCTTCCAAACAGGAAAACTTCTCCTGGGGCTGTGTGCAGGCAGAGCCCTGAGGAGAGCAGGTGGCACATGGTGCGCTGGGCTGGGACAGCCAGCTGCAGAGCTCAAGGGAAGAAGCCCAAAGTGTCACAATGGCTCCTTGCCTTCACATGCAACACCTGGGTCACAATGGTCTCCTTGATTCCATGAGGCCCCACTGTGTCACAATGGCTCCTTGGTTCCATCGGGTTCCGCAGTGTCACCATGGTCTCCTTTGATCCGCACTGTCATCATGGACAATTGGTTCCATGAGGCCCCGCAGTGTCACAATGGTCCCTTGCTTCCATAGGTTTGATGTTGTAACAATGGACTCCTTGCTTCTATGAGCTAGCCTGCTTTTTGCAGAGGTGTCTTTGGTTCCAACAAGGCCCCGCTGTGTCTCAGTGCACCCTGGCTTCCATGTGGATCTGGAGCATCACAAAGGCTCCTTGGTTCCACCAGGTCCTGCTGTGTCACAATGGGTCCTGTGGTCCCCGAGGCCCTCCAAAGTCATCATGGAGGCTTGCTTCCATGAGGTTCCATTATGTGCCAGTGCTCATCTTGGTTCCAGGAGTTTCCTTAGTGTCACAATGCTCTCCATGCTTCCATGATTCCCCACAATGTCACAATGCTCTCCATGCTTCCATTAGGCCCTGCTTTGCCACAATGGTCCCCTTGTTTCCATGAGGCCCCGCTGTGTCACAATGGACCTATGGTTCCATGATGTTGCGTGGTGTCACCGTGCTCTTCTTGAATCCGCCGTGTTACCATGGACCATTGGTTCCATGCGGCCTGGCCGTGTCACAATGGGCTCCGTGATTCCATGATTCCCCACGGTGTCACAATGGAGCCTTGTTTCTAGGAGGTTCTGTACTGTCACAATGGTCTCCTTGATGCCATCAGCCCCTGCAGTGTCACAATGGCTCCTTGGTTCCATGAGGAACACAATAGCTTGGCATAAGCATTGAGCAACAGCTGCTGAACACACCTGGCAACATCTGCTTGCATCAAAAGAGGGCTTCAAGCTGACAATGGCACCAGCAGCTTCCATCTGCAACAGAGACCCAGGAAAGGACAGGCTGTGCCGGTTTTGACAAATGTGGAGGAAAATATCCTCTGATAGAAGGCAGGTTACACCCAGCCCTCCCCCACCAGCTTCGGGAAAAAAGAATTTTCCTGGGAAGAAAGTGAAAGAGATAAAAACCATTTTTTAACAAACACCCAGGAAAAGGAGAACAATGCTAAATATTAAAAGCTCTCGCTGTGCAGAGAAAGCTGGGATAATTTGAGAGTCCTTCCGTGTTTCGGTGGGGTCTCCTGAAACATCCATAGACAGCGAGGCCCATGCAAAGAAATAGGGAGCCATTCATGAGAGAAGTTTCAGAGCTCTTTCTTCTCCAGCCACATGGGCGGGGCACTGCCAAAGAACTGAGCAGTCACGGCACAACCAGGGCCCTCCTGGCACAGGGCAACACAAAATAAGCAGTGCTGAACAGGATTAGGGCACATGTCAGCAGGGAGCAGGGAGACCCCGTGCCCAGGCCATGCCTCTACCCCAGGGTCCCCTCTCCCATGACCTCATGGCAGGGGGGAGGAACCCCAACACTTCCGGAGGTGTAGTCTCTCTCCTCCTCCTTGCAGCTGGCTCATGGGCCCACATTCAGGGCCCCCACCTCAGTAGAAAATTCTCCCAATGTGGTCTGATGTTGAAAGAGTCAAGAAGAGAAGAAGGGAAAAAAAACCCCAAAGTCCCAGGAAAACAAAGTTCAACTCTCCATCTCCCCCCAGAGAAAAGGAGCTGAAAACTGGCTAAAAAGAAACAAAGTTGCTTCCTCTGCTCTTGCTGCAAGCAGGATGCAGAGGAGTGTGTATGTGTGTCCTTGAACAAACGCTCTGAGAAGTTTGTCCGGTTTTTTTTCCCTCTCCCCCCTCTCAGGCTCAGTTGAAAGGCACAGAAATGCACAAAGTTCACTTCTGGGCATAGAGCAGCGATAGGGGATACACATGATAAAGTCACCCCAAGACACAGGGACAGAGAATTCAGTGGAAAGACTCCGAGAATTCTGCTCCCAGAGAATTCTGCTCACCCTGACCCTTGTAGAAAGGGGACATCGTTCCCGGCAGCCTGTACTGAGCATGTGGCTCCTGAGTGGGGTTTGTTGTTTGGGAAACCTGCTCCGGCTTTTCCATTCTTTCCTTCCAAACAGGAAAACTTCTCCTGGGGCTGTGTGCAGGCAGAGCCCTGAGGAGAGCAGGTGGCACATGGTGCGCTGGGCTGGGACAGCCAGCTGCAGAGCTCAAGGGAAGAAGCCCAAAGTGTCACAATGGCTCCTTGCCTTCACATGCAACACCTGGGTCACAATGGTCTCCTTGATTCCATGAGGCCCCACTGTGTCACAATGGCTCCTTGGTTCCATCGGGTTCCGCAGTGTCACCATGGTCTCCTTTGATCCGCACTGTCATCATGGACAATTGGTTCCATGAGGCCCCGCAGTGTCACAGTGGTCCCTTGCTTCCATAGGTTTGATGTTGTAACAATGGACTCCTTGCTTCTATGAGCTAGCCTGCTTTTTGCAGAGGTGTCTTTGGTTCCAACAAGGCCCCGCTGTGTCTCAGTGCACCCTGGCTTCCATGTGGATCTGGAGCATCACAAAGGCTCCTTGGTTCCACCAGGTCCTGCTGTGTCACAATGGGTCCTGTGGTCCCCGAGGCCCTCCAAAGTCATCATGGAGGCTTGCTTCCATGAGGTTCCATTATGTGCCAGTGGTCATCTTGGTTCCAGGAGTTTCCTTAGTGTCACAATGCTCTCCATGCTTCCATGATTCCCCACAATGTCACAATGCTCTCCATGCTTCCATTAGGCCCTGCTTTGCCACAATGGTCCCCTTGTTTCCATGAGGCCCCGCTGTGTCACAATGGACGCATGGTTCCGTGATGTTGCGTGGTGTCACCGTGCTCTTCTTGAATCCGCCGTGTTACCATGGACCATTGGTTCCATGCGGCCTGGCCGTGTCACAATGGGCTCCGTGATTCCATGATTCCCCACGGTGTCACAATGGAGCCTTGTTTCTAGGAGGTTCTGTACTGTCACAATGGTCTCCTTGATGCCATCAGCCCCTGCAGTGTCACAATGGCTCCTTGGTTCCATGAGGAACACAATAGCTTGGCATAAGCATTGAGCAACAGCTGCTGAACACACCTGGCAACATCTGCTTGCATCAAAAGAGGGCTTCAAGCTGACAATGGCACCAGCAGCTTCCATCTGCAACAGAGACCCAGGAAAGGACAGGCTGTGCCGGTTTTGACAAATGTGGAGGAAAATATCCTCTGATAGAAGGCAGGTTACACCCAGCCCTCCCCCACCAGCTTCGGGAAAAAAGAATTTTCCTGGGAAGAAAGTGAAAGAGATAAAAACCATTTTTTAACAAACACCCAGGAAAAGGAGAACAATGCTAAATATTAAAAGCTCTCGCTGTGCAGAGAAAGCTGGGATAATTTGAGAGTCCTTCCGTGTTTCGGTGGGGTCTCCTGAAACATCCATAGACAGCGAGGCCCGTGCAAAGAAATAGGGAGCCATTCTTGAGAGAAGTTTCAGAGCTCTTTCTTCTCCAGCCACATGGGCGGGGCACTGCCAAAGAACTGAGCAATCACGGCACAACCAGGGCCCTCCTGGCACAGGGCAACACAAAATAAGCAGTGCTGAACAGGATTAGGGCACATGTCAGCAGGGAGCAGGGAGACCCCGTGCCCAGGCCATGCCTCTACCCCAGGGTCCCCTCTCCCATGACCTCATGGCAGGGGGGAGGAACCCCAACACTTCCGGAGGTGTAGTCTCTCTCCTCCTCCTTGCAGCTGGCTCATGGGCCCACATTCAGGGCCCCCACCTCGGGAGAAAATTCTCCCAATGTGGTCTGATGTTGAAAGAGTCAAGAAGAGAAGAAGGGAAAAAAAACCCCAAAGTCCCAGGAAAACAAAGTTCAACTCTCCATCTCCCCCCAGAGAAAAGGAGCTGAAAACTGGCTAAAAAGAAACAAAGTTGCTTCCTCCGCTCTTGCTGCAAGCAGGATGCAGAGGAGTGTGTATGTGTGTCCTTGAACAAACGCTCTGAGAAGTTTGTCCGGTTTTTTTTTCCTCTCCCCCCTCTCAGGCTCAGTTGAAAGGCACAGAAATGCACAAAGTTCACTTCTGGGCATAGAGCAGCAATAGGGGATACACATGATAAAGTCACCCCAAGACACAGGGACAGAGAATTCAGTGGAAAGACTCCGAGAATTCTGCTCCCAGAGAATTCTGCTCACCCTGACCCTTGTAGAAAAGGGACATCGTTCCCGGCAGCCTGTACTGAGCATGTGGCTCCTGAGTGGGGTTTGTTGTTTAGGAAACCTGCTCCGGCTTTTCCATTCTTTCCTTCCAAACAGGAAAACTTCTCCTGGGGCTGTGTGCAGGCAGAGCCCTGAGGAGAGCAGGTGGCACATGGTGCGCTGGGCTGGGACAGCCAGCTGCAGAGCTCAAGGGAAGAAGCCCAAAGTGTCACAATGGCTCCTTGCCTTCACATGCAACACCTGGGTCACAATGGTCTCCTTGATTCCATGAGGCCCCACTGTGTCACAATGGCTCCTTGGTTCCATCGGGTTCCGCAGTGTCACCATGGTCTCTTTTGATCCGCACTGTCATCATGGACAATTGGTTCCATGAGGCCCCGCAGTGTCACAATGGTCCCTTGCTTCCATAGGTTTGATGTTGTAACAATGGACTCCTTGCTTCTATGAGCTAGCCTGCTTTTTGCAGAGGTGTCTTTGGTTCCAACAAGGCCCCGCTGTGTCTCAGTGCACCCTGGCTTCCATGTGGATCTGGAGCATCACAAAGGCTCCTTGGTTCCACCAGGTCCTGCTGTGTCACAATGGGTCCTGTGGTCCCCGAGGCCCTCCAAAGTCATCATGGAGGCTTGCTTCCATGAGGTTCCATTATGTGCCAGTGCTCATCTTGGTTCCAGGAGTTTCCTTAGTGTCACAATGCTCTCCATGCTTCCATGATTCCCCACAATGTCACAATGCTCTCCATGCTTCCATTAGGCCCTGCTTTGCCACAATGGTCCCCTTGTTTCCATGAGGCCCCGCTGTGTCACAATGGACGCATGGTTCCGTGATGTTGCGTGGTGTCACCGTGCTCTTCTTGAATCCGCCGTGTTACCATGGACCATTGGTTCCATGCGGCCTGGCCGTGTCACAATGGGCTCCGTGATTCCATGATTCCCCACGGTGTCACAATGGAGCCTTGTTTCTAGGAGGTTCTGTACTGTCACAATGGTCTCCTTGATGCCATCAGCCCCTGCAGTGTCACAATGGCTCCTTGGTTCCATGAGGAACACAATAGCTTGGCATAAGCATTGAGCAACAGCTGCTGAACACACCTGGCAACATCTGCTTGCATCAAAAGAGGGCTTCAAGCTGACAATGGCACCAGCAGCTTCCATCTGCAACAGAGACCCAGGAAAGGACAGGCTGTGCCGGTTTTGACAAATGTGGAGGAAAATATCCTCTGATAGAAGGCAGGTTACACCCAGCCCTCCCCCACCAGCTTCGGGAAAAAAGAATTTTCCTGGGAAGAAAGTGAAAGAGATAAAAACCATTTTTTAACAAACACCCAGGAAAAGGAGAACAATGCTAAATATTAAAAGCTCTCGCTGTGCAGAGAAAGCTGGGATAATTTGAGAGTCCTTCCGTGTTTCGGTGGGGTCTCCTGAAACATCCATAGACAGCGAGGCCCGTGCAAAGAAATAGGGAGCCATTCTTGAGAGAAGTTTCAGAGCTCTTTCTTCTCCAGCCACATGGGCGGGGCACTGCCAAAGAACTGAGCAGTCACGGCACAACCAGGGCCCTCCTGGCACAGGGCAACACAAAATAAGCAGTGCTGAACAGGATTAGGGCACATGTCAGCAGGGAGCAGGGAGACCCCGTGCCCAGGCCATGCCTCTACCCCAGGGTCCCCTCTCCCATGACCTCATGGCAGGGGGGAGGAACCCCAACACTTCCGGAGGTGTAGTCTCTCTCCTCCTCCTTGCAGCTGGCTCATGGGCCCACATTCAGGGCCCCCACCTCGGGAGAAAATTCTCCCAATGTGGTCTGATGTTGAAAGAGTCAAGAAGAGAAGAAGGGAAAAAAAACCCCAAAGTCCCAGGAAAACAAAGTTCAACTCTCCATCTCCCCCCAGAGAAAAGGAGCTGAAAACTGGCTAAAAAGAAACAAAGTTGCTTCCTCCGCTCTTGCTGCAAGCAGGATGCAGAGGAGTGTGTATGTGTGTCCTTGAACAAACGCTCTGAGAAGTTTGTCCGGTTTTTTTTTCCTCTCCCCCCTCTCAGGCTCAGTTGAAAGGCACAGAAATGCACAAAGTTCACTTCTGGGCATAGAGCAGCAATAGGGGATACACATGATAAAGTCACCCCAAGACACAGGGACAGAGAATTCAGTGGAAAGACTCCGAGAATTCTGCTCCCAGAGAATTCTGCTCACCCTGACCCTTGTAGAAAAGGGACATCGTTCCCGGCAGCCTGTACTGAGCATGTGGCTCCTGAGTGGGGTTTGTTGTTTAGGAAACCTGCTCCGGCTTTTCCATTCTTTCCTTCCAAACAGGAAAACTTCTCCTGGGGCTGTGTGCAGGCAGAGCCCTGAGGAGAGCAGGTGGCACATGGTGCGCTGGGCTGGGACAGCCAGCTGCAGAGCTCAAGGGAAGAAGCCCAAAGTGTCACAATGGCTCCTTGCCTTCACATGCAACACCTGGGTCACAATGGTCTCCTTGATTCCATGAGGCCCCACTGTGTCACAATGGCTCCTTGGTTCCATCGGGTTCCGCAGTGTCACCATGGTCTCTTTTGATCCGCACTGTCATCATGGACAATTGGTTCCATGAGGCCCCGCAGTGTCACAATGGTCCCTTGCTTCCATAGGTTTGATGTTGTAACAATGGACTCCTTGCTTCTATGAGCTAGCCTGCTTTTTGCAGAGGTGTCTTTGGTTCCAACAAGGCCCCGCTGTGTCTCAGTGCACCCTGGCTTCCATGTGGATCTGGAGCATCACAAAGGCTCCTTGGTTCCACCAGGTCCTGCTGTGTCACAATGGGTCCTGTGGTCCCCGAGGCCCTCCAAAGTCATCATGGAGGCTTGCTTCCATGAGGTTCCATTATGTGCCAGTGGTCATCTTGGTTCCAGGAGTTTCCTTAGTGTCACAATGCTCTCCATGCTTCCATGATTCCCCACAATGTCACAATGCTCTCCATGCTTCCATTAGGCCCTGCTTTGCCACAATGGTCCCCTTGTTTCCATGAGGCCCCGCTGTGTCACAATGGACCTATGGTTCCATGATGTTGCGTGGTGTCACCGTGCTCTTCTTGAATCCGCCGTGTTACCATGGACCATTGGTTCCATGCGGCCTGGCCGTGTCACAATGGGCTCCGTGATTCCATGATTCCCCACGGTGTCACAATGGAGCCTTGTTTCTAGGAGGTTCTGTACTGTCACAATTGCCTCCTTGATGCCATCAGCCCCTGCAGTGTCACAATGGCTCCTTGGTTCCATGAGGAACACAATAGCTTGGCATAAGCATTGAGCAACAGCTGCTGAACACACCTGGCAACATCTGCTTGCATCAAAAGAGGGCTTCAAGCTGACAATGGCACCAGCAGCTTCCATCTGCAACAGAGACCCAGGAAAGGACAGGCTGTGCCGGTTTTGACAAATGTGGAGGAAAATATCCTCTGATAGAAGGCAGGTTACACCCAGCCCTCCCCCACCAGCTTCGGGAAAAAAGAATTTTCCTGGGAAGAAAGTGAAAGAGATAAAAACCATTTTTTAACAAACACCCAGGAAAAGGATAACAATGCTAAATGTTAAAAGCTCTCGCTGTGCAGAGAAAGCTGGGATAATTTGAGAGTCCTTCCGTGTTTCGGTGGGGTCTCCTGAAACATCCATAGACAGCGAGGCCCGTGCAAAGAAATAGGGAGCCATTCATGAGAGAAGTTTCAGAGCTCTTTCTTCTCCAGCCACATGGGCGGGGCACTGCCAAAGAACTGAGCAATCACGGCACAACCAGGGCCCTCCTGGCACAGGGCAACACAAAATAAGCAGTGCTGAACAGGATTAGGGCACATGTCAGCAGGGAGCAGGGAGACCCCGTGCCCAGGCCATGCCTCTACCCCAGGGTCCCCTCTCCCATGACCTCATGGCAGGGGGGAGGAACCCCAACACTTCCGGAGGTGTAGTCTCTCTCCTCCTCCTTGCAGCTGGCTCATGGGCCCACATTCAGGGCCCCCACCTCGGGAGAAAATTCTCCCAATGTGGTCTGATGTTGAAAGAGTCAAGAAGAGAAGAAGGGAAAAAAAACCCCAAAGTCCCAGGAAAACAAAGTTCAACTCTCCATCTCCCCCCAGAGAAAAGGAGCTGAAAACTGGCTAAAAAGAAACAAAGTTGCTTCCTCTGCTCTTGCTGCAAGCAGGATGCAGAGGAGTGTGTATGTGTGTCCTTGAACAAACGCTCTGAGAAGTTTGTCCGGTTTTTTTTTCCTCTCCCCCCTCTCAGGCTCAGTTGAAAGGCACAGAAATGCACAAAGTTCACTTCTGGGCATAGAGCAGCAATAGGGGATACACATGATAAAGTCACCCCAAGACACAGGGACAGAGAATTCAGTGGAAAGACTCCGAGAATTCTGCTCCCAGAGATCATTCATTCCTGCTCACCCTGACCCTTGTAGAAAGGGGACATCGTTCCCGGCAGCCTGTACTGAGCATGTGGCTCCTGAGTGGGGTTTGTTGTTTGGGAAACCTGCTCCGGCTTTTCCATTCTTTCCTTCCAAACAGGAAAACTTCTCCTGGGGCTGTGTGCAGGCAGAGCCCTGAGGAGAGCAGGTGGCACATGGTGCGCTGGGCTGGGACAGCCAGCTGCAGAGCTCAAGGGAAGAAGCCCAAAGTGTCACAATGGCTCCTTGCCTTCACATGCAACACCTGGGTCACAATGGTCTCCTTGATTCCATGAGGCCCCACTGTGTCACAATGGCTCCTTGGTTCCATCGGGTTCCGCAGTGTCACCATGGTCTCCTTTGATCCGCACTGTCATCATGGACAATTGGTTCCATGAGGCCCCGCAGTGTCACAATGGTCCCTTGCTTCCATAGGTTTGATGTTGTAACAATGGACTCCTTGCTTCTATGAGCTAGCCTGCTTTTTGCAGAGGTGTCTTTGGTTCCAACAAGGCCCCGCTGTGTCTCAGTGCACCCTGGCTTCCATGTGGATCTGGAGCATCACAAAGGCTCCTTGGTTCCACCAGGTCCTGCTGTGTCACAATGGGTCCTGTGGTCCCCGAGGCCCTCCAAAGTCATCATGGAGGCTTGCTTCCATGAGGTTCCATTATGTGCCAGTGCTCATCTTGGTTCCAGGAGTTTCCTTAGTGTCACAATGCTCTCCATGCTTCCATGATTCCCCACAATGTCACAATGCTCTCCATGCTTCCATTAGGCCCTGCTTTGCCACAATGGTCCCCTTGTTTCCATGAGGCCCCGCTGTGTCACAATGGACCTATGGTTCCATGATGTTGCGTGGTGTCACCGTGCTCTTCTTGAATCCGCCGTGTTACCATGGACCATTGGTTCCATGCGGCCTGGCCGTGTCACAATGGGCTCCGTGATTCCATGATTCCCCACGGTGTCACAATGGAGCCTTGTTTCTAGGAGGTTCTGTACTGTCACAATTGTCTCCTTGATGCCATCAGCCCCTGCAGTGTCACAATGGCTCCTTGGTTCCATGAGGAACACAATAGCTTGGCATAAGCATTGAGCAACAGCTGCTGAACACACCTGGCAACATCTGCTTGCATCAAAAGAGGGCTTCAAGCTGACAATGGCACCAGCAGCCATTGGAAAGGACAGGCTGTGCTGGTTTGGACAAATTTGGAGGAAAATATCCTCTGATAGAAGGCAGGTTACACCCAGCCCTCCCCCACCAGCTTCGGGAAAAAAGAATTTTCCTGGGAAGAAAGTGAAAGAGATAAAAACTATTTTTTTAACAAACACCCAGGAAAAGGAGAACAATGCTAAATATTAAAAGCTCTCGCTGTGCAGAGAAAGCTGGGATAATTTGAGAGTCCTTCCGTGTTTCGGTGGGGTCTCCTGAAACATCCATAGACAGCGAGGCCCGTGCAAAGAAATAGGGAGCCATTCTTGAGAGAAGTTTCAGAGCTCTTTCTTCTCCAGCCACATGGGCGGGGCACTGCCAAAGAACTGAGCAGTCACGGCACAACCAGGGCCCTCCTGGCACAGGGCAACACAAAATAAGCAGTGCTGAACAGGATTAGGGCACATGTCAGCAGGGAGCAGGGAGACCCCGTGCCCAGGCCATGCCTCTACCCCAGGGTCCCCTCTCCCATGACCTCATGGCAGGGGGGAGGAACCCCAACACTTCCGGAGGTGTAGTCTCTCTCCTCCTCCTTGCAGCTGGCTCATGGGCCCACATTCAGGGCCCCCACCTCGGGAGAAAATTCTCCCAATGTGGTCTGATGTTGAAAGAGTCAAGAAGAGAAGAAGGGAAAAAAAACCCCAAAGTCCCAGGAAAACAAAGTTCAACTCTCCATCTCCCCCCAGAGAAAAGGAGCTGAAAACTGGCTAAAAAGAAACAAAGTTGCTTCCTCCGCTCTTGCTGCAAGCAGGATGCAGAGGAGTGTGTATGTGTGTCCTTGAACAAACGCTCTGAGAAGTTTGTCCGGTTTTTTTTTCCTCTCCCCCCTCTCAGGCTCAGTTGAAAGGCACAGAAATGCACAAAGTTCACTTCTGGGCATAGAGCAGCAATAGGGGATACACATGATAAAGTCACCCCAAGACACAGGGACAGAGAATTCAGTGGAAAGACTCCGAGAATTCTGCTCCCAGAGAATTCTGCTCACCCTGACCCTTGTAGAAAAGGGACATCGTTCCCGGCAGCCTGTACTGAGCATGTGGCTCCTGAGTGGGGTTTGTTGTTTAGGAAACCTGCTCAGGCTTTTCCATTCTTTCCTTCCAAACAGGAAAACTTCTCCTGGGGCTGTGTGCAGGCAGAGCCCTGAGGAGAGCAGGTGGCACATGGTGCGCTGGGCTGGGACAGCCAGCTGCAGAGCTCAAGGGAAGAAGCCCAAAGTGTCACAATGGCTCCTTGCCTTCACATGCAACACCTGGGTCACAATGGTCTCCTTGATTCCATGAGGCCCCACTGTGTCACAATGGCTCCTTGGTTCCATCGGGTTCCGCAGTGTCACCATGGTCTCTTTTGATCCGCACTGTCATCATGGACAATTGGTTCCATGAGGCCCCGCAGTGTCACAATGGTCCCTTGCTTCCATAGGTTTGATGTTGTAACAATGGACTCCTTGCTTCTATGAGCTAGCCTGCTTTTTGCAGAGGTGTCTTTGGTTCCAACAAGGCCCCGCTGTGTCTCAGTGCACCCTGGCTTCCATGTGGATCTGGAGCATCACAAAGGCTCCTTGGTTCCACCAGGTCCTGCTGTGTCACAATGGGTCCTGTGGTCCCCGAGGCCCTCCAAAGTCATCATGGAGGCTTGCTTCCATGAGGTTCCATTATGTGCCAGTGGTCATCTTGGTTCCAGGAGTTTCCTTAGTGTCACAATGCTCTCCATGCTTCCATGATTCCCCACAATGTCACAATGCTCTCCATGCTTCCATTAGGCCCTGCTTTGCCACAATGGTCCCCTTGTTTCCATGAGGCCCCGCTGTGTCACAATGGACCTATGGTTCCATGATGTTGCGTGGTGTCACCGTGCTCTTCTTGAATCCGCCGTGTTACCATGGACCATTGGTTCCATGCGGCCTGGCCGTGTCACAATGGGCTCCGTGATTCCATGATTCCCCACGGTGTCACAATGGAGCCTTGTTTCTAGGAGGTTCTGTACTGTCACAATTGCCTCCTTGATGCCATCAGCCCCTGCAGTGTCACAATGGCTCCTTGGTTCCATGAGGAACACAATAGCTTGGCATAAGCATTGAGCAACAGCTGCTGAACACACCTGGCAACATCTGCTTGCATCAAAAGAGGGCTTCAAGCTGACAATGGCACCAGCAGCTTCCATCTGCAACAGAGACCCAGGAAAGGACAGGCTGTGCCGGTTTTGACAAATGTGGAGGAAAATATCCTCTGATAGAAGGCAGGTTACACCCAGCCCTCCCCCACCAGCTTCGGGAAAAAAGAATTTTCCTGGGAAGAAAGTGAAAGAGATAAAAACCATTTTTTAACAAACACCCAGGAAAAGGAGAACAATGCTAAATGTTAAAAGCTCTCGCTGTGCAGAGAAAGCTGGGATAATTTGAGAGTCCTTCCGTGTTTCGGTGGGGTCTCCTGAAACATCCATAGACAGCGAGGCCCGTGCAAAGAAATAGGGAGCCATTCATGAGAGAAGTTTCAGAGCTCTTTCTTCTCCAGCCACATGGGCGGGGCACTGCCAAAGAACTGAGCAATCACGGCACAACCAGGGCCCTCCTGGCACAGGGCAACACAAAATAAGCAGTGCTGAACAGGATTAGGGCACATGTGAGCAGGGAGCAGGGAGACCCCGTGCCCAGGCCATGCCTCTACCCCAGGGTCCCCTCTCCCATGACCTCATGGCAGGGGGGAGGAACCCCAACACTTCCGGAGGTGTAGTCTCTCTCCTCCTCCTTGCAGCTGGCTCATGGGCCCACATTCAGGGCCCCCACCTCGGGAGAAAATTCTCCCAATGTGGTCTGATGTTGAAAGAGTCAAGAAGAGAAGAAGGGAAAAAAAACCCCAAAGTCCCAGGAAAACAAAGTTCAACTCTCCATCTCCCCCCAGAGAAAAGGAGCTGAAAACTGGCTAAAAAGAAACAAAGTTGCTTCCTCTGCTCTTGCTGCAAGCAGGATGCAGAGGAGTGTGTATGTGTGTCCTTGAACAAACGCTCTGAGAAGTTTGTCCGGTTTTTTTTTCCTCTCCCCCCTCTCAGGCTCAGTTGAAAGGCACAGAAATGCACAAAGTTCACTTCTGGGCATAGAGCAGCAATAGGGGATACACATGATAAAGTCACCCCAAGACACAGGGACAGAGAATTCAGTGGAAAGACTCCGAGAATTCTGCTCCCAGAGAATTCTGCTCACCCTGACCCTTGTAGAAAAGGGACATCGTTCCCGGCAGCCTGTACTGAGCATGTGGCTCCTGAGTGGGGTTTGTTGTTTAGGAAACCTGCTCCGGCTTTTCCATTCTTTCCTTCCAAACAGGAAAACTTCTCCTGGGGCTGTGTGCAGGCAGAGCCCTGAGGAGAGCAGGTGGCACATGGTGCGCTGGGCTGGGACAGCCAGCTGCAGAGCTCAAGGGAAGAAGCCCAAAGTGTCACAATGGCTCCTTGCCTTCACATGCAACACCTGGGTCACAATGGTCTCCTTGATTCCATGAGGCCCCACTGTGTCACAATGGCTCCTTGGTTCCATCGGGTTCCGCAGTGTCACCATGGTCTCTTTTGATCCGCACTGTCATCATGGACAATTGGTTCCATGAGGCCCCGCAGTGTCACAATGGTCCCTTGCTTCCATAGGTTTGATGTTGTAACAATGGACTCCTTGCTTCTATGAGCTAGCCTGCTTTTTGCAGAGGTGTCTTTGGTTCCAACAAGGCCCCGCTGTGTCTCAGTGCACCCTGGCTTCCATGTGGATCTGGAGCATCACAAAGGCTCCTTGGTTCCACCAGGTCCTGCTGTGTCACAATGGGTCCTGTGGTCCCCGAGGCCCTCCAAAGTCATCATGGAGGCTTGCTTCCATGAGGTTCCATTATGTGCCAGTGGTCATCTTGGTTCCAGGAGTTTCCTTAGTGTCACAATGCTCTCCATGCTTCCATGATTCCCCACAATGTCACAATGCTCTCCATGCTTCCATTAGGCCCTGCTTTGCCACAATGGTCCCCTTGTTTCCATGAGGCCCCGCTGTGTCACAATGGACCTATGGTTCCATGATGTTGCGTGGTGTCACCGTGCTCTTCTTGAATCCGCCGTGTTACCATGGACCATTGGTTCCATGCGGCCTGGCCGTGTCACAATGGGCTCCGTGATTCCATGATTCCCCACGGTGTCACAATGGAGCCTTGTTTCTAGGAGGTTCTGTACTGTCACAATTGCCTCCTTGATGCCATCAGCCCCTGCAGTGTCACAATGGCTCCTTGGTTCCATGAGGAACACAATAGCTTGGCATAAGCATTGAGCAACAGCTGCTGAACACACCTGGCAACATCTGCTTGCATCAAAAGAGGGCTTCAAGCTGACAATGGCACCAGCAGCTTCCATCTGCAACAGAGACCCAGGAAAGGACAGGCTGTGCCGGTTTTGACAAATGTGGAGGAAAATATCCTCTGATAGAAGGCAGGTTACACCCAGCCCTCCCCCACCAGCTTCGGGAAAAAAGAATTTTCCTGGGAAGAAAGTGAAAGAGATAAAAACCATTTTTTAACAAACACCCAGGAAAAGGAGAACAATGCTAAATGTTAAAAGCTCTCGCTGTGCAGAGAAAGCTGGGATAATTTGAGAGTCCTTCCGTGTTTCGGTGGGGTCTCCTGAAACATCCATAGACAGCGAGGCCCGTGCAAAGAAATAGGGAGCCATTCATGAGAGAAGTTTCAGAGCTCTTTCTTCTCCAGCCACATGGGCGGGGCACTGCCAAAGAACTGAGCAATCACGGCACAACCAGGGCCCTCCTGGCACAGGGCAACACAAAATAAGCAGTGCTGAACAGGATTAGGGCACATGTCAGCAGGGAGCAGGGAGACCCCGTGCCCAGGCCATGCCTCTACCCCAGGGTCCCCTCTCCCATGACCTCATGGCAGGGGGGAGGAACCCCAACACTTCCGGAGGTGTAGTCTCTCTCCTCCTCCTTGCAGCTGGCTCATGGGCCCACATTCAGGGCCCCCACCTCGGGAGAAAATTCTCCCAATGTGGTCTGATGTTGAAAGAGTCAAGAAGAGAAGAAGGGAAAAAAAACCCCAAAGTCCCAGGAAAACAAAGTTCAACTCTCCATCTCCCCCCAGAGAAAAGGAGCTGAAAACTGGCTAAAAAGAAACAAAGTTGCTTCCTCTGCTCTTGCTGCAAGCAGGATGCAGAGGAGTGTGTATGTGTGTCCTTGAACAAACGCTCTGAGAAGTTTGTCCGGTTTTTTTTTCCTCTCCCCCCTCTCAGGCTCAGTTGAAAGGCACAGAAATGCACAAAGTTCACTTCTGGGCATAGAGCAGCAATAGGGGATACACATGATAAAGTCACCCCAAGACACAGGGACAGAGAATTCAGTGGAAAGACTCCGAGAATTCTGCTCCCAGAGAATTCTGCTCACCCTGACCCTTGTAGAAAAGGGACATCGTTCCCGGCAGCCTGTACTGAGCATGTGGCTCCTGAGTGGGGTTTGTTGTTTAGGAAACCTGCTCCGGCTTTTCCATTCTTTCCTTCCAAACAGGAAAACTTCTCCTGGGGCTGTGTGCAGGCAGAGCCCTGAGGAGAGCAGGTGGCACATGGTGCGCTGGGCTGGGACAGCCAGCTGCAGAGCTCAAGGGAAGAAGCCCAAAGTGTCACAATGGCTCCTTGCCTTCACATGCAACACCTGGGTCACAATGGTCTCCTTGATTCCATGAGGCCCCACTGTGTCACAATGGCTCCTTGGTTCCATCGGGTTCCGCAGTGTCACCATGGTCTCTTTTGATCCGCACTGTCATCATGGACAATTGGTTCCATGAGGCCCCGCAGTGTCACAATGGTCCCTTGCTTCCATAGGTTTGATGTTGTAACAATGGACTCCTTGCTTCTATGAGCTAGCCTGCTTTTTGCAGAGGTGTCTTTGGTTCCAACAAGGCCCCGCTGTGTCTCAGTGCACCCTGGCTTCCATGTGGATCTGGAGCATCACAAAGGCTCCTTGGTTCCACCAGGTCCTGCTGTGTCACAATGGGTCCTGTGGTCCCCGAGGCCCTCCAAAGTCATCATGGAGGCTTGCTTCCATGAGGTTCCATTATGTGCCAGTGGTCATCTTGGTTCCAGGAGTTTCCTTAGTGTCACAATGCTCTCCATGCTTCCATGATTCCCCACAATGTCACAATGCTCTCCATGCTTCCATTAGGCCCTGCTTTGCCACAATGGTCCCCTTGTTTCCATGAGGCCCCGCTGTGTCACAATGGACCTATGGTTCCATGATGTTGCGTGGTGTCACCGTGCTCTTCTTGAATCCGCCGTGTTACCATGGACCATTGGTTCCATGCGGCCTGGCCGTGTCACAATGGGCTCCGTGATTCCATGATTCCCCACGGTGTCACAATGGAGCCTTGTTTCTAGGAGGTTCTGTACTGTCACAATTGCCTCCTTGATGCCATCAGCCCCTGCAGTGTCACAATGGCTCCTTGGTTCCATGAGGAACACAATAGCTTGGCATAAGCATTGAGCAACAGCTGCTGAACACACCTGGCAACATCTGCTTGCATCAAAAGAGGGCTTCAAGCTGACAATGGCACCAGCAGCTTCCATCTGCAACAGAGACCCAGGAAAGGACAGGCTGTGCCGGTTTTGACAAATGTGGAGGAAAATATCCTCTGATAGAAGGCAGGTTACACCCAGCCCTCCCCCACCAGCTTCGGGAAAAAAGAATTTTCCTGGGAAGAAAGTGAAAGAGATAAAAACCATTTTTTAACAAACACCCAGGAAAAGGATAACAATGCTAAATGTTAAAAGCTCTCGCTGTGCAGAGAAAGCTGGGATAATTTGAGAGTCCTTCCGTGTTTCGGTGGGGTCTCCTGAAACATCCATAGACAGCGAGGCCCGTGCAAAGAAATAGGGAGCCATTCATGAGAGAAGTTTCAGAGCTCTTTCTTCTCCAGCCACATGGGCGGGGCACTGCCAAAGAACTGAGCAATCACGGCACAACCAGGGCCCTCCTGGCACAGGGCAACACAAAATAAGCAGTGCTGAACAGGATTAGGGCACATGTCAGCAGGGAGCAGGGAGACCCCGTGCCCAGGCCATGCCTCTACCCCAGGGTCCCCTCTCCCATGACCTCATGGCAGGGGGGAGGAACCCCAACACTTCCGGAGGTGTAGTCTCTCTCCTCCTCCTTGCAGCTGGCTCATGGGCCCACATTCAGGGCCCCCACCTCGGGAGAAAATTCTCCCAATGTGGTCTGATGTTGAAAGAGTCAAGAAGAGAAGAAGGGAAAAAAAACCCCAAAGTCCCAGGAAAACAAAGTTCAACTCTCCATCTCCCCCCAGAGAAAAGGAGCTGAAAACTGGCTAAAAAGAAACAAAGTTGCTTCCTCTGCTCTTGCTGCAAGCAGGATGCAGAGGAGTGTGTATGTGTGTCCTTGAACAAACGCTCTGAGAAGTTTGTCCGGTTTTTTTTTCCTCTCCCCCCTCTCAGGCTCAGTTGAAAGGCACAGAAATGCACAAAGTTCACTTCTGGGCATAGAGCAGCAATAGGGGATACACATGATAAAGTCACCCCAAGACACAGGGACAGAGAATTCAGTGGAAAGACTCCGAGAATTCTGCTCCCAGAGAATTCTGCTCACCCTGACCCTTGTAGAAAAGGGACATCGTTCCCGGCAGCCTGTACTGAGCATGTGGCTCCTGAGTGGGGTTTGTTGTTTAGGAAACCTGCTCAGGCTTTTCCATTCTTTCCTTCCAAACAGGAAAACTTCTCCTGGGGCTGTGTGCAGGCAGAGCCCTGAGGAGAGCAGGTGGCACATGGTGCGCTGGGCTGGGACAGCCAGCTGCAGAGCTCAAGGGAAGAAGCCCAAAGTGTCACAATGGCTCCTTGCCTTCACATGCAACACCTGGGTCACAATGGTCTCCTTGATTCCATGAGGCCCCACTGTGTCACAATGGCTCCTTGGTTCCATCGGGTTCCGCAGTGTCACCATGGTCTCTTTTGATCCGCATTGTCATCATGGACAATTGGTTCCATGAGGCCCCGCAGTGTCACAATGGTCCCTTGCTTCCATAGGTTTGATGTTGTAACAATGGACTCCTTGCTTCTATGAGCTAGCCTGCTTTTTGCAGAGGTGTCTTTGGTTCCAACAAGGCCCCGCTGTGTCTCAGTGCACCCTGGCTTCCATGTGGATCTGGAGCATCACAAAGGCTCCTTGGTTCCACCAGGTCCTGCTGTGTCACAATGGGTCCTGTGGTCCCCGAGGCCCTCCAAAGTCATCATGGAGGCTTGGTTCCATGAGGTTCCATTATGTGCCAGTGGTCATCTTGGTTCCAGGAGTTTCCTTAGTGTCACAATGCTCTCCATGCTTCCATGATTCCCCACAATGTCACAATGCTCTCCATGCTTCCATTAGGCCCTGCTTTGCCACAATGGTCCCCTTGTTTCCATGAGGCCCCGCTGTGTCACAATGGACCTATGGTTCCATGATGTTGCGTGGTGTCACCGTGCTCTTCTTGAATCCGCCGTGTAACCATGGACCATTGGTTCCATGCGGCCTGGCCGTGTCACAATGGGCTCCGTGATTCCATGATTCCCCACGGTGTCACAATGGAGCCTTGTTTCTAGGAGGTTCTGTACTGTCACAATTGTCTCCTTGATGCCATCAGCCCCTGCAGTGTCACAATGGCTCCTTGGTTCCATGAGGAACACAATAGCTTGGCATAAGCATTGAGCAACAGCTGCTGAACACACCTGGCAACATCTGCTTGCATCAAAAGAGGGCTTCAAGCTGACAATGGCACCAGCAGCTTCCATCTGCAACAGAGACCCAGGAAAGGACAGGCTGTGCCGGTTTTGACAAATGTGGAGGAAAATATCCTCTGATAGAAGGCAGGTTACACCCAGCCCTCCCCCACCAGCTTCGGGAAAAAAGAATTTTCCTGGGAAGAAAGTGAAAGAGATAAAAACCATTTTTTAACAAACACCCAGGAAAAGGAGAACAATGCTAAATATTAAAAGCTCTCGCTGTGCAGAGAAAGCTGGGATAATTTGAGAGTCCTTCCGTGTTTCGGTGGGGTCTCCTGAAACATCCATAGACAGCGAGGCCCGTGAAAAGAAATAGGGAGCCATTCATGAGAGAAGTTTCAGAGCTCTTTCTTCTCCAGCCACATGGGCGGGGCACTGCCAAAGAACTGAGCAATCACGGCACAACCAGGGCCCTCCTGGCACAGGGCAACACAAAATAAGCAGTGCTGAACAGGATTAGGGCACATGTGAGCAGGGAGCAGGGAGACCCCGTGCCCAGGCCATGCCTCTACCCCAGGGTCCCCTCTCCCATGACCTCATGGCAGGGGGGAGGAACCCCAACACTTCCGGAGGTGTAGTCTCTCTCCTCCTCCTTGCAGCTGGCTCATGGGCCCACATTCAGGGCCCCCACCTCGGGAGAAAATTCTCCCAATGTGGTCTGATGTTGAAAGAGTCAAGAAGAGAAGAAGGGAAAAAAAACCCCAAAGTCCCAGGAAAACAAAGTTCAACTCTCCATCTCCCCCCAGAGAAAAGGAGCTGAAAACTGGCTAAAAAGAAACAAAGTTGCTTCCTCTGCTCTTGCTGCAAGCAGGATGCAGAGGAGTGTGTATGTGTGTCCTTGAACAAACGCTCTGAGAAGTTTGTCCGGTTTTTTTTTCCTCTCCCCCCTCTCAGGCTCAGTTGAAAGGCACAGAAATGCACAAAGTTCACTTCTGGGCATAGAGCAGCAATAGGGGATACACATGATAAAGTCACCCCAAGACACAGGGACAGAGAATTCAGTGGAAAGACTCCGAGAATTCTGCTCCCAGAGAATTCTGCTCACACTGACCCTTGTAGAAAGGGGACATCAGTCCCGGCAGCCTGTACTGAGCATGTGGCTCCTGAGTGGGGTTTGTTGTTTGGGAAACCTGCTCCGGCTTTTCCATTCTTTCCTTCCAAACAGGAAAACTTCTCCTGGGGCTGTGTGCAGGCAGAGCCCTGAGGAGAGCAGGTGGCACATGGTGCGCTGGGCTGGGACAGCCAGCTGCAGAGCTCAAGGGAAGAAGCCCAAAGTGTCACAATGGCTCCTTGCCTTCACATGCAACACCTGGGTCACAATGGTCTCCTTGATTCCATGAGGCCCCACTGTGTCACAATGGCTCCTTGGTTCCATCGGGTTCCGCAGTGTCACCATGGTCTCTTTTGATCCGCACTGTCATCATGGACAATTGGTTCCATGAGGCCCCGCAGTGTCACAATGGTCCCTTGCTTCCATAGGTTTGATGTTGTAACAATGGACTCCTTGCTTCTATGAGCTAGCCTGCTTTTTGCAGAGGTGTCTTTGGTTCCAACAAGGCCCCGCTGTGTCTCAGTGCACCCTGGCTTCCATGTGGATCTGGAGCATCACAAAGGCTCCTTGGTTCCACCAGGTCCTGCTGTGTCACAATGGGTCCTGTGGTCCCCGAGGCCCTCCAAAGTCATCATGGAGGCTTGCTTCCATGAGGTTCCATTATGTGCCAGTGGTCATCTTGGTTCCAGGAGTTTCCTTAGTGTCACAATGCTCTCCATGCTTCCATGATTCCCCACAATGTCACAATGCTCTCCATGCTTCCATTAGGCCCTGCTTTGCCACAATGGTCCCCTTGTTTCCATGAGGCCCCGCTGTGTCACAATGGACCTATGGTTCCATGATGTTGCGTGGTGTCACCGTGCTCTTCTTGAATCCGCCGTGTTACCATGGACCATTGGTTCCATGCGGCCTGGCCGTGTCACAATGGGCTCCGTGATTCCATGATTCCCCACGGTGTCACAATGGAGCCTTGTTTCTAGGAGGTTCTGTACTGTCACAATTGCCTCCTTGATGCCATCAGCCCCTGCAGTGTCACAATGGCTCCTTGGTTCCATGAGGAACACAATAGCTTGGCATAAGCATTGAGCAACAGCTGCTGAACACACCTGGCAACATCTGCTTGCATCAAAAGAGGGCTTCAAGCTGACAATGGCACCAGCAGCTTCCATCTGCAACAGAGACCCAGGAAAGGACAGGCTGTGCCGGTTTTGACAAATGTGGAGGAAAATATCCTCTGATAGAAGGCAGGTTACACCCAGCCCTCCCCCACCAGCTTCGGGAAAAAAGAATTTTCCTGGGAAGAAAGTGAAAGAGATAAAAACCATTTTTTAACAAACACCCAGGAAAAGGAGAACAATGCTAAATATTAAAAGCTCTCGCTGTGCAGAGAAAGCTGGGATAATTTGAGAGTCCTTCCGTGTTTCGGTGGGGTCTCCTGAAACATCCATAGACAGCGAGGCCCGTGCAAAGAAATAGGGAGCCATTCATGAGAGAAGTTTCAGAGCTCTTTCTTCTCCAGCCACATGGGCGGGGCACTGCCAAAGAACTGAGCAGTCACGGCACAACCAGGGCCCTCCTGGCACAGGGCAACACAAAATAAGCAGTGCTGAACAGGATTAGGGCACATGTCAGCAGGGAGCAGGGAGACCCCGTGCCCAGGCCATGCCTCTACCCCAGGGTCCCCTCTCCCATGACCTCATGGCAGGGGGGAGGAACCCCAACACTTCCGGAGGTGTAGTCTCTCTCCTCCTCCTTGCAGCTGGCTCATGGGCCCACATTCAGGGCCCCCACCTCAGTAGAAAATTCTCCCAATGTGGTCTGATGTTGAAAGAGTCAAGAAGAGAAGAAGGGAAAAAAACCCCCAAAGTCCCAGGAAAACAAAGTTCAACTCTCCATCTCCCCCCAGAGAAAAGGAGCTGAAAACTGGCTAAAAAGAAACAAAGTTGCTTCCTCTGCTCTTGCTGCAAGCAGGATGCAGAGGAGTGTGTATGTGTGTCCTTGAACAAACGCTCTGAGAAGTTTGTCCGGTTTTTTTTCCCTCTCCCCCCTCTCAGGCTCAGTTGAAAGGCACAGAAATGCACAAAGTTCACTTCTGGGCATAGAGCAGCGATAGGGGATACACATGATAAAGTCACCCCAAGACACAGGGACAGAGAATTCAGTGGAAAGACTCCGAGAATTCTGCTCCCAGAGAATTCTGCTCACCCTGACCCTTGTAGAAAGGGGACATCGTTCCCGGCAGCCTGTACTGAGCATGTGGCTCCTGAGTGGGGTTTGTTGTTTGGGAAACCTGCTCCGGCTTTTCCATTCTTTCCTTCCAAACAGGAAAACTTCTCCTGGGGCTGTGTGCAGGCAGAGCCCTGAGGAGAGCAGGTGGCACATGGTGCGCTGGGCTGGGACAGCCAGCTGCAGAGCTCAAGGGAAGAAGCCCAAAGTGTCACAATGGCTCCTTGCCTTCACATGCAACACCTGGGTCACAATGGTCTCCTTGATTCCATGAGGCCCCACTGTGTCACAATGGCTCCTTGGTTCCATCGGGTTCCGCAGTGTCACCATGGTCTCCTTTGATCCGCACTGTCATCATGGACAATTGGTTCCATGAGGCCCCGCAGTGTCACAATGGTCCCTTGCTTCCATAGGTTTGATGTTGTAACAATGGACTCCTTGCTTCTATGAGCTAGCCTGCTTTTTGCAGAGGTGTCTTTGGTTCCAACAAGGCCCCGCTGTGTCTCAGTGCACCCTGGCTTCCATGTGGATCTGGAGCATCACAAAGGCTCCTTGGTTCCACCAGGTCCTGCTGTGTCACAATGGGTCCTGTGGTCCCCGAGGCCCTCCAAAGTCATCATGGAGGCTTGCTTCCATGAGGTTCCATTATGTGCCAGTGGTCATCTTGGTTCCAGGAGTTTCCTTAGTGTCACAATGCTCTCCATGCTTCCATGATTCCCCACAATGTCACAATGCTCTCCATGCTTCCATTAGGCCCTGCTTTGCCACAATGGTCCCCTTGTTTCCATGAGGCCCCGCTGTGTCACAATGAACCTATGGTTCCATGATGTTGCGTGGTGTCACCGTGCTCTTCTTGAATCCGCCGTGTTACCATGGACCATTGGTTCCATGCGGCCTGGCCGTGTCACAATGGGCTCCGTGATTCCATGATTCCCCACGGTGTCACAATGGAGCCTTGTTTCTAGGAGGTTCTGTACTGTCACAATTGTCTCCTTGATGCCATCAGCCCCTGCAGTGTCACAATGGCTCCTTGGTTCCATGAGGAACACAATAGCTTGGCATAAGCATTGAGCAACAGCTGCTGAACACACCTGGCAACATCTGCTTGCATCAAAAGAGGGCTTCAAGCTGACAATGGCACCAGCAGCCATTGGAAAGGACAGGCTGTGCCGGTTTGGACAAATGTGGAGGAAAATATCCTCTGATAGAAGGCAGGTTACACCCAGCCCTCCCCCACCAGCTTCGGGAAAAAAGAATTTTCCTGGGAAGAAAGTGAAAGAGATAAAAACTATTTTTTTAACAAACACACAGGAAAAGGAGAACAATGCTAAATATTAAAAGCTCTCGCTGTGCAGAGAAAGCTGGGATAATTTGAGAGTCCTTCCGTGTTTCGGTGGGGTCTCCTGAAACATCCATAGACAGCGAGGCCCGTGCAAAGAAATAGGGAGCCATTCTTGAGAGAAGTTTCAGAGCTCTTTCTTCTCCAGCCACATGGGCGGGGCACTGCCAAAGAACTGAGCAGTCACGGCACAACCAGGGCCCTCCTGGCACAGGGCAACACAAAATAAGCAGTGCTGAACAGGATTAGGGCACATGTCAGCAGGGAGCAGGGAGACCCCGTGCCCAGGCCATGCCTCTACCCCAGGGTCCCCTCTCCCATGACCTCATGGCAGGGGGGAGGAACCCCAACACTTCCGGAGGTGTAGTCTCTCTCCTCCTCCTTGCAGCTGGCTCATGGGCCCACATTCAGGGCCCCCACCTCGGGAGAAAATTCTCCCAATGTGGTCTGATGTTGAAAGAGTCAAGAAGAGAAGAAGGGAAAAAAAACCCCAAAGTCCCAGGAAAACAAAGTTCAACTCTCCATCTCCCCCCAGAGAAAAGGAGCTGAAAACTGGCTAAAAAGAAACAAAGTTGCTTCCTCCGCTCTTGCTGCAAGCAGGATGCAGAGGAGTGTGTATGTGTGTCCTTGAACAAACGCTCTGAGAAGTTTGTCCGGTTTTTTTTTCCTCTCCCCCCTCTCAGGCTCAGTTGAAAGGCACAGAAATGCACAAAGTTCACTTCTGGGCATAGAGCAGCAATAGGGGATACACATGATAAAGTCACCCCAAGACACAGGGACAGAGAATTCAGTGGAAAGACTCCGAGAATTCTGCTCCCAGAGAATTCTGCTCACCCTGACCCTTGTAGAAAAGGGACATCGTTCCCGGCAGCCTGTACTGAGCATGTGGCTCCTGAGTGGGGTTTGTTGTTTAGGAAACCTGCTCCGGCTTTTCCATTCTTTCCTTCCAAACAGGAAAACTTCTCCTGGGGCTGTGTGCAGGCAGAGCCCTGAGGAGAGCAGGTGGCACATGGTGCGCTGGGCTGGGACAGCCAGCTGCAGAGCTCAAGGGAAGAAGCCCAAAGTGTCACAATGGCTCCTTGCCTTCACATGCAACACCTGGGTCACAATGGTCTCCTTGATTCCATGAGGCCCCACTGTGTCACAATGGCTCCTTGGTTCCATCGGGTTCCGCAGTGTCACCATGGTCTCTTTTGATCCGCACTGTCATCATGGACAATTGGTTCCATGAGGCCCCGCAGTGTCACAATGGTCCCTTGCTTCCATAGGTTTGATGTTGTAACAATGGACTCCTTGCTTCTATGAGCTAGCCTGCTTTTTGCAGAGGTGTCTTTGGTTCCAACAAGGCCCCGCTGTGTCTCAGTGCACCCTGGCTTCCATGTGGATCTGGAGCATCACAAAGGCTCCTTGGTTCCACCAGGTCCTGCTGTGTCACAATGGGTCCTGTGGTCCCCGAGGCCCTCCAAAGTCATCATGGAGGCTTGCTTCCATGAGGTTCCATTATGTGCCAGTGGTCATCTTGGTTCCAGGAGTTTCCTTAGTGTCACAATGCTCTCCATGCTTCCATGATTCCCCACAATGTCACAATGCTCTCCATGCTTCCATTAGGCCCTGCTTTGCCACAATGGTCCCCTTGTTTCCATGAGGCCCCGCTGTGTCACAATGGACCTATGGTTCCATGATGTTGCGTGGTGTCACCGTGCTCTTCTTGAATCCGCCGTGTTACCATGGACCATTGGTTCCATGCGGCCTGGCCGTGTCACAATGGGCTCCGTGATTCCATGATTCCCCACGGTGTCACAATGGAGCCTTGTTTCTAGGAGGTTCTGTACTGTCACAATTGCCTCCTTGATGCCATCAGCCCCCGCAGTGTCACAATGGCTCCTTGGTTCCATGAGGAACACAATAGCTTGGCATAAGCATTGAGCAACAGCTGCTGAACACACCTGGCAACATCTGCTTGCATCAAAAGAGGGCTTCAAGCTGACAATGGCACCAGCAGCTTCCATCTGCAACAGAGACCCAGGAAAGGACAGGCTGTGCCGGTTTTGACAAATGTGGAGGAAAATATCCTCTGATAGAAGGCAGGTTACACCCAGCCCTCCCCCACCAGCTTCGGGAAAAAAGAATTTTCCTGGGAAGAAAGTGAAAGAGATAAAAACCATTTTTTAACAAACACCCAGGAAAAGGAGAACAATGCTAAATGTTAAAAGCTCTCGCTGTGCAGAGAAAGCTGGGATAATTTGAGAGTCCTTCCGTGTTTCGGTGGGGTCTCCTGAAACATCCATAGACAGCGAGGCCCGTGCAAAGAAATAGGGAGCCATTCATGAGAGAAGTTTCAGAGCTCTTTCTTCTCCAGCCACATGGGCGGGGCACTGCCAAAGAACTGAGCAATCACGGCACAAGCAGGGCCCTCCTGGCACAGGGCAACACAAAATAACCAGTGCTGAACAGGATTAGGGCACATGTCAGCAGGGAGCAGGGAGACCCCGTGCCCAGGCCATGCCTCTACCCCAGGGTCCCCTCTCCCATGACCTCATGGCAGGGGGGAGGAACCCCAACACTTCCGGAGGTGTAGTCTCTCTCCTCCTCCTTGCAGCTGGCTCATGGGCCCACATTCAGGGCCCCCACCTCGGGAGAAAATTCTCCCAATGTGGTCTGATGTTGAAAGAGTCAAGAAGAGAAGAAGGGAAAAAAAACCCCAAAGTCCCAGGAAAACAAAGTTCAACTCTCCATCTCCCCCCAGAGAAAAGGAGCTGAAAACTGGCTAAAAAGAAACAAAGTTGCTTCCTCTGCTCTTGCTGCAAGCAGGATGCAGAGGAGTGTGTATGTGTGTCCTTGAACAAACGCTCTGAGAAGTTTGTCCGGTTTTTTTTTCCTCTCCCCCCTCTCAGGCTCAGTTGAAAGGCACAGAAATGCACAAAGTTCACTTCTGGGCATAGAGCAGCAATAGGGGATACACATGATAAAGTCACCCCAAGACACAGGGACAGAGAATTCAGTGGAAAGACTCCGAGAATTCTGCTCCCAGAGAATTCTGCTCACCCTGACCCTTGTAGAAAAGGGACATCGTTCCCGGCAGCCTGTACTGAGCATGTGGCTCCTGAGTGGGGTTTGTTGTTTAGGAAACCTGCTCCGGCTTTTCCATTCTTTCCTTCCAAACAGGAAAACTTCTCCTGGGGCTGTGTGCAGGCAGAGCCCTGAGGAGAGCAGGTGGCACATGGTGCGCTGGGCTGGGACAGCCAGCTGCAGAGCTCAAGGGAAGAAGCCCAAAGTGTCACAATGGCTCCTTGCCTTCACATGCAACACCTGGGTCACAATGGTCTCCTTGATTCCATGAGGCCCCACTGTGTCACAATGGCTCCTTGGTTCCATCGAGTTCCGCAGTGTCACCATGGTCTCTTTTGATCCGCACTGTCATCATGGACAATTGGTTCCATGAGGCCCCGCAGTGTCACAATGGTCCCTTGCTTCCATAGGTTTGATGTTGTAACAATGGACTCCTTGCTTCTATGAGCTAGCCTGCTTTTTGCAGAGGTGTCTTTGGTTCCAACAAGGCCCCGCTGTGTCTCAGTGCACCCTGGCTTCCATGTGGATCTGGAGCATCACAAAGGCTCCTTGGTTCCACCAGGTCCTGCTGTGTCACAATGGGTCCTGTGGTCCCTGAGGCCCTCCAAAGTCATCATGGAGGCTTGCTTCCATGAGGTTCCATTATGTGCCAGTGGTCATCTTGGTTCCAGGAGTTTCCTTAGTGTCACAATGCTCTCCATGCTTCCATGATTCCCCACAATGTCACAATGCTCTCCATGCTTCCATTAGGCCCTGCTTTGCCACAATGGTCCCCTTGTTTCCATGAGGCCCCGCTGTGTCACAATGGACCTATGGTTCCATGATGTTGCGTGGTGTCACCGTGCTCTTCTTGAATCCGCCGTGTTACCATGGACCATTGGTTCCATGCGGCCTGGCCGTGTCACAATGGGCTCCGTGATTCCATGATTCCCCACGGTGTCACAATGGAGCCTTGTTTCTAGGAGGTTCTGTACTGTCACAATTGCCTCCTTGATGCCATCAGCCCCTGCAGTGTCACAATGGCTCCTTGGTTCCATGAGGAACACAATAGCTTGGCATAAGCATTGAGCAACAGCTGCTGAACACACCTGGCAACATCTGCTTGCATCAAAAGAGGGCTTCAAGCTGAGAATGGCACCAGCAGCTTCCATCTGCAACAGAGACCCAGGAAAGGACAGGCTGTGCCGGTTTGGACAAATGTGGAGGAAAATATCCTCTGATAGAAGGCAGGTTACACCCAGCCCTCCCCCACCAGCTTCGGGAAAAAAGAATTTTCCTGGGAAGAAAGTGAAAGAGATAAAAACCATTTTTTAACAAACACCCAGGAAAAGGAGAACAATGCTAAATATTAAAAGCTCTCGCTGTGCAGAGAAAGCTGGGATAATTTGAGAGTCCTTCCGTGTTTCGGTGGGGTCTCCTGAAACATCCATAGACAGCGAGGCCCGTGCAAAGAAATAGGGAGCCATTCATGAGAGAAGTTTCAGAGCTCTTTCTTCTCCAGCCACATGGGCGGGGCACTGCCAAAGAACTGAGCAGTCACGGCACAACCAGGGCCCTCCTGGCACAGGGCAACACAAAATAAGCAGTGCTGAACAGGATTAGGGCACATGTCAGCAGGGAGCAGGGAGACCCCGTGCCCAGGCCATGCCTCTACCCCAGGGTCCCCTCTCCCATGATCTCATGGCAGGGGGGAGGAACCCCAACACTTCCGGAGGTGTAGTCTCTCTCCTCCTCCTTGCAGCTGGCTCATGGGCCCACATTCAGGGCCCCCACCTCAGTAGAAAATTCTCCCAATGTGGTCTGATGTTGAAAGAGTCAAGAAGAGAAGAAGGGAAAAAAAACCCCAAAGTCCCAGGAAAACAAAGTTCAACTCTCCATCTCCCCCCAGAGAAAAGGAGCTGAAAACTGGCTGAAAAGAAACAAAGTTGCTTCCTCCGCTCTTGCTGCAAGCAGGATGCAGAGGAGTGTGTATGTGTGTCCTTGAACAAACGCTCTGAGAAGTTTGTCCGGTTTTTTTTTCCTCTCCCCCCTCTCAGGCTCAGTTGAAAGGCACAGAAATGCACAAAGTTCACTTCTGGGCATAGAGCAGCAATAGGGGATACACATGATAAAGTCACCCCAAGACACAGGGACAGAGAATTCAGTGGAAAGACTCCGAGAATTCTGCTCCCAGAGAATTCTGCTCACCCTGACCCTTGTAGAAAAGGGACATCGTTCCCGGCAGCCTGTACTGAGCATGTGGCTCCTGAGTGGGGTTTGTTGTTTAGGAAACCTGCTCCGGCTTTTCCATTCTTTCCTTCCAAACAGGAAAACTTCTCCTGGGGCTGTGTGCAGGCAGAGCCCTGAGGAGAGCAGGTGGCACATGGTGCGCTGGGCTGGGACAGCCAGCTGCAGAGCTCAAGGGAAGAAGCCCAAAGTGTCACAATGGCTCCTTGCCTTCACATGCAACACCTGGGTCACAATGGTCTCCTTGATTCCATGAGGCCCCACTGTGTCACAATGGCTCCTTGGTTCCATCGGGTTCCGCAGTGTCACCATGGTCTCTTTTGATCCGCACTGTCATCATGGACAATTGGTTCCATGAGGCCCCGCAGTGTCACAATGGTCCCTTGCTTCCATAGGTTTGATGTTGTAACAATGGACTCCTTGCTTCTATGAGCTAGCCTGCTTTTTGCAGAGGTGTCTTTGGTTCCAACAAGGCCCCGCTGTGTCTCAGTGCACCCTGGCTTCCATGTGGATCTGGAGCATCACAAAGGCTCCTTGGTTCCACCAGGTCCTGCTGTGTCACAATGGGTCCTGTGGTCCCCGAGGCCCTCCAAAGTCATCATGGAGGCTTGCTTCCATGAGGTTCCATTATGTGCCAGTGGTCATCTTGGTTCCAGGAGTTTCCTTAGTGTCACAATGCTCTCCATGCTTCCATGATTCCCCACAATGTCACAATGCTCTCCATGCTTCCATTAGGCCCTGCTTTGCCACAATGGTCCCCTTGTTTCCATGAGGCCCCGCTGTGTCACAATGGACCTATGGTTCCATGATGTTGCGTGGTGTCACCGTGCTCTTCTTGAATCCGCCGTGTTACCATGGACCATTGGTTCCATGCGGCCTGGCCGTGTCACAATGGGCTCCGTGATTCCATGATTCCCCACGGTGTCACAATGGAGCCTTGTTTCTAGGAGGTTCTGTACTGTCACAATTGCC